>NC_090376.1:146395752-146698783 GCF_036365525.1 Heterodontus francisci
GGCTTTCAATGCATCAATGTTCAACTGGTCTGCTACCACCACGGAAGGATCCTTCAAGTGTGTGCTTGGTTCCCAGGAAGCAGCCACGATGCCTTCATTCTTCACCAGTCCCAAGTGCCAGACCTCTTTAAACCTCCAGCAACCCTTCAAGGATGGCTACTAGGTGACAAGTGCTTCCCACTAAAGACATGGCTAATGATGCCTGCGAGGAGCCCAAGCACTGAAGCAGAGAAGTACAAAACATCCCACGAGTCAACTGGGGTGACATTGAGCAGGCCATTCACCTTCTGAAGATGTGGTTGAGGAGTATGGACAGATTTAGTGGAGCCTTTCAGTATGCTTCTGATAGGGTCTCCTGTATTGTCGTGGTGTGCTGTGCTCTACACAACCTGGAGCTTCACAGAGGGAAGGCTTTGGTCAGTAAACAGGTGCATGAGCATGCTGCCTCCTCCAGTAAAGAGCTGGAGGAAGATAATGAGCAAATGCGAGATGAAGAGGGACCTCAATGACCACTACCAAGTAGAGAGCAAGATGCGCAAGGGAGATTCGGGAGGCACTTATTCGAAGACTTTTCAGTTGAAGCAGCTTGTCTGACCTGATCAATCCAATAAAGTGCAAGGTTTCTGCGGTCCTGACACCTATTGCTTTATTGTACTCAAAGTGTGTCTGCACCCAGCAAGACATGGCACAGCAGCACGTGGATGCCATTGACCTCATGCGCTGTTTTCCCTTCCAGCATTCCCTTTGAGGGAGCCAGGGTGCCCTTGAAGGCCAGAGAGCTGGAGATATGTAAAGGCCTAACACTTGCCTTGCCACATTCCATTTTTATTTGGGGCCATTCCAAATATTACAATACAAAATAATCACCCATGAACCCCGAGTGCAGCCAGGTGCTCGGGCTGGATTTTACAGCGCCACACCCGCGCGCCCCCCTCCACTCCCGACATTGCGGATCATGGCGAGGCGGGGGGGCCGGAGTCATGGGCCTCGATGCTGGGAAGGCCCAGCCTGATATTGCCGGCAGCAGCAAAACCTCATGGTGGCCCCCCAACGCTCGACGATGGGATTAAAATTTAAATATGTAAATTTAGTTAAATGAATGAATTAAATAGTTACCCGCACCCACTGTCCATTCCAGTGTCATATTGGTGGTGGCGGCCGGCACTCTTGCGCCTTCGGATCTCCATTCAGAGATCCGATGTGGAACACTGGTGGGGAGGGGGGAGCAGGTAGGTATTTTAATGCTGGGGTCGGGGAAGGGGGTCAAACTAATCTGATTGGTGAAGGGGATGATGGGAAGGGGTTCAAGATAAAGGGTTATAAACTTTGTGGGGGGAAGGCCAGGTACACAGGTGGCGGGACAGGGTGAGGAATGAACTGAATGGGTATTGGGAGAGGGGCTAGAAACATTTCTTTAATTTTTAAAATTAAATGCAAAATGCCTACTTCTTTAAAATTTAAACAAAATGGAAGGGCTGGAAGCCCTTAAAAAATGGCGTCGCGCCTGCACAATGGCACCAAACATCATAGCCGGGGATGGACCGCCCGCCCCCTCCACGTCATCAGGCTGGGGTAGTGGGGGGGGAGGGGGTGGTTCCCCCGAGCCATTTAAATGAGCCTCCGCATTTAACATGGTTGTGGCTGCACGATGAGTGGTCTGCGCATGTGGACGGCTATAGTTTATGGCTGCCGCTGATTTCAGCGGCGGCAATGTAAAATCCAGGCCTCTGTTTAAATCTTCTATGGGTGCTCCTACAAGGAGCTCCCCCTGCATTGTTTGCTGAGGTGGAGGCAGGTAGCTGATCCTGCTGCCCCTTTGTCTTCAATGACCTTAGCGGCCATTCTCTGGATGCCTGAGGCCTGGAGGGCCCCTGCACACTGAGGGTCTCCTCCATCATCAGTGCCACTTGAGGCTCTGGTGTCACTGGCAGAAGGGCTGAGGAGGTGGAGGCCACTCCAGGAGCACCCTGAGAGGAGCCCCCAGATGCATCAGCCTGTTGCTCCTCTTCCTGGACCTCCCTGCTCACTTGAGGAGCTCAAGGCCCTTGTGGTGAATCCAGATGCCTCTTCCGCACTTTTGCCCATCCATTGCTCCATGGAGAGAGTGGAGGTGGTGATGACATGCAGGGCCAAGCACGTCTCTTATATCCACTAAGTGACCTGCTGCATTTGACTCTCCCTCAGATTTGCTAAGCACTGAATGGAAAAAGCCAAGTTCACACACACCAGAGTCAAGGCTCCACCCATGGCCTGCATGAACTCCTCCACTGTCCATGCCAGGGTGTGCAGAGCCTTTGGCAGCTCCACCAAATGTCCCCTGACCTCACACCGCAGATCCAACAGCTAGCACCTTGAGGCTCTGCACACCCTGGCTTCCTGAAGTCCTCCGAATGTTGGTGTCCTGAGCTGTCACAGCTTCTGTCAGCTGCTCTGGTGCGTGCGTGCTTTACTTACCAGGTTGTGACCTCACATCTAAATGCATGCACTTATCCACTGAGATGAGACTATTTGTGGTTGTGAAGGGTGTGGAGGAATAAAGGAAAAGAAAGACTTGCATTCATATAGCACCTTTCATGACGGCACAGTGGCGCAGTGGTTAGCACCGCAGCCTCACAGCTCCAGCGACCAGGGTTCAATTCTGGGTACTGCCTGTGTGGAGTTTGCAAGTTCTCCCTGTGTCTGTGTGGGTTTCCTCCGGGTGCTCTGGTTTCCTCCCACATGCCAAAGACTTGCAGGTTGATAGGTAAATTGGCCATTAGCAATTGCCCCAAGTATAGGTAGGTGGTAGGGAAATATAGGGACAGGTGGGGATGTGGTAGGAATATGGAATTAGTGTAGGATTAGTATAAATGGGTGGTTGATGGTCGGTACAGACTCGGTGGGCCGAAGGGCCTGTTTCAGTGCTGTATCTCTAAACTAAACTAAACTATGACCACCGAACTCAAACTGCTTTACAGTCAATGAAGTACTTTTTGAAGCGTATTCACTGTTGTAATGCAGGAAATGGTGTGACAGTGTACCCTCTGAGGTCTCCTCCTCCTCCTCCCCAGAGGTGGACGGCTGTCTGCAGGTCACAGATGGTGACTGTGCTTGACTTTGACCTGCATGATAAAGAAAAGGGTGGTAGAGGCAGGAAGCCTCACAACATTTAAGAAGTATCTAGATGATCACTTGAAATGCCAAAACATACAAGGCTACAGGTCAAGTGCTGGAAAATGGGATTAGAATAGATAGGTGCTTGATGGCTGGCACAGACACGATGGGCCGAAGGGCCTGTTTCTATGCTGGATAACTCTATGACTCTAAGAGTAATTAGTGGATTACAGGATTGCCAACGTGCCCTTGAGACTGCCCTTGTTGTGGTTCTTGGTGCCACCAATGGTGGACAGAGGAGCACCATTCCTCCCCTAATTCAGAGATGATCTCCTGCCAGCCCTTGGGCCAGTCACTCTCCCGCCACATGACTCCTGTCTCCTCATTGGCGCTGAAACGGCCCCTCCATCGTCATCAGGATCTGCAGAAAGGGGATACCGCCACTCATCTTTGCCTGTTCTCTGTAGTTATGAGCCATTTTCTCCTACAAGCACTGAGAAGAACATAGTTAGATCTTGGTGTAGACAAGCACAACATCTGTGTTGGTGGCAGCATGCCTAGTCATGATGGAGGCACCAACATGCCTCCTGCATGCTGCCACTCAGCAGCCACATCACAGTTGTCTGACTGGTGCCCTTCACAAGACTACCATGCCTCTGACAGCAAATGCTGCTGCCTGGGCATTGACAATGCCTGAGTAGGCAAACCCTTGTCGGCAATCTCACTTGAACCCCTTAACACTCTGTAAGGCTGAAGGGTTCATGCTGTGTTCTGCACTCACCTTGGCAGAGTGCAGGAGGTCGATCATATTCTTCCAGCATTGGAGCCAGGTCCCGGGGGGGGGGGGGGGGGTGCGGTGTGGGGGGTGTTGGGAGGGGAGGCAGCAGAGTGGCGATTTCACGGCTGCTGACCTCCTCTGCAATCTCAAGGCATGCTTGCTTGGTTCAGGAGGCTGATCTTCTCCTTCTGTTCTGGGGGAAGAGGACCTCCTCCCATGACCGCGCCACCTGGAGGAGAACACGTAGGGAGGATCACTAAACTGTGGGGTCACCCTGGGACGCTGCTCAGATATCCTTGGTGCTGTTGCTGAGGCTGGAATTTCTTGCTTGCATGCCACTCCAGTTGTTATTACGTCTTTTCCAGAAGTGCTGGCAGATCTTTAAAGATGGCACCAGAACTTCCCGCGGCGTGACCTGACACCACACCCGGCCACACCACCAACCCCTCCCCCTCCCCCACCCCCACCCCCACCACCCACATGCAAAGTCCTCCCGTATCCAGGCCCAACGTCGGGACCCGGGGCAGGAGGGAATTATTCATCCCTATGATTCTATGACTTATACCAGGATGTTGGCTCGTCAATTTTCGGCCTTCATATCTGGAACCTTATATATTCCAAGTGCTCTTTTAAAATTTTTCAGAACACAGTTATGAATATTGCAGCAGTTTTTTTCAATGCCACGATCTTCAAAATGACACTTAGTTAAAGAATAAGAGTTCCTTTCTAAAACAGTGATTAATGATTACTAGGCTGAATCATTCTGTCTTTTGGCAGAAAGGCTTTTTGATTGTTAATTACACATCAACTCCACACAATAGTTAATGAACTGTAAAAATGCTCTTTTCTCCAGGGCCCTGTCAATTGCTCACTTGGTAGGTGTAAGTATGGTGCTGAACCACGTGGATAGGAAAATCTCTGGGATATGGCATATAGTAAGATTAGTGCTGCAATCCCCCACTCTCAACATCCTGGGGGGGTTACCATTGACCAGAAACTGAATTGGGGCAGCCACATAAATACTGTGGCTACAACAGCAGATCAGAGGCTGGGAATTCTGCGGTGAGTAACCCATCTTCTGATTCCGCGAAGCCTGTCCACCATCTACAAGGCACAAGTCAGGAGTGTGATGGAATACTCTCCACTTGCCTGGCTGAGTGCGACTCCAACAACACTCAGGAAGTTCAACACCATTCAGGACAAAGCAGCCTGCCTGATCAGTACTCCATCTACCACTTTAAACATCCACTCCCTCCATCACCGACGCACAGTGGCAGCAGTGTGTACCATATACAAGATGCACTGCACCAACTCACCAAGGCTCCTTCAACAGCACCTTCCAAACCCGTGACCTTTTCCACCTAGAAGGACAAGGACAGCAGATGCATTGGAACACCACGATCTGCAAGTTCCCCTCCAAGCTGTTCCTTCATTGTCATTGGATCAAAATCCTGAAACTCCCTTCCCAACAGCACTGTGATGTACCCACACCAGATGGACTGCAGCAGTTCAAGAGGCAGTTCAACACCACCTTCTCAAGGGCAAACAGGGATGGCCTTGTCAGTGGCACCCACAACCCATGAAACAAAAAAAAAAATAGCTTCAGCAATTCTGCAAACTGGAAAAGAAAATCAGGCAGGATTGCTACTGCTAAATCCTGCTGGAAATTGTATTTGTTTAGACATTTGGTTGAACAGGATTCAGCAATGCCTCAAAATGTCTACTGTTACTCAATCTCTCAGCTCACGCATGAAAAAGGACTACTGATAGCGTGGAGGGCAGTGAGTGCTTGTGTGGCCATACACTAGAATGTTACCACTTTTCAGATGTGAGGGACAAGGGGTCAAAATAGGAAAAGATGGCAAAGACAGCAGCAAAACTGCTCTGATCAGAATTCTCACTTGGTAATTTATCTTCAGAGGCATGTTAAACCCTTATGAAATGCAACATGGAAATATTCCAGTTTGAAAAGATCAACAATTAGAAGCTTAACCTGTGTTACGAAGCATTCTTTTGAGCAGGGTTGTCCAACATACGGCCCACAGATCAGGATCTGGCCTGCCAAAGGTTTCCATCCAGCCCACGGATGTATTTCAGAGATGAGAAATTTCCGATTGGCTTCTTCTTCCAGATCGGCTTTTAAAAAAAATAATCGCAAGTCAGTTTCACAGCTAACAGCTGCTGACATCGGAAACAGCGATTTCTGAACTTCGGACAGATTCAGGGTTTTCAGACAGGTTCCGACTTATTTTAAAAGCCCGCTGGAAAACCCCTAATATGTCCAAAGTTCAGAAACCGCTGTTCCCACTCTCATGCAGTACCCGTCAGCTGTGAAACTGACTTGCGATCTTTTAAAAAAACTGACCCACCACAAAGCTGCTGTACTGAGTGCTCCCATTCTCTGCAACTGTCAGAGAGAGAGATGGGGGTGCAGAAAGAGAGAGGGGGGAGAGAGAGAGAAAGAGGACAGATAGAAAATGGGGGACACAGAGTGAGAACGGCAGAGAGTTGGGAGAACAACACAGAGAGGGGAAACATAGAGCGAGGGGACACAGAGAGGGGGGACACAGGGATAGAGAGAGACATATACAGAGAGAAGGAGAGAGACTGATCAAGATCAGTCCTGACAGATGGACATCTTTCTGGAATACTCCGCATCGCTACAAGTGTGCGGGTAAACCTTGACTACTTGTGCAAGCAAAAAAATGCCAGATATCTCACTAAATCAGTGTCCAACACTGTGACAAGAAAGTAAGTCAATAAATTAATCTTCTTATTTAAAGATTCTTCACAAAAATGTACATTGGTTGTTATTTTGATTACTAGTACGATAAATTTGTAGTGTCTTTATCTTTCCAAAATTGTCTCTCCGGCCCCTATGTAAGAAAAAATTGTAATGTGCCCCTCCCCTCCCCCCACCACCCCCCGCTTTACTGAATTACATAGACTGTATACCATGGACACAGGCCATTTAACCCAAATGATTCATGCCAGTGTTCATGATCCATAAGAGCATCCTTCCATCCCTTTTTATCTAACCTATCAGATAATCTTTTATTCCATTCTCCTTCATGTGTTTATATGGCTTCCTCTTAAATGCATCTATGCTATTCACTTCAATTACTCCTTGTGGTAGTGAGTTCCACATTCTAACTACTCTTTGGGTGAAGAGGTTTCCTCTGAACCCCCTATGAGATTTATTACTGACTATCTAATATTTATGGCACCTTAGTTTTGGTTTCTTCCACAAGTGGGAAATGTTGGAATGAATATGTCAAACTGATGTGCAAATTCAAGTAAACTCAGAAGCGTTGGCATAGAAAGCAAGTATGTAATATTTTGATTGAACAATGTATTGAAAGAAAAGAGATTGGAATTGTAAATTACACATAACCACTGGCCATTGAAATGTCTGAATTAAGGTGACTCAAATATTTAACATGAATGTTAAGAAATTCAGAATCAAAATTGCTAAAGTTGATCTACAATACAGTTCAAAGGCCAATGGAAAAGTAGGGAAACAAGCCACCAACAAAAACTGATGGTTGTTGAAAAATGAGGAATATGCACTTGAACCTTTGCATGGTATACAATATCAGACTTGTAATGTGGACAAAGGAATCATTTTTTTCTCCATGAGTACCTTAGTTGAAACCCCTACAGCAGATAAAATGAAGAAGGTGGAAGAAAACTGACTTGGGTGGTGTTAGCCAGGCATTAGACATACCTTCAGTGCCTGATCTGTATGATTTCCATCAGTGTTGGCCACCCTGAAGTACTGCTTGCAATACTTATGGCTGAACGTAGCCAGCAATAAGTATTTAGAGTAAGCAATCTGAATTATTGTGGTTGGTAGGTACTGGCACAAGCAGTCAGTAGCCACTTGGCGTGGGCTGGAAATTCCATCCTGTGTGGGAAGAATTTAAAGCTGTATGCTCAAAAAGCCCTATTGATTGAACTAAAAAGCTGTCTTTTGCTAGATATTATGACAGCTCAAGAGTGACGCTTTTAAAAATGATTTATCCCAAAGGTACATGTCTCTTGTCGAAAAATGAACTAAGGTAATTAAAGTGGAAGTTCTGCTTTCCAATAAAAGTAGGTCAGACTGTCACCAGGAGCTAGGGTAAGTACAATTTAAAGCTATATTTCTCAACCACAAATTAAGCTACTGAAAAGGACCATTACTGTAATTTACTGTTGTAAAGTTCTAAGACTATCCATTTGTCTTAAGCTGAAACTTGAATCTATTGAGACTTGGAAAGCTAATTTTATTTAGCATGTTGAAAAACTATGCTCCTAATTTGACTTGGAATACATCACGGTTGAGGAGGGGATCTCACCTTTTGTGTGAGATGTGCCTCTGCAAGAGGGCCACTAGTTAGTCCTCCAAGGAGATAGAGGGGGTCATCAATAAGATGGCTGTCACTATGAAGGCTCTAAAGAAACAGAATGGCTAAGAACACACTCAAAAAGCTGTCTTTAAACCAATCAATAACAGGTCATTGATGAAGCAGCTGAAGATGGTTGGGCCTAGGACAATACCCTGAGAAACTCCTGCAGCAATGTCCTGGGGTGGAGATGATTGCCTCCAACAATCACAACCATCCTTTGTGCTAGGTATGACTCCAGCCAGTGGATATCTAACTGAGTCACATAGACCATAAGACCATTTGGATTCCTGGCCTGGGCTGAATTAACTGACCTCATCTGATATAGCATTAGAGATGCTGCAAATGAACTCTGAACTTGGCCAAGGGTGTTTCCTGCACCTGATTATTGGTTATTAACCCTTTGCAATCCCCTACCCCCTCCCTTGGAATTGTCTGTCGACACTTTCTCGCCAGGCTTATACATAAAAAATGACCACTTAGTTGAGATACTGGAGGCAGCCATAGGCTCATGGAACTGCTGCACAGCAATCAGTCAGTATCTTCAGGAGAGTTGCAGGTGAGAAATAGTGGAAAGTGGCCAATTTTATTTTTACCTTTTTCTTCATTGAGTCTCATATGTTCTACTGTAATACTAGTTATGGTAGCATAGTGGTTATTTTATTGAATTCATAATCCAGGGGCCGGGACTAATCATCCCAAGGAATGTGTTCAAATCCCAGCACAGTAGTTGAGGAATCTAAATTCTTTCATAAAATCAATCTGGATGAAAATGCTATGATCAGTAATGATGACCATGAAGCTCATCAGTGATTGTCGTAAAAACCCACTGGTTCATTAATGTCCCTTAAGGAAGGAAGTCCGTCCTTACCTGGTCTGGCCTACATGTGACTCCAGACCCACTGCAATGTGGTTGACTCTTAACTGCCCTCTTAAATGGCCTAACAAGCCATTCAGTTGCATCAAACCACTATGAAAATGTCTAAAAAGAATGAAACTGGATGGAATGCCCAGCATTGACCTCAGCATCGGATTCAGGCACAACAAAGGAACACCCAGCTCAATTGACCCAACAAAACCCAACTCACTAACACCTGGGGATAGTGCCAAAATTGGGAGTGCTGGCACACAGATTAGTCAGGCAACAACCTGACACAGTCATATTCACTGAATCATACCTTTCAGCCAACATCCCAGACTTTCAGCCTCCATCACCATCCCTGGTTATGTCCTATTCCACCTGCAGGAAAGATTTACCAGTGGTACAGTCATGAGGGAGTAGCACTGGGAGTCCTCAATTTTGAATCTGGGCCCCTAAAGTTGCATGGGCAAAGCAGGGGACCAACCTTGGTTGAATGAGGAGTGCAGGAGCAGAACGAGGGATACCTAAAACTAATGAAGTTACAACACAGGACTACTTGCATGCCAAACAGTGGAAGCAGCATGCGATAGACAGAGCTAAATGATCCAACAACCAATGACTAAGCTCTTCAGTCCTGCCACACCCAGTCGTGAAGATGATGGACAATTAAACAACTAAGAGGAGGAGGAGGCTCCACAAATCTCACCATGCTCAAAGATGGGGGAGCCTAGCATATCAGTGCAAAAGAAAAGGCCGAAGCATTTGCATCCAATTTCAGCTAGAAGTGCCAAGAGGATGATCCAACTCGGCTTCCTCCTGAGGTCCCCAGCATAGCAGATGTCAGTTTTCAGCCAATTCAATTCACTCCACATCATATCAAGAAATAGCTGAATGAACTGGATACTGCAAAGGCTATGGCCCTGACAACATTCTGGTAATAGTACTGAAGACTTGTGCTGCAGAACTGGCCACGCCCCTAGTCAAGCTCAAGGGCAGTTAGGGATGGGCAATAAATGCTGGCCTGGCCAACAATGCCCACATCCCATGAATTAATAAAAAAACAGCTGTTCCAGTATAGCTACAACACTGGCATCTACCCGGCAATGTGGGAAATTGTCCAGGTATACCCTGTCCACAAAAGCAGGACAAATCCAACCCGGCCAATTGCTATTCCATTAGTCTACTCTCAATCATCAGCGAAGTGATGGAAGGCATCGTCAACAGTGCTATCAAGTGGCACTTACTCAGCAATAACCTGCTCACTGATGCTCAGTTTAGGTTCCACCATCAAGGCAGCATTTTACCAAGTAGCCCGAGCAAAACTGGAGTCGATGGGTATCAGGGGGAAAACTCTCCACTGGTTGGAGTCATACCTAGCACAAAGGAAGATGGTTGTGGTTGTTGGAGGTCAATCGTCTCAGTCCCAGGACATCACTGCAGCAGTTCCTCAGGGCAGTTTCCGAGGCCCAACCAGCCTAGTTGCTTCATTAATGACCTTCTCTCCCTCACGAGGTCAGAAGTGAAGATGTTCGCTGATGATTGCACAATGTTTGCAAGATTCGCAACTCCTCAGATACTGAAACAGCCTGTACCCATATGTAGCAAGACCTGGCCAACATTCAGGCTTGGGCTGATAAATGGCAAGGAACATTAGTGTGACACAAGTGCCAGGCAATGACCATTGCCAACAAGAGAGAATTCGACCATCTCCGTTTGACACTAAATGGCATTTCCATCATTGAATCCCCCACTATCAATATCTTGGGGGTTACAATTGACCAGAAACTGAACTGGACCAGTCATATAAATATGTGGCTACAACAGCAGGTCAGAGGCTGTGAATTCTGCAGAGAGTAACTCACCTCCTGACTCCCCAATGCCTTTCCACCATCTAGAAGGCACAAGTCAGGAGCATGATGGACTACTCTTCAGTTACCTGGATGGGGCCAGCTCAAACAACACTTACGAAGCTCGACACCATCCAGGACAAAGCAGCCTGCTTGATTGGCACCCCATTTACCACCTTCACCATTTACTCCCTCCACTAACAGCACACAGTGGCAGCAGTGTGTACCATCAACAAGATGCACTGCAGCAACTTACCAAGGATCCTTCGACAGCACCTTCTAAACCCAAGACCTCTGCCACCCAGAAGGACAAGGGCAGCAGATGCATGGGAACACGAGCACCTGCAAGTTCCCCTCCAAACCACACATGATTTGGAACTATATCACTCTTCCTTCACCGCCGCCGGGTCAAAATCCTGGAATATCTACACCACATTGTCTGCAACAGTTCAAGAAGGCAGTTCACCACCACCTTCTCAAGGGCAGTTAGGAATGGGCAACAAATGCTGGCCCAGACTATAACACCCGCATCCTGTGAAAGAATTTAAATAAATGATGGCAAAGTCCAGCATGTGATTGCAAAAGACAAGACTGAAGCATTCACAACCCTCTTCAGCGATAAGTGCCGAGTGGATAATCTATTTCAGCCTCCTTCTGACAGCCCCACCAGCATGTACGCCAGTCTTCAGCTAATTTGATTCATTCCATGTGATGCCAAGAAATGAATGAGTGCAACGGATATGGCAAAATCTAAGGGCCCTTACATCATGCTCAAGACTTGTGCTCCAGAATTAGCCCAGCCTCTAGCCAAGCTCTTCCAGTACAGCTACCACACAGGCATCAACCAGACAAATGGAAAATTGCCCAGGTATGTCGTGCCTACAAGAAGCAGGCCTAATTCATATTGGCCATTTACTGCCCATCAACTAACTCCCTATCATCAGCAAACTGTTGTAAGTGGCCATTAACAGTGTTAACAGGTGGCACTTACAGACCAATAGCCTGCTCACTGATGCTTAGATTGGCTTCTGCCATGATCACTCTACACTAGACCTCATTACAAAATTGATCCAAACATAGACAAAAAAGCTGAGTTTCAGAGTTGAGGTGAGAGTGACTGCCCTTGACATCAAGGCAGCATTTGATTGAGTGCGTTATCAAGGAGCTCTATTAAAATTGATGTCTATGTGAATCAAGGGGAGAATCATTCACTGGCTTGAGTTACCCAGCACAAAGGAAGATGGCTGTGGTGGTTGGTGGCCCAGAACATCACTGCAGGAGTTCCTCAGGATAGTGGCCTATGCCCAGTAATCTTCAGCTGATTCATCAATGACGTCCCCTTCATCATAAGGTAAGATGTTAGGATATTTGCTGATGATTGTTCAGTTCAGTTCCATTTGTAGTTCTTCTGACAATAAAGAAGTTCAGGCTCACATGCAGCAAGACTTGGACAACATCCAGGCTTGGGCTGACAAGTGGCAAGCAACATTCACACCACACAAGTATCAGGCAAAGGCAATTACCATCTCCAACAAGAGAGAGTATAATCAACTCCCCTTGACATAAAATGACAAATCACTCAGTATCAACATCCTGGGGTCACCATTGACCAGAAACGTAACTGGACCAGCCAAATATATACTGTGCCTAGAAAAACAGTTCAAAAGTTGGGTATTCTCTGGCACATGACCCATCTCCTGCCTCCCAAAGCTTTTCTACCACCTGCAAGGCACAATTCAGGAGCGTGATAGAATACTCTTCACTTATTCAATGCGGTGAGAATAGATCTGTCCCAGGTAAAAGAATTGGCAAGCAAATTTTTTATGAAATAATGGCCCACCTTTAAAGAGGAGATGGTTTGGGTACAGTTGAGGAATATTCCCATGAGGGGGAAAATCTGGGTAACGAAAGCCAGAGCTCCCTGAATGATGAAAGAAATAGAGAGTAAGGTGAAGCAGAGAAAGGATGCATATGGCAAATGTCAGGTTGATAATACAATGAGAACCAGGCTAATTATAGAAAGTTCAAATGGGAAGTGAAAGAGGAAATGAGAGGCAAAGAGAGAGTATGAGAAGAGACTGACAGCTAACATAAAAGGGAATCCAAAAGTCTTCCGTAGGCATATAAATAGTAAAAGGATTGTTAGATGAGGGGTAAAGATGATTAAGGACCAAGAAGGGGATTTATCCATGGAGGAAGAAAGCATGGCTAGTGTAATTAAATGAGTACTTTGTATCTGTCTTTACCAAGGAAGAAGATGCTGCCAAAGTCGGAGCAAAAGAGAAAGTAGTTGAGATACTGGATGGGTGAAAAATTGATTAAGAAGAGTTATTCGAATGGCTGGCTGTACTTAAAGTTGATAATCACCAATATTAGGTGGAATGCATCCGAGGATGCTCAGGGAAGTAAAGGTAAAATTATGGAGATACAGACCATAATCTTCTAATCCTCCTAAGGTGACAGAGGACTGGAGAACTGTAGAGGTTACATATTTGTTCAAAAAAAGGTGTAAGAATAAACCCAGCAACTACAAACCAGTCAGTTTAACCTCAGTGATGGGAAAGCTTTTAGAAATGTTAATCCAGGACAAAATTAACAGTCATTTGGTCAAATGTGGACTAATTAATGAAAGCCAGCACAGATTTGTTGAACAAAAATTATGTTTATCTAAATTAATTGATTCTTTTTGATGAGATGTTAGAGAGTGTGAATGAGGGTAACATAGTTGATGTGATGTACACAGACTTCCAAAAGGCATTTGATAAAGTGCCACATAACAGGCTTGCCAGCAAAATTGAATCCCATGGAATAAAAGGGACAGCGACAGCATGGATACAAAGTTGGCTGAGTGACAGGAAACAGTGAGTAGTTGTGAACAGTTGTTTTTCAGACTGGAGGAAGGTATACAGTAGGCAACTACTTTTCTTAATATGTATGAATGACCCAGACTTCGGTGTACAGGGCATAAATTTCTAAATTTGTAGATGATACAAAACTTGGAAGTATTGTGAACTATGAGGAGGATAGTGATAAACTTCAAGAAGACACAGACAGGCTGGTGGAATGTGTGGACACGTGGCAGACAAAATTTAATGTGGTAAAATATGAAGTGCTACATTTTGGTAGGAAGAATGAGGAGACATAGTATAAAATAAATGGTAAAATTCTGAAGTGGGTGCTGGAACAGAGAGACAGGGGTGGTGGGGGTGTGGTGGGTGGTATTTGTATTCAAATCGTCAAAGGTGGCAAGGCAGATCAAGAAAGTGGTTAAAAAGGCATAAGGTATCTGGGCTTTGTAACTGGAGCCATAAAAAATAAAGACTTGCACTTAGAAAAAATCAATATAATCAGGTGGCGTCAACATGATTTTATGAAAGGGAAATCATGTTTAACCAATTTATTGGAGTTATTTGAAGAAGCAAGATTTGCTGTGGATAAAGAGGAACCGGTGGATGTACTGTGCTTAGATTTCAAGAAGTTATTCGATAAGGTGCCACATCAAAGGTTATTGTAGAAAATAAAAGCTCATGGTGTAGCGGGTAACATATTGGCATGGATAGAAGATTGACTAGCCAACAGGAAACAGAGTAGGCATAAATGGGTCATTTTCTGGTTGGCAACATGTAACAAGTTGTGTGCTGCAGGGATCAGTGCTGGGGCATCAACTGCTTACAATTTATATAAATGACTTGGATGAAGGGACCGAAGGTATGGTTGTTATATTTGCTGATGACACAAAGATAGGAAAGTAAGTTGTGAAGAGGACGTAAGGAGGCTATCAGCAAAACTAAACAGGAATAGGGTAACAGCTTTTATTTTGAGTCACAGAATTTGATTTTATATTCTTAAGCTAGTTTGATTTCACTGGACAATTTCTGAATCATGTAATTGATGGCAATTCATTTTTGAAGAATCATTTTGATGCACTCCAACTGCATTGCATTGATCACGAAAATAAAACATAAAGCAAATAAATACCTGAAAATGCTGGAATTCGAGAAAATGCTGGAAATGCACAGTATGTTGTCAAACAATTGTGAATCCTTCGTTGGAAACCCTTCAAATTTGACTTACGGCCAGAACAGAGAGTTAGGGCTGAATTTCCCTGACTTTGTTTTTAAATGTGAGGTAGCGTCATTTTCGGGTCCATAAACCTGGAGGCAAGAGTTCAATCTTCCAGAAGAAGTCCAATAAGAACCCAGTTCTGGGATCACCGTCAAACTAAGGACAGTGGATGGATTGAGTAGGTGGGAGGGTGAATCAGCGTCTGCAATTTAAAGGGTGGTCGGCAGCCTGCACTGTAGCTGCAGTGAGAGTACTGCTGAAGGGACTGGCATATGAGAGGGCAGACTGAAATGGAAGAGAGACAGGGAAGGGCTGCACTGCACTTCACAGACGCCTCCTCGGAGGTTATGTTGAAGACAGTGAGGGCATGGAGGCATGTCCTGTTTCCTGAGAGCAGGAGGAGGAGGCCAACTAGCATGACCAAGTAGGTATGGCTGGAGGTCACTCAGGAGGTCAGCAGCCAGAGTGTGGTCAAAAGGACAGGGATACAGTGCTGGAAGCGCTTTAACGACCTTTTGAGGTCTAGGAAAGTGAGTACCCTGCAATGCTCAGATAGCAGTCATGAATTTGACAGATTTCCAGCAGTCCCCAGCATGGAACTGCTGAAAGTCACTCTCTTTGCAGCAACACAGAAGAATGTGTGCCCAGGTCCCTTCCTCATCTAGTCAGAACTGCTCACACCACTCTCACTCTCACACCATTATCACTAAACTGATAAATGGTTGCTGCCTTTTTCAGTGTGAGGACCAACAAATGTGCCAGTGCCTCCTGATGCGTACAGTGGACTCTTTATATTCATCACACTCTTGTTCTTCATCTTCCAGATGAGAGTACATCATGCCCGGGGGAGGAGTCACACCGGGGGTGGAACCCCCTTGCTGGAAAGCCTGATGCCAATGGAAGAGGAAACCTTAGAGATTGGCAGGGTGGCAGCAGACGCGGAAGGCACCAAAGATGAGATGGAGGTGCTACTGAGAGTGGGTGAAAGCATGATATTTTAACCATGTAGTCGGGTTGAATCAGCTCCTTCCTTTGTGCAGTTCTATCTATAAGGTCACAGTTGAACACCAGCAAGATGTCAGAAGATGCAAACATTGAGACCTGTGAGCTTCACTAACTGATGTCTTCTCTCTCCTACACGGGCATTGCTGGAGGCGCAGCAGCAGCCTCATGAAGAGACAGTGCAGACCTCAGAGGAAGAATAGCACTCTTAGGATGTACCATCACATGAGTCAAGCACACCCTCCACCACAGCAGATACACTCACATCAGTTGGGCCTCAGATGCCAATAGAATGAGTCACACAAGGTGAGAAGCATGTCACATGGGAGTAGGTGCAGCTGATGGAGACAGTGACAGCTGTGGGAAGTCCCCATTGGAGGACTGGGGTAGCTCCAACCACGCTTAGCTGGACAGAGATGCTGAGCCTCTGGGGTCATATATGAAGAGGGTGCTTGTGGAGAGGCAAGGGAGATGTGTGGGCATCTATCAGAGTTTCCTGAGGCAGTGCACATCCTTGGGGAGAAGATGGAGGAGTCCATCCATGCCATGAGTGTTTCAGTGTCTCAGGCATATGAGTGCATGACTTCCACCATTGAAGGTGTGGCCAATCTCATGAAGAGTCATATGTGACAGGCCAATGAGTGGATGCAGGACCAGCGCAGTGGCTGGCACTCTGTGTCTGCAATCTTTAACAGCATTGGTTGAGGATGATAAACACATATCACAATTTTCTGGCACAAATCCACTGCTCTCTGTATTGCCAAGTTGTGCAGAGTGCAGCACACCACCACTATGCATGAGACTCTTGAAGAGGCCAGTTGGGGGGCACTCCCAGGCCAGTCAAGGCACTGGAACTGCATTTTCAGCAGACCTGTGACGTGCTCAATGGTTACCCTGGTCAACAAATGGCAACGATTATATTTCTCATGTGCCTCTGTGGTGGGGTTTGCAAAGATGTCATAATCCATGTCTTCAGCAGATACCCCTATTCACCCAGGAACCATCCACGAAGGCTGTCCGGAAATCAAAACAGTTAATGCACCTGAGACATCCTCAGCGTGAAGGAGTCATGTCATGTGTCCGGGAACCTTGCACACAATTACAGGATCCTTTTGTGGTGGTCGCATGCTCGGTACACATTGAGCAGTGGAAGCCCTTTCTTTTCACAAATGTACCTTGATGGCCCCACGGGTGCAGTCTATCACACTCTGCACCTGAGGGAATTCTGCCATGGAGGTGATGCCGACAGCCCTCTCGGCCTGGCTAGCAGCATCCGTTTGGAAATGTTTGCTGTGAATTGCTCTCTAAACAGACTCAATTGGCTTCCTGCCGCTGCTGTAGAGGTTGCCAACATTGCACGTAATCCATCTCTGGGAAAAGTGGCTGGAAGCAGAACCACGTCGGCAAATAGGCCTGATGCAATCTTTTCAAATTTTCCTGCAACCCCCCCACCCACCCCAATTCCAAGCTAGCCTCCAAGGGCTTGGGAAAATTGGTTCCTTAATTTCTTAATTCTGACAAAGGGCCCACTCCCAGAAAATTTACAGATGCCAGTGCAGCTGTTGTGTCCTTTTTGTTTGCATATTAATAATTAAGGGCATCCATCAGCTGAGTGATGCAATTATGGGCAGCATATTGCAAGATCCTGCAGATGTCGGCTGCCGCTCACTGGAATAATCCAGATACAATGGAACTCAGTGCCACGTTCACTTTCAAAGCAAACAGCAATCAGTGGCCAATAGATCTTTGTGGCCTCAGGTCCTCCTCCAAGAGGCTGCAGATGTCTGCGATCGCCTGGTGGGACAGCTGCAGCCTCCGGAGGCACAGTTTCTCTGAGAGTCCAGGAAGCTGACCCTTTGCCTGTACACCTTGTGCGGAGGCTAGTGCCTTCTTCTATCTCCTGACCCTCAGATATCCCTTCTGTTGTTCAGCTGCATGTGGGTGCTTGGCTTGCTGCATCTGCTGCTCCTCTTTCAGGTGCTGCCCCTCCCGCAGTGGCAACTGATGTGGCTCGCACTCAAGCTCCTCCACATTGGACCACTCAATCCGTGACCTCTAAGGTACAGGTGTCTTTATTCCCATAAAGCAGCACAGTGATGCAGTGATTAGCAACACAGCTCCAGCAACCTGGGTTCAGTTCTATGTACTGCCTGTGCAGAGTTTGCAAGTTCTCCCTGTGACCATGTGGGTTTCCTCCCACATGCCAAAGACTTGCAGGTTGATAGGTAAATTGGCCATTGTAAAAAAAATTACCCTTCGGGTAGGTAGGTGGTAGGTGAATTGTGGGGACGTGAGAGGGAAAAATGGGATTAATGTAGGATTAGTATAAATGGGTGGTAGATGGTCGGCGCGGACTTGGTGGGCCAAAGGGCCTGTTTCGGTGCTGTATCTCTCTATGACTCTAAATTTCACAGGGTATTCTGTGGGGAGTTTCAACAATTTCTCTCTCTCTGTACCAATTTTAGTAGCAGCAGTCTCGCTGAGCTACTTCTTTAATGCCAAGCCTCTTCGTATGGCTGACCTCAGCTTTGCTGCTTTCAGCCTCAACAACTTTCCATTGTGATCTCACCCCCTCTGAGTTGACAAGTTACACACATTGCGTAGGTTCTGTGCGTTGCCGGTAAATTTTCATTGTCCAGGGAAAATTGCTGCTAATTGCTTCCTGAACAAACTCCTGCTTCCTGCTGCTGCCAAGCAGGTTGCCGACATTGCACACAGCCAACAGTCGCGAACAGCGGCTGGAGGCAAAAACACGTCAGCAAACCCGCCCAAAGCATTATTTTAAACATTTTCCCAGCCTCCCCACTCCTTACATCCAAGCTGGCCTCCAAGGGGTTGGAAAAATGCCGTCCGTACTTTCTTAATTCTGACAAAGGGCCTACTAAAAGAACATATTCAGATGCTGTTGCAAGAATCTGATTTAAAGGTACATTCCCTCCAATTTATCAATTATTTCTTGACCAAAATTTGTAATAATTCAATTTAAACATTATTAAAATTAATATTTAAAATGTCTGAAAATACAGAATTTTGTTTTGTAATTTGTGGTAAGCTTTGATCTAATGTTGATTTTGTCTTTTACACAGTGGAATTATATGGCTTTATGGAATGTAATCTAAATGTCATAAGTGATGGCTGTTCATGGTTGTAAGTTTTCTTTGTAACTGATCATTTTCATGTCAATAAAAGAACTCCCACATAGGTGACACATGGCAATATATCTATATACGCACTTACAAATCAAATAATCTTAGAGCATACTGTTGTTACTTGTCAACTATATCATATCAATGATATTTGTTAGCAATCCATTCAAATCTGGTCCCAGAGTTAAATACAGCAAGTAAACAACTGCCTGTATTTTTCTTTTACCTTATTAACTCTCAATTGCTGCATTAAAGATTACACTCAAGCAGATGTGTCTACTTCTGATTATTTTTGCTGTAAGAGGAATATAATTTCCATAAAGCTTTTTGTGCATGGTAGCAAAAATTTATATACAGGGTTGATGAATGACCACTATTTCTACTTCATAAAAAGTAATAACATTTCATGCAGTAATGGGATGTAGGCATATGAAAATTTTAATTTAACAACCAAACGTTGAAATATGGTTCATGTCTAAAATAATCCCAGGGCTATGATACTGCCATACTGGTTTAAAACTTTATCCAACTGTGCATGTATTCTAGATGACTTATTCTCAAAAATTCAGAGAACGTAAATTCAAATCCCACCAGGGCAATCTGAGAATTAGAATTAAATTTGAAACAAAAAAAATCTGGAAATAAAACATTAGTTGGATCATCGTAAATACTCATCTGGTTCACTCATGCCTTTGGGTAAGGCAACCTGCCCAGTCTGCATTATATGTGGCCAGGCCTTGAAGGTCATAGCTGCCAGATTGGCCTTGCAGCAGGTGGTGAGAGAACCAACACAAAACTGCTACTTGTCTTCATTTTCACTAATTTATCCATCACAGATCCATCTGTCCATGTCAACATTGATAGGAGTGATCACCGCCCAGTCCTCGTGGAGACCACAATGTACATGCGTGGCATTACTGCTGTGCTAAACTGGATTGATGAAGAACAAATCTAGCAGCTCAACGCCGAGCATCCATGAAAGGCTTCAGCTGCAGCAAATACCACCACGATCTGTAACCACATGGCCCAACAGATCCCTCACTCCTCCATCACCATCAAGCCAGATGGCCATTCCTGCTTCAATGAAGAGTGTAAAGAGCATTCCAGTAGCAGCACCATGCATAACTGAAAATGAGGTGCCAATCTGGTGAAGCTACACCATAGGACATGCATTCTAACCATTGGAAGCAGCATGCTATAGACAAGGTTAAGGGATCCCACAACCAGGTCAAAGCTCTTCAGTCCCAGCACAACCATTCTTGAATAGCAGGACATCCCACCTGGTCAATTTTCGCTGCACCAATCTACTCTCATTCATCAGCAAAGTGATGGAAGGACTCAACAGTGCTATCAAGCAGCATTTACTCATTAATAAACTGCTCTGTGAATCTCAGTTTGGTCTCAGCCAAAACCACTCAGGTCTCGACCTCATTAAATTGTTGCTCGAAACATGGACACAAGAACTGAATTCCAGATTTGAGGTGACTGCCCTTGATATTAAGGCAGCACTTGACTGAGTGTGATACCAATGAGCTGTAGTAAAATTGGTCAATGGGGATAGGGGTTAAAATTTTCCAGTGGGTGGAGTCATACCTGGCACAAAGGATCTGGTATGGTCATTGGAGGTCAATCTTCTCAGCTCCATCATATTGCTGAAGCAGTTCCTCAAAACGGTGTCCTTGGACCAACTATCTTCAGCTGATTCATCAATGACCTTCCACTGGGATAAGATTTGAGGTAGGGCTGTTCGCTAATGATTTCACAGCATTCAGTTCCATTCATAATTTTGCAGATAATGAAGCAGTCTATGTCAATGCCTGGACAGCATTCAGACTTGATGATATGTGGCAAGAAACAATGGTGCCACAGAAGCATCAGAAAATGACCAACTCCAACAAGAGAGAGCATGATCATCTCCATTTGATATTTAAGGGCATTACCATTGCAGAGACCCCAGCATCAACATCTTGGGTTGGAGAGGTGGTCATAATTGAGGAGAAACTGAATAGCACAAGCCATATAAATGCTGTGGATACTAGAAGAGGTCAGGTGTTTTGAAGCAAGTGATTCACGTCTTCACTGACCTCAGCCTCTCTACCAAGTCAGGAGTGTGATGGAATACACACCACTTGCCTGGATGCGTGTGACTTCAGCAACACTCAAGAAGCTCAACATTATCCAATACAAAGCAGTCTGCTTGATTGACATCCCATCCACTGGCTTAAACATCCACACCCTCCATCATTGGTGTACAAGGTACAGTGTGTCCTTGGTACAGGATGCAATATAACAACTTACCAAGGCTTCTCCCAAGTTTGCAACCTCTTCCACCTCGAAGGATAAGGGCAGAAATTGAATGTGAATACTGTCACCTCCAAGCTCCCCTCCAAGTTACACATCATCCTGACCTGGACATATAAGACTATTCTTGAAATTTCTGCAACTCCCTCTCGAACAACACTGTGGAAGCATCTTGATCACACAGACTGCAACAGATTCAGAAGAAAGCCTATCATCACTTTGTCCGGACAACTAGAATGGACAATAAAAGCAAAATACTGCGGATGCTGGAAATCTGAAATAAAACAAGAAATGCTGGAAATATTCAGCAGGACTGGCAGCATCTGTGGAGAGAGAAGCAGAGTTAACGTTTCAGGTCAGTGACCCTTCTTCAGAACGAGCAAATATTAAAAATGCAAAAGGTTATAAGCAAGTTAAGCAGGAGTGGGGCAAGAGATAACAAAGGAGAAGGTGTAAATCGGACAAGGTCACAGAATAGTCAGAAGGTCGTGGAGAAAAGGCAAACAATATGTTAATGGTGTGTTGAAAGACAAAGCATTAGTACAGATAGGGTGTTAACAGACTGAAAATTGAACAGCCAGAAGTACAAACATGAAAAAAGTGTGTAAGCAAACTGAACAAACTAAGATGAAATAAAATAAAATAAACACAAAAATTTTTTTTTAAAAAGGAAAAAGAAAAAAGTAACTGAAAATAAAAGTGAATGGAGCCTGTCATACTCTGAAATTATTGAACTCAATGTTCAGTCCGGCAGGCTGTAGTGATAAATGAGATGCTGTTCCTCGAGCTTGCGTTGATGTTCACTGGAACACTGCAGCAATCCCAGGACAGAGATAAATGTCAGTCTTGCAAACAATAACCACGTTCCTCAATTTTTTTTAACCTATATTTTAAATATGTGCTATATTTGTAAAAATAACTGTTAACAGCATCAGTAGTAAATTAAATAGCAATGAAGCGGAACAGATACTTTTCATGCAAGTTCTGGAATATTTAGTGCAAAATGGAATATTTTGGTGTTAAATCTTCTCATCAGTTATCACCATCAAATTGTATGTTTCTGTGTCTGCATCTTTATTCATATTGTTACGACCAGGTGAGAAAGGTGTCTAGGGTCTTTTACTGTCTTCACCTTGTCTTATTATAACAGGGTTTAATTTTAAACACACTGTTTTGAGCTCCCCCTTTGTGAATCCTTGTTCACAGCTTTCCAATTATAAGGCAAAGAAATGAGCACACCAGGTTTTCTTAGGTTTAAAGAAGAAAAGTGAAATTTATTAAACCTTAAACTTAAACTCTAATTCGGTTAACGCCTATGGATACACACCGCGTCTCACACTAGCATGCATATGCGATACGCACATGCAATTAGAGACAGAAAAGAGAAGAATATTAAAATGGAGAGGTTTGAGGCAATCTCTAAACAGGTTTTATTGACTGTGCTTCGAGCTCGTTGTAGGGTACTTGACTGTAGGTAGTCTAGCTTTTCGTTGGGGCCCAATATTCTTCTTAAATGTTGTTCACTATCGGACACTTTTCTGACTTGGGGTCCATATGTCTTCAATGGTTTCCGAAGCTGGTGAGAGCGAGATGAGAGCAAACAGGAGAGAGGTCTTTTCCAGTCCAGGAGCAAACAGCTTTCTGACTTCAAATTCCTTGTTGGCAGTTCAAATTCAAAAAGCTCTAACAGTCAGTTAGTCATGTGACCCAAACTGGTTCGACCACATCTGTTTGTGTATTCGGCCATCTTAGCAGTTAACCTGGAATGCTAGCCTTTCCACCTTCAAAGTCTGATTATCAAAAGTCCATTGTGGATTAAATTGGAGCAGGGAATAGCCCATTTGTCCTTTGAAGTACTGTCTGTTGATATGCTAATGTTTCTCTCCAGCCAAAGTCTGCAATTGTTTTTTAAAGCAAGTTCTTTCTTCACCAACAACAGTCCAAAATCAATGTTCATGTGGCAAAATTAATTTTCCTCATTCTTGGCAAGTGGCTGACAATATGTTGGCCTAAAGTTTCTCCACCCTAGCAAAAATGGGGCTGTGCACACCTGCCATAAGGATAAGATGCAGGCAGGCTATGACTTTCTGTATGACCCAATACCTGCTCCTTCATTTACACATACTTCCTATATGTGTAAAACATATGCAGAGCCAGGCTTGCAAGATGACTGGCTGCCAATTACAAAATCTGGCCAGCCCAAGTCCTCAGGATATCTGCAGAAACACCGAGTTATGTGAATTTTCCTGTGCACATGTGCATCCTCTTCCTCCATGGAGGCCTTGGCATATGAGATGAGTCCCTTGCCTGACCCTTTAGGGATACAGGATGGCAAGAAAATGTCTCTCTTTTGCATGCCCTCCTACATGCAGCAGAAGTTGAAGACATAATTATAGTGCGGCACAGTTAAACCTTTTTACTTGCAGGCTACAAGTTCTGCTCCAAATTAGTTTTGCCAGCACAAAGACCCTGCAATCTTATTCGTAATGTGTTGGCCCGAGAAGGGAGCTTTGTGGTAGCAACAATGCTGAAGCAGCTGTTACGACCAGGTGAGAAAGACGTCTAGGGTTCCCTTTCAGCCTTCACCTGGTCTATCTGTAACAGGGTTTAATTTTAAACACACAGTGTTTTTAGCTCTCCCTTGTTGAATCCTTGTTCACCGCTTTCCAATTATAAGGCAAAGAAACCAGCACAAACACACAGGTTTTCTTTTGTTTAAAGAATAAAGATTGAAATTTATTAAACTTAAACTCTAATTTGATTGACGCCTATGGATACACGGCGCGCCCATGTTATCATGCATACACGATACATCCATGCAAATAGAGACAGAAAAGAGCAGAAAAAAAAGTGGAAAAGGTTGAGGCAATATCCGAAGAGTTTTTGTTATGGGTCTTCGAGCTCACTGTAGAGTCCTTGATTGCAGGTAGATCTTGCTTTTCGCTGGAGCCCAGTATTCGGCACAGTGGCGCAGTGGTTAGCACCGCAGCCTCACAGCTCCAGCGACCCGGGTTCAATTCTGGGTACTGCCTGTGTGGAGTTTGCAAGTTCTCCCTGTGTCTGCGTGGGTTTCCTCCGGGTGCTCCGGTTTCCTCCCACATGCCAAAAGACTTGCAGGTTGGTAGGTAAATTGGCCATTATAAATTGCCCCTAGTATAGGTAGGTGGTAGGGAAATATAGGGACAGGTGGGGATGTGGTAGGAATATGGGATTAGTGTAGGATTAGTATAAATGGGTGGTTGATGGTCGGCACAGACTTGGTGGGCCGAAGGGCCTGTTTCAGTGCTGTATCTCTAAACTAAACTAAATTCTTCTTAAACCTTGTTCCCTGTAGGAGACTTTTTTCTCTTGGGGTTCATGTGTCTTCAGTGGATTCAGTTCCATGAGAAAGAGATGGGAGCAGACAGGAGAGGCTGTGGTGAGCCAACCAGGAGCAAACAGCTTTCTGTTCAAACTCTCAGTTCAAGTTATACAATTCCAGGGTGCTACGCAGGTTAGTCATGTGACTAACTGGTCTGACCATGTCTTGGTTCTGTGTATTGTGTGTGTCAGGGAATGGTCCCTTGTCTACAAACACTATCTGTTAATATGCAAAAATGTCTTTCCAGCCAGGGCCCTGGCTACCCCTTGTAACAAGCCTTCTCTTCTTCCCAGCAACAACTTGAAATTTAATGTCTATGTGGTGAAATTAATGTGCCTCATTCTTGGCAGGTGGGGGCCTGCATGACACAGCTCTTACAGTTTCTGCTTGCAGCCCAAAATTGCACATGGCCACTGAGAGAGGACCAGGACAGAAAGGGACCCTAGAAATCCTCAGAGGGAGATGGTCCTTGTCTGTTTCCCTTGAAAGAGTGTAGAAGTTATTGAGGAAGCAGATTTTGAAGTCAGGATGCCATTAACCAGCAGGTATATTTTTATTATCCATTCTACAGTCCTGTCATTACCTTCCACTGGAACTCAATTCAGTGACAATTTATATAAGGTAGGAAAAGTCTTTTACTTGTATTTGGAGACAATGTCTTGGGGATGTATTTTAACATGTTTATTTCTAAGGGCCGGGTGGGGATGGGAGCGGGGAGGGGAATGGGGGGAGATGTGAGAGGTGCTACCTGATGTCCCACTATAACTTTAGTGGATGATTGGCAGAATTTGTGGAGAAAGATCATTATTGACCATCTATGGCATTTTTCCAGGATTTCCTGGAGATCAAGTCACCTTGTGGACATTCTACCAAGCTGTTCCAATCTATTTTTGTACATTTATCTGAAGAGTATGTAAAGTATATTCCAGGACTGTGGCACCACCTTGCATCTGGAACTACTGCAACAAGCACCAGCTCAGCTATTGACACTGCTGTAATTGTCAATTAACATGGTTGAGAAAGGGTCACTAAATGAATCACTATTCACTAGTGATGCAGAACAAGTTGAAAAGGCAGAAAATCTAAAAGAAATACAACCCACACCATTGGGGAAGATTTCAAATGTTGACCATCCATTTCTTGCCTGAAAAATAGGAAGCTGGCAGTTGAAAATGGTGAATATCCTGCCCTCCATCTCTTGATCCTTTTCCTTTCCACCCTCTCATCATATGCAACTGCAGTCCCATTGTATTCATCAATATTCAGCTGCACACTTGTGCCTCTTTCATAGGCAAAATTGTGCGCCTGCAGTAACACTGGCACATGCTTCACTGCATCTTTATTCTAATACAACATGAGGCAATTTAAGTACAAGCTCCCTGGCTGAATAAAATGGTAGAGAAATATGGTCATATTATTTTTCATGACCGTTAATTAAAAGTTTAATGACTAAGAAAACAAAAAGATATTACGTGGGTTTAAGCTTTGTGCATTGTTAGATATCGGGCTGAATTTTATCAGTGAGCCACACTCCGTGGCGGCATGCTGTGAAAGCGGCGGCCTTCTGATACGGAAGTGTGGCTGCATAGCCACCGCAATATTACGCATGGGGGCTCATTTAAATGGAGGGGGCAGAGCGGCCGCCCCTGATGACATAGAGGGAGTAGCCGCTGCGACCCGGCAACAGCGTCCGGCGCCATTTTTAAAGGGCTTCAAGCCCTTCAGGATAGATTTAAAGATGCTGGCGTGATGAAAATATTCAATAAACATTTACTTCAACATTGCATCTCACCGCCCCCCACACTGAGTCCTCAACACATAAATTGACCTATCCCCCCAAAAATACACGTTTTGATATTCCGAACTATCCCCCCTGGACTTCAGTATCTTTGACCCTCAACCCCTTCTCACCATCCCCACAACCAATTGGAATGGTTTTCTCCACTTCCCCCTCCCCCACCCTGATAATTTTTTTCCTACCCCCTCCGCACCAGTGTCTCACCTCGGAACTCCAATGGAGTTCCGAAGGCGCGTGAGTTGCAGCCAGTTGGCCGTAAAATCGGCATGGGACAGCCGGCAGCAGCAGGTAAGTTCATTTGCATTTTAATTGAGATAATTTCAATATTTTAATGAAGGCCCTGCCGAGGCCTCGTCGCCGCTAATATCCGGTGGTGCCTTCTCATCATCTATGGGCCCCCCCACCCACCCCCGCCACGACCCACAGTGTCGAGGGGATGATGAAATTCAGTCCATCCATGCAATTCAACATTGCAGTGCCTGGTGGGTCATTTTCATTCTAGTTAAGACAAGAATTGAAAGAGATGGACCTATATTTATTACTCTCTCAACTTGGTTGAGAAAGAATATGAAAGTTTTATTCTACTTATTCCTGTCTAACTTGTTCATGACTTTACAATATTACATCACCTAAGCTCAATGTGCAACATGTACTCAAGTGTAAAAAAAGGGAAAAATTTGCTTCTTTAATGCATTAGCATCATTCTTCGCACAACTGTATGAGGTGGATATGTGCATCAGTCGCAATCGCCCATTGTCACCCGGAATTTGTCCTGATTGATGGAAGTCAGCAGAAATCAGAATTCTCCCCCCCCCCCAAAAAGCTGTGGATGATACGTCAGTTGGAATTTTCAGGATTGAGATCAATAGACATTTTGTTGATAAGAAATATGGAGAAAAGGTGGGAAATTGAAGTTCAGGTGCATATCAGTCATGATCCAGTTGAATGGCGGAACAGACCAGAGAGGCTGAATGGTTGACTCCTGTTCCTAATGAGCCTAAATCTTGGAGAAATGGCAAAAAGTGGCTTAAATGGTTTCTGCACAGTTTCAGTCGCTCTTCGATCGAAATGACGGTAAGAGATTCAAGGAACTCCGTAGAAATTCGACTCCCATATGTCTACAGACAAACAGTAGCTGAGGCAGTAGTCAGCAATGTATTCAAAGGGCAGTATTCCATACTGTGTTAGATGGTGTAGTGTCTAAAAATTGTACCAGTTAGACAGAAATCCTTTTGGCGTATTTGCAGAATAAAAATATGATCGTTCTATATTAACATTCCAGGAGTCACATCAAAATGACCTACACATTGTATAGGATGATACAAAAAGGGAAATTAACTATTTAATATTTTTAACTGTTTGAGGGAAAGAAAATTTAAAAAAGTTAAACTGGATGTTTCACTGCTGTTGCTTGTTCAGAAGTGAAAACAAATATGGAGGGTAATTATTCATAGTAGCTGTCATGGTCCTGTAGTTTTTTTGCTTTTTGGGAATATGTGGTTTGCCATTAAGGCTTGCAAAGGATCAGTATTGCTTGAAGAACCAGCAAGCCTCAGGTGAATTTTCATTGCCTTAGAAACAGCCATTTGGAGACTGCGATTCAAAGGGTACATTCTCGTTACCGTAGATACAGCCACTGGAAGTGAATATCAAGTGATACATTTGTTACAATTCAATTTTGAACTGGCTTTTTAGTTGAAGACAGTTTGTTCTAACAGAACACAGACACAGAGGACATACAGACAGATAGCTGTGATGTTTAGCACCTGAAAAAAGAGCACTCAACCATTTAAACTGAAAGAATAGGATTTTAGTCTGTTTAATTATTAACTCTCAAAATTCTAAAATAAAAGTCAAGCCAAAACAGAGATCTCTGGTAATTTAAACTGAAAGAAGGGAAGTTAGACTGTGACAATCTTTTATCCCTCAAAAAACTCTAAAGTCAGATTGATTCTATTGAAAGTATTCACAAGATGTTAATTGTTGAAATGCATCACAGAAGAATGAAAGCACTACCTACTGCTGGAGTTAGACTATGGACTGTTCTACTGTGGAAGAAACTTTTTTTGCATCAGATAGCTATGAGGACTTCAAGTAACATTCTGTGAGGACTTCAAGCAACATTGGACTGTAAATTTGCAAGGGCTCTATTATTTTCTGTTTTAAATGTGGTTTATATCTTCATAGTGTTTAAGAATTTAGTTCTTCTCATTAAAGAGTTAATTTATTGCTTTATAGATACCTGGTTTGGTGAGCTTCGTTTGGGGGTTAATAGCTGGTACAATTTGGCTGGGTCTTTCTTTAACTTGGAAAGTTTTAAATGATATGCGAGGCGATCTGCAGAGTGACGGGATTGAATTAACAGTGCGTTTCTCCCACCACAATCAGAATCGTATATTTTGATTGGGAGCTTTGAGTGGAGTGGTCGGTCGTAACATATTTATTGGGGGCTCGTCTGGAATTTGAATAACATATTAATTGGGGGGCTCGCTCGCAGTTGAATCATATTTAATTTGGTGGCTTGCGTCTGGGATCAGAATCAGAAGAATCTGGAGGGCTCACATTTGGAATAATGGTAATTAATTAATTAAAATGAACCACATATGAGAACCTTTGAGAATTGATTCTCTTAGAAGAGTTTAAAAACTTCATTCCTTCAGCAGTAAGAACTCAAATAGATAACCTGAAAGTTTTGAAAGCTATGCAAGCAGCAGAGATTGCTAATAATTTTGAGCTTGTGAATAAGCCAAACTATTTTGGCCTTCACCCTCATAAACCCGAGAAGGTTAGAAAGTGGAAGAGTGAAAGGAAGACAAGTAGCCAGGGACAAGAAGGAACAGCTGGGAATGCCCCAGGATCACCTTCTCAGGTCAGAAAGGAAGGTGCTGAGGGTAGAAGTGAGGTTCGCAAGCCAAAGTGTTATCATTGCAACAAAACAGGTCATCTTCGTTCAGAGTGCTGGAAATTGCGAGGTAACTCCATAGGACTTGCTGTGGTAGACAAAGTTCATGCAGAGAATAAGACTCTGGCTGAGAGTATAGCAGACTAGGCTATAGCTTTAATGACAGCTGTGAATGTGAAACCAGATACTAAAACTAAGAGGAGTGTAGAGGTTAAGAATAAAATACCTGAGCGTTAAAATGATTTTTTGTCAAAGCGGAAAGTAACTCAGTATCCTGTAGGTGAGTCAGGAAAACATATCATTATACTGTAGGATACAGGAGCGACCCAAATACTCTTGCTGGGGAAAGATATGAGGTTTCTACCAGATAGCGCCTTGTACACTAAAGTTTTAGTAAATGGAATTGTTGGGATGTGTATACTCGTACCTTTGTATAAAGTACGCCTAGAGAGTGACTTAACATCTGGGATAGTAACTGTAGCTGTTGTCCACAGTTTACCAGTAAAGAGAATTGATCTACTTCTAGGAAATGATTTGGCAGGATCAAAAATATCAGTTTCTCCTATAGTTCAGAGGAACCCAGTGAAATTAAGGAAATAGAGCAATTACAGGAGCAAATTCCGAGAATATTTCCTGCATGTGTAGTTACCCGAGCAATAGCTAAACAGGATCCATTGTCAGAGGTAAAAGGGGAACCACAAATCGATAATCAGGCATCTAAAACCTTATCTGGGGATTTAGATAATCCAAATGAGATGTTTAACAGGTCATCTATCATTGCAGCACAGCAAGCTGATCCAGAGATCTACCAAATAGCACAGACAGCTCTGTCAGAAGCTGAAGTGAAAGGAGTTCCAGAAGGCTATTATATGGCAAACGGGGTTTTGAGGAGGAAATGGAGACCGCCTCATAGACCTGCCGACGAAGACTGGACAGTTGTTGAACAGATAATGGTACCACCTAAATATTGACAAGGATTATTAAGGTTAGCACACGACATTCCTTTTGCAGGACATAGGGGAATTCAGAAGACTAAGTCACACATAAGCCAACATTACTACTAGCCAGGTCTTACAAAGGATGTAAGACAATTTTGTAGAACATGCCACACCTGTCAAATGGTGGGGAAACCACAACCTACCATAAAACCAGTACCGCTAGTTCCCATACCAGTGATTGAGGAACCATTTAGCAGGGTATTGGTAGAGTGTGTAGGACCCTTGCCAAAAACAAAAGTGGGGCATCAATATATACTTACTATCATGGATATGGCTACTCGATTTCTCGAGGCCATTCCTTTGAGGACAATTACTGCTAGAATAGTCGTAGAAAAGTTAACCCAATTCTTTACGAGATATGGGTTACCACTTGAAGTTCAATCAGATCAAGGTTCTAATTTCATGTCTAGGATATTTCAAGAAGTTATTGTCAATTTTGGGATTAGATAGTTGAAATCTTCAGCATATCACCCACAGTCAAAGGGAGCTTCACCAGACTCTCAAAACGATGATTAGAACATACTGTCACGAATATCCTCATGACTGGGATAAATAACTAGACTTTCTTTTATTTGCCACCAGAGACTCGTCAAATTTGTCCCCAGGCTTCAGTCCTTTTGAACTGGTTTATGGACATGAAGTAAGAGATCCTCTAAAACTTATAAAGGACAGATTCTTGGAACAAAAGAATGAATATTCGATACTGGACTATGTATCTGTGTTCCGGGAAAGGCTCACAAAAGCTTGTGGTGTGGCTCAGGAACACCTTAAAGCATCCCAGCCAATATGAAAAGATGGGCAGACAAGAATGCAAAAGCACGTGATTTTCAACCTGGGGATGAAGTATTAGTGTTGTTACCATTACAGGGAGAACCATTAAAAGTACAGTTCAGTGGCCCATATAGAGTGATCAAAAGAGTGGGTAAGGTAGATTACTTGATTGACACCCCTGATCCCCGGAAGAAGAACCGGTTGTGTTACATTAATATGCTCAAACAACATTACCGCAGGGAGAAGGATAAGCCAGTACAGGTATGTCAGGTAATTGGGACTATGGAGAAGGAAAAGGATAGTGAGGATGAGGCAGAAGCAGGCCTAGGAAAATCTCAGATTGAAGTGCCAACTGTCAGATTAGCGAACACAGAATGGCTAGGAAAATTAGACAATATCCTTTTACACTTAGAGGCAAAACAGCAAGAAGACCTAATCATCACTTTTCACAATGCTTAAAAGAGTTTGTAGGGATAAGCTGGGATGTACAACCTTAGCCACACATGATGTGGGTATAGGGGGAACCATTCCTTTAAAACAACATCCTTGTCACTTAGGTCCAGACAGACAGGCCCAAGTGGAAGCAACGGTACAATGCATGCTGAAGGGCAGCTTAGATGAACCTAGTCAGGACAGCTGGAATTCGCAGATGGTCTTGATGTCTAAACCTGGTGGGTCAGCTCAAACTTGCATAGACTCTAGACAAGGCACTGTGGTAAAGAAGGCAGACTCCTACCCAAATTCTCATTTAACGAACTGTATGGACAGAGTGGGCAAAACAATGTGTCTTAAAGAGACAGATGTGTTGGAAGGATACTGTCAAATTCCTTTGACACCCCAGGGTAAGAAAAAATCAGCTTCTATTACACCGGACAGGTTTTCCAGAGTCAAGTGATGCCACATAGGTTAAGAGGTACTCGAGAAACTTTTCAGAGAATAGTAAACCCAGTCATGGTCAGGGCTTCTAGCTGTGCAGTTCACCTTGCTGAGGTGATGGACAATAGGGACACTTGGAAGGAAAACACAAAACAATTGGAAGACTATGCTTGGAAATTTTAAATGGGTTAATTGGAACAACCTTTTGAAAACTTAAAGCTGAAATGTTCTGATGGAACTTGTTGCTGTAGTCTAAACATTTTTTTTTAGAAATGTGTATATCTGTAAATGCGTGGGGAAAAATGTCAGCATTTTTTGAACTTGTATTTTTTTACCCATTGCAAAGAAATGCATTTCAGGAATGGTGTTTCATTCTGCTAGGGGCGGAGGTGTCATGGTCCTGTAGTTTTTTTTTTGAGAATATACGGTTTGCCATTATGGTTTGCAAAGGATCAGTATTTCTTTAAGAACCAGCAAAACTCAGGAGTTATAGGAAGGTGCATTTTCATTGCCTTAGAAACAGCCATTTGAAGACTGCAATTCAAAGGGTGCATTCTCGTTGCCATAGATACAGCTACTGAGAGTGAGAATCAAGTGATACATCTGTTACAATTCAATTTTGAACTGGCTTTTTAGTTGAAGACAGTTTGTTCTAACAGAACACAGACAAAGAGAACATACAGACAGACAGCTGTGGTGTTTAGCACCTGAAAAAAGAGCACTCAACCATTTAAACAGAAGGAAGAGGATTTTAGTCTGATTATTTATTTATCTCTCAGAATTCAAAAAAAAAAAACTCAAGCCAAAACAGAGATCTCTGGTAATTTAAACTGAAGGAAGGGAAGTTAGACTGTGACAACCTTTTATCCCTCAAAAAACTCTAAAGTCAGATTAATTCTATTGAAAGCGTTCGCAAGTTGTTAATTGTTGAAATCCATTGCGGAAGAAGGAAAGTATCACCTACCACTGGAGTTAGACTACTGACTGTTCCACTTTTGAATAACCTTTTTTTTGCATTGTACAGCTGTGAGGACTTCAAGCAACATTCTGTGAGGACTTCAAGCAACATTGGACGGTAAATTTGCAAGGACTGTATTTTTTTTTCTATTTTAAATGTTTATATCTTCACAATATTTAAGAATTTAGTTCTTCTAATTAAAGAGTTAATTTATTGATTTAAAGACACTTGGTTTGGTTAGCCTCATACAGGGCTTAATAGCTGGTACAATTTGGCTGGATCTTTCTTTAATTTGGAAAGTTTTAAATAATATGTTAGATGATCTGTGGAGTGACGGGATTGAATTAACAATGTGTTTCTCTCACCACAATCAGAAATGTATATTTTGATTGGGAGCTTTGACTGGAGCAGTCGGTTGTAACAGTAGCAAATTACAAAACTAGGGGCAATAAATTGCTAATTAACAAAACCTTAAGATGTTGCCTAGGTAACACCAATTACAATATGTTTCAGTGGTGTGATATGGTAATCTAAGGATAACTTTGAAGAAATGAGCCAAGGTTACTCCTCACACACTTCGTCCAGTTGGTGCACTCATCAAACTATCAGATAAATAAATCAGGCAAAGAGGGAATATGAGAATAACATAAAGTTAACACAAAAAGGAACCCTAAAATTTTCTACCGACATGTAAATAGTATGGGGGTAATAAGCAGAGAGATGGGGCCTATCAGGGACAAAGAGAGTGATATTTGCTTAGAGGCTAGAATACTTAATGAGCACTTAGTCTCAGTGTTTACTAAGAAAGAGGATGCTGACAGTATTTCAGTAGAAGCAGAGATATTAGAGGTAATGGATGGGGTAAAAATTGATAGGCAGGATGTACTGAAAGGCTGGCTATGCTTACAGTGGATAAGTCACCTGGTCCAGCTGGTTTGCATCCCAAGTTGATCATGGAAGTAGGAATGGAGATAGCAGAAAGGCTTACCATAATCTTCCAATTTGCCCTCGATATGGAGGAGGTGCCAGAGGACTGGAGAGTGGCAAATGTGTCACACTTATTCAAGAAAGGGTGGAAGGACCTTCCTAGTAACTACCAGCTGGTCAGTTTAACATCAGTGGTGGTAAAGGTTTTAGAAACAATCATCAGGGAAGAAAAAAAATCAACAGACACTTGGAGAGGTTTGAGTTAATGAAAGAGAGCCAGTACAGATTTGTAAAAGGCAGATTGTGATTGACTAATCTAATTGAATTTTTAAATGAAATAACAGAGAAGGTTGATGAAGGGAATGCAAAGGATGCTATCCATATTGATTTTAAGAAAGCTTTGACAAAGTACCACATAAAAGGCTGGTCAACAACATGGAGACTCATGGAACAGGAAGGTCAGTGTCTACTTACATAAAATATTGACGTATGGACAGGAAACAGCAAGTCATGGAAAATGGTTGTTTTTCAGTCTGGAGGATGGTAGAAATTGGTGTTCCCCAAGGGTCAGTGCCAGATCCACTTCTTTTTTTTTGATATATATATAAATGACTTGGATATTGGAATACGGAATAAAATTCCTAAATTTGCTAGTGACATCACAATTGGAGCTGCAACAAACAGTGAAGATGATACAATCAACTGTAACAGGACATAGATAGGCTGGCAGAATGGGCAGACAAGTGGGGGAATGGGACTGACTGGATTATTCTACGGGGAGCCGTCATGGACTCGATGGGCTGAATGACCTCCTTCTGTGCCCTATTGACGCTATGACATCAGCAAGAGCAACTGGCTGTGGAAAAGTCACACAGCATTAGGGCTGTTACAATGTCCTTATATTCCTTCCAAGGTTATACTAATATTGCAAATTCTGCTCTCCTCCAGTTTCAGAAGGTGACTAATTATTATGCAGCCGCATGGACATGATGGGCCAAATGGCTTCCTTCTATGCCATAAATTTTTCTATGTTTTTATTAGTACATTGCAATACTTATATCCTACAGTAGAACGTTTCTATCTTGAAAGAAAAAGCATAAGGTGGCTCTTACTTGAATTGTGAAGGTGGTAAAGAAATGTACTCCTCAAGTGGTGCTTGAGGAAAGCAAACAACTTCCTTTTATATATTTGATGTAGCAGCCATCTGTTACGCAATAGATTTTTGGGAACGTGCAGCATAAACTGAAGCACTGACCCTAATTTTAACTGCCCACACCTGACGGGATCTAGGTGAGGGGCAGTTAAATTAACAGGTGTCAGTCACTTCTACAGGTCTGCTTCCTCTCTGCTGTGCTCCCATATAATCCTACACTTTTGAGCGGGTGAGCTGGGTACCTACAGGGAGGAAGCAGGGTTCTGTTCTAAATATTGTTATGACCAAGGTGGGAGCAATGCACTGTTAATTCAGTCCCACTACTCCACAGGTCAGAGCATATCAAATAAAGTTTCCCATCTACCGAAGAATAGACAAATTAAACACTTTAGTTGTCCCCAGAATAAAGCACACCCAAACCAGGTTTCTTTAAACAACAAAAACATTAACTATTTATTAGAAAAGAAATAATAGGTCTTAACTACTAACAAGATAAATCTATACATATGAAAAACTCCATATTTTCTTAGCCCTCATGCACACACACACATACATTTTTAACAAACGGTTAACCAGGGAAAAGGATTTTTGGTTGACAGCTGTTTCTTAGGAATAAAAAGGAGAAAAATAAATGATTGAGTTTATCACATTCTGGTAGGATGTTTTCGGTATGGTGAGATGCCCCAGAGTCGAATAGTCGGATGCCACTCAATGTCTCTCCAAGTGAGGTTGATGAACAGTCTGTGATGGGTAGGTGTTCAAGGCATTTTGTCTGCAGCAGGTGTCACACAAGTCTTTCAGTAAAGGGTATAGTAACAGGTCTGATTGGGCTTTTAAAAAGCAGCAGTCTAGCAGTAGAAGCTTTCTTGAGATTTCAGCATCTCCCAAAACACAGGAGGCAACAGGAACCACACTTGAGACAGGGATTCCTCAAAGACTGGAGGCAATAGGAATATGCTACCTCTGACCTACAGGGGTTTCTTCTCTGAAAAGCCATCTTCCTCTACAGAGAGAAGTAATTCTTTTTTTTTCTGGGTTTTCTTCTCTCACCAGGCAAATCACAGCCATTTTTCAAGAGATGCTTTACAGAGAGAGGTCTTTTTTTCTCCAGTCTCCAGGCAGATCACAGCTAGATTTTAAATTGCCTATTCTTTGTCCAATTCACTGTTTTTTTCACAATCTGAAAGTGAAACTAACTTCAACAATCCAGTCACATGACTCATAAATCTCGATCTGTCATTCCCCTGCTGAGTTGTTTGAAAACAAGTGCCTTGAAGTCTGTGTATTCCACTCAGTTTTAACCCACCAAATTTCAGCAATCAATATCTACAGAGAAAAATCTTTTCCTCAGTTTTTGAAAACACACAGAATTCTAAGCTTTCAATACAAAAATAAAACACTTATCAAACCTTCGCTCTTGGCGAAATGAAACACCATTCTTGAATGTGCTCCATTATACTGTAAAAACAGGAGTTGAAAACATTTTAAACATATTTTTGCACACATACCCCTCATTCACTCTCCTGGTAGCTAACACAACTTTGCTTTGTACCATTGCTACTCATGTAACTTAACAAAGTTAAATTCGTGACAAAGCATCTGCGATAACATTGTTTTTTTACAGAAATGTATACAATCTTCAAGTGATAAGGCTGTAAGAGTAAACTCAATCGGAATATTCTGGAATTTTGGGTTTTAATTTTTGCCACACATGTTAATGGATTATGGTCAGCGTATATCAGTGTTTCTTTGTAGTCATGGTGGACATATACTTCAAAATGTTTAAGAGCTAGCAATAGTACTAACATTTCTTTTTCCACTTTTTTTGATGGCGATTCAATTGTTTTCAAAAGTATCCTACTGTTTTTTCTATGCCCGATTCATCATCTTGTAACAGGACTGCACCAACCTCTGGGTCATGAGCATCAATGATTACCTTGAAGGGCTTAGTAAAATTTGAAGCAGCCAACACTGGTTCATTAGTCAAAACCACCTTTAGCTTTTCAAAAGATGCCTGGCATTCACCTGACCACAGTAACTTGATTCTCTTTTTCTGTATCAAATCGGTTAGTGGACCAGCTACAGTACTAAAATTTGGTACAAACTTTGTGTAGAAACGACACATCCCCCAAAACCTCATGATTTCACACTTAGTCTTAGGGATAGGGATCTCCACTATGGCTTGTACTTTTGCCGCTCTTGGCAACACTTGTCCTTGCACCACTATATGCTTGAGGTAGGTCACTCTTGCTTTTGTGAATTCGCTTTTTGCCAGATTTACTACTAAATCAGCTGCTTGTAATTTTTAAACAGAGTTTCTAGCTGTTTTAAGTGTTCCTTCTCGGTGTTACTGTATATTAGCACATCATCAAGATACACTACATAGTTGGGAGCACTGGCTACCACTTGATTCATTAGTTTCTGAAAAGTTGCTGGGGATTTTTTAGCCCTAATGGCATCACTCAACACTGGTAAAGACTGTCTGGTGTGAAAAAAGGTGATATTTCTTTAGCTTAAGGTTGCCAGTATCCCTTTAACAAATCTATCTTTGTAAGAAACATGGCACTGCCCACCCTGTCAATACAATCTTCCAAGCGATAAATTGGGTAGGAGTCTGGCTTCATTACTGCATTGACTTTTCTGTAGTCTATGCAAAATCGTGTTGATCCATCAGGTTTAGGCACTAATACTATTGGTAAACTCCAGCTGCTTAGATGAGGTTCAATTAAGTTGTTTTCCAGCATGTATTGGATTTCTGCTTTTACTTGAGCCTGTTTGTCTGGACTTAAGCGGCAAGGATCTTTTTCACAGGAATGGATTCCCCTACATCCACATCATGTGTGGTGAAGGTTGTTATCTTTGGCCTCCTTATCTCGAGAGACAATGGGTAAGCGCCTGGAGGTGGTCAGTGGTGTGTGGAGCAGCACCTGGAGTGGCTATAAAGGCCAATTCTAGAGTGACAGGCTCTTCCACAGGTGCTGCAGAAAATTTGGGTTGTACATCCTGGTTTATCCCTACAGATCTTTTAAATGCTGTAGTAGCCTTGTTAGGTCTTCCTATTTGTCTGCATCTAAGTACAAAAGCATGTTGTCCAGCCTTCTTAGTCATTCTGTATTAGCTAAACGGATAGTTGGAGGTTCAATCTGAAAATTTTCTAGGCCTCCTTCTGCCTAATCCTCACTATACCTTTCATTCTTAACTGTCCCTCTTACCTGACATGTCTGTACTGGCTTATCCTCCTCCCTGCGATAATATTGCTTTCACATTTTGATATGACACAGCCGATTCAGTCTCGGGTGATCTGAGATATCAATCAAGTAATTTATCTCACCCACTCTTTTGACCACTTTATATGGACCACTGAATCATGCTTTTAATGGTTCACTCTGTAAAAGTCATGATATTAATAGTCATCCCTTGGTTGAAAAGTTTGGGTCTTTGCATTCTTGTCTGCCCATTTTTTCACAGTGGTTTGGGATGTTTTAAGGTATTCCTGTGCCACATTGCAAGCTTTTGTGAGTCTATACTGGAACACGGATACATAGTCTAGTAATGAAGATTCATTCTTTTGTTCTAAGAACCTGTCTTTGATGAGTTTTAGAGGACCTCTTATCTCATGTCTGTGAACTAATTCGAATAGACTATAACCTGTAGACTCATTCGGTGAATCTCTAATGGCAAAGGGAAGAAAGCCTAGCCCATTATCCCAATCATGGGGATATTCATGAGTATGCCCTAATCATTGTTTTGGGAATTTGATGGTACCTTGTAAAAGCTCCCTGTGCTGGATTTTACCTTAGGCGGACGGGAATTCGCCACCGACATAAAAGTCGGTGGCGAACCCGCTTCTGCCTAGCCTGAGGATCTGTCCCGCATTTTACGGGTCTCCGAGCTTTAATTGTCCCGAGAGAGGAAGTCTCTCCTCATTGAGCTGCCAGCCAATCAGCGGGCCAGCAGCTCATAGTCCCAGCAGCGCCACTGGGAGAGGAGGCCATTGCTGGGACTGCAGCCCAGCCGAGCTGATGGAGCCAGGAGTGCAGGTAAGTTAGGCTTGCCTCACCAGGGGGATCAGTCTTTCCCTGTTGAGGCTGCAGTGGTCCCTTGGGGGGGACGGGAGCATCTTGGGTCCCGGGGGTGGTTTGGGAACCATTTAGTATGGTGTTGTTCGACCGTATAGGACCCTTGCCAAAAACAAAAGCGGGCACCCTGTGCCGACTGCCATGGCCCACCACCCCACCACCACCACCACCCTCCCCCCCCGCCCCGGAGTGCGGAAAGGCCAGCAGCTATCGCTGGGTGGCCTTTCACGTCCTCAGCCTGCCCACTTGTCACGGGCAAAATACCCATAGAGGCGGTGAGGGCCCTTAAGTGGCCGTTATTGGCCACTTAAGGGCCTTGATTGGCCTTGGACGGGCGGGCCATTTCCCCCGCCACCGCCTGCGCTGTAAACATGACTGGAGGCGGGAGTGGGGCAGGTAGGCCTCCGAGAGCCTCCCGCTCAATTTTAAGCCACCCCCACGCCACCATCCGACCCGCTGGGATGGCGTAAAATTCAGCCCTCTGTGTCTGTAGATGATATGCTGAAGATTTTAACTGTTTGATACCCAAATTGCCCGTGACTTCTTCAAATATCTTCGATATAAAATTGGAACCTTGATCTGATTGAACTTCAAGTGGTAATCCATATCTCGTAAAGAATTGGGTTAACTTCTCTACGACTACTTTAGCAGTAATTGTCCTCAAGGGAATGACCTCCTGGAATCGAGTAGCCATATCCATGATAGTGAGCATATATTGATGTCCCGCTTTTGTTTTTGGCAAGGGTCCTATGCAGTCGAACAACACCATACTGAATGATTCCTCAGTAACTGGTATGGGAATTAGGGGTGCCAGTTTTATGGTAGGTTGCGGTTTTCCCACCATTTGGCATGTGTGGTATGTTCTACAAAACTGCACCATGTCCTTTGTAAGACATGGCCAGTAATAATGTTGACTTATACGTGATTTGGTCTTCCAGATCCCATGTGTCCTGCTAGAGGAATGTCATGTGCTATCCATATAATTCCCGCTGATATTTAGGTGGTACCACTACCTGTCCAACAACCGTCCAGTCTTCATCTGCAGGTCTAAGAGGCGGTCTCCATTTCCTCATCAGGATCCTGTCTTCAACCTAATAGCCTTCTGGAACTCCTTTTGTCTCAACTTCTGTCACAGCCGACTTTGTTATTTTGTGTAATTCTGGATCACCTTGTTATGCTGAGATTAAAGAAGATTTTTTAAACATCTCATTTGGACTATCTAAATCCCCAAAGAAAGTTTCAGATACTCGACTATCTATTTTGTGGTGCCAATTTTACCTTTGACAATGGAACTTGTTTAGCCAGTGCTCGGGTTACTGCATTGTTCTGTTTCTTTATCTTCACTTGGTTTCTCTGTGACTATGGGAGAATATCATCAGAAAACTCCTCTTTGCTGACGATGCTGCTTTAACATCTCACACTGAAGAATGCCTGCAGAGTCTCATCGACAGGTTTGCGTCTGCCTGCAATGAATTTGGCCTAACCATCAGCCTCAAGAAAACGAACATCATGGGGCAGGATGTCAGAAATGCTCCATCCATCAATATTGGCGACCACGCTCTGGAAGTGGTTCAAGAGTTCACCTACCTAGGCTCAACTATCACCAGTAACCTGTCTCTAGATGCAGAAATCAACAAGCGCATGGGTAAGGCTTCCACTGCTATGTCCAGACTGGCCAAGAGAGTGTGGGAAAATGGCGCACTGACACGGAACACAAAAGTCCGAGTGTATCAGGCCTGTGTCCTCAGTACCTTGCTCTACGGCAGCGAGACCTGGACAACGTATGCCAGCCAAGAGCGACGTCTCAATTCATTCCATCTTCGCTGCCTTCGGAGAATACTTGGCATCAGGTGGCAGGACTATATCTCCAACACAGAAGTCCTTGAAGCGGCCAACACCCCCAGCTTATACACACTACTGAGTCAGCGGCGCTTGAGATGGCTTGGCCATGTGAGCCGCATGGAAGATGGCAGGATCCCCAAAGACACATTGTACAGCGAGCTCGCCACTGGTATCAGACCCACCGGCCGTCCATGTCTCCGTTATAAAGACGTCTGCAAACGCGACATGAAATCGTGTGACATTGATCACAAGTCGTGGGAGTCAGTTGCCAGCATTCGCCAGAGCTGGCGGGCAGCCATAAAGACAGGGCTAAATTGTGGCGAGTCGAAGAGACTTAGTAGTTGGCAGGAAAAAAGACAGAGGCGCAAGGGGAGAGCCAACTGTGCAACAGCCCCAACAAACAAATTTCTCTGCAGCACCTGTGGAAGAGCCTGTCACTCCAGAATTGGCCTTTATAGCCACTCCAGGCGCTGCTTCACAAACCACTGACCACCTCCAGGCGCGTATCCATTGTCTCTCGAGATAAGGAGGCCCAAAAGAAAGATGGGAGAATATGATACTTTTGCTCCGGCCAAATCATTCCCTAGGAGTAGGTCAATTCCCTCTACTGGCAAACTATGGACAACTCCTACAGTTATCAGCCCAGACATTCGGTCACACTCTAGATGCACTTGATACAAAGGTATGTGTATATACACCCTGCCAATACCATTAACTAAAACTTTATCATTCAGTGCGCTCTCTGGTGGAAATGTAATACCCTTCCCCAGCGAAAGAGTGTGGGTTGCTCCTGTATCTCTAAGTATAATGATAGGTTTGCCTGCTTCACTTGAGGGATATGGAGTTACTTTTCCTTTTGACAAGAATTCCTTATAACTTTCAGTTATCTTATTCTCAGTCCTTACACTCACTTTGGTTTTTTGTATCTGGTTTTACAGCTGCCAGCAACGCTACAGCCTGGTCTGCTATAATCTCAGTCAGAGCCCCTTTCTCTACATTAGCTTTCTGTACCCCAACAAGTCCCTTGTTGCAATGAGAACACTTCGGCTTGTGGACCTCACTTCTGCCCTCAGCACCTACCTTTCTGGCCTGTGGAGGGGATCCTGGCGCATTTCCAGCTATTTCTTCTTGTTCCCGGCTACTTGTCACTCTTCCACCTTCTATCCTTTTTGAATTTGTGGGGGTGACAGACAAAGGGTTTTAGTTTATCCACAAGCTCAAAATCATCAACGATTTCAGCTGCTTATCTGGCTTTTGAAACTTTTTGGTTCTCTACATGAGTTCTCACCACTGGAGGGAATGATTTTTAAACCCTTCCAAGAGAATCAGTTCTCCAAGGTTCTCATATGTGGCTTCCATCTTTACTGCCCATATCCAATGATCAAAATTAATTTGCTTCACCCTCTCAGATTCTACATAAGTCTGCCCAGCCAATCTCCAGAGGTTCCAAAACTTCTGTCAGTAAGCTTCAGGGACTAACTCATATGCAGTGAGAAAAGTCTTTTTTTGCCATCTCATAATCTGCAGAAGCCTCTTCAGAAAGCATAGCATAAACTTCATGAGCTCTGCCCATCAACCTGCTTTGCATAAGCAGTGTCCAGCTTTCCTTTGTCCATTTCATTTGTTTGGCTACATTTTCAAAAGAAATTAAAAATACCTCTATGTCCATTTCCTCAAACATAGAGAGAGCTTGTACAAATTTAATTAGCTTTTCGCTGAGTCCAGGGCTGGATTCAGATTCTTCCTGAGCAGAATTTTCCTTAGAGTCACGATTGTCTTAGTTCCATCTCTCTTAATTTGAATTCCCTTTTATCTCTTTCTTTCTGAAATCTTCTCTGTTTTTCCCTATGTCTTTTTCCAATTCAAGTTTTCCTAATTATTTTTCAGCCTCAAGTTTTTTTCATTTATAACTGAATTTTAGCCAATTCAACTACATCATCCGCTGACTTACTATCTTCTTCTTCTAATTTCAGAGGCTGGGTTATTATGTCAATTATCTCTGCATTTTTAGCACCTGATTCCAATTCTAACCCCAATTGTGCTGACAAATTTTTTAGTTTAATATTGGTTAAAGTTTTTGTCACTGAGGGACACATTTTCCTTTCCCAGAAAAGCTGCAGCAACTGCTAATGCCATTCTGGTGGGATAGACTTTACCCTATTACACTAGAAACCTCTTTCAATTAATACTCCCCTCACAATTAATGTTATTAGCATGGATTTCAATCCCGCAAGAGCCCCCAATTAGTATGCTGTGACCAAAGCGCGAGTAATGCACTGTTAATTCAGTCCCACTACTCCACAGGTCAAAGCATATCAAATAAAGTTCCCCACCTACCAAAGAATAGCCAAATTATACACTTTATTTGTCCCTCAGATTAGGCACACAAAACCAGGCTTCTTTAAAGAAAGCAACATTAACTATTTATTAGAAAAGAAATAATCGATCTTAACTACTAACAAGATAAATCTATACATATGAAAAACTCCGTACTTCCTTAGCCCTCATGCACACACACGTACATTTTTTTAAAAACGGTTAACCGGGGAAAAGGATTTTTGGTTGACAGCTGTTTCTTAGGAATAAAAAGGAGAAAAATGATTGAGTTTATCACATTCTCGTAGGATGTTTTCAGTACGGTGAGATGCCCCAGAGTTGAATCGTCGGATGCCACTCAACGTCTCTCCAGGCGAGATCGATGAACAGTCTGTGATGGGTAGGTGTTCAAGGCATTTTGTCTGCATACATTAAAAAAAAAACCTGTTAACTGGGAAAAGGATTTTTGGTTTGCAGCTGATTCTTAAGAAAAAATAAAATAATTGAGTCTTCACGTTCTGGTAGGATGTTTTCAGTATGGTGAGATGTCCTAGAATTGAATAGTCCAATGCCACTCATAGAATCACAGAAAGTTTAATGCACAGAATGAGGCCACTTGGTCCATCGTATCTGTGCCAGCCAAAAATCGATCCACCTATTCTAATCGCACCTTCCAGCATTTGGTCCATAGCCCTGCAGATTATGGCACTTGAAGTGCATATCCAGACACCTTTTGAATGGGTTGAGGGTTTCTGCCTCAACTACCCTTTCAGGTAGTGTGTTCCAGACCCCCACTACCCTGTGGATGAAAATGTCTTTCCTCATCTCCCCTCTACTTTTTCTACCAATTACTTTAAATCGATGCCCCCTAGTCACTGACCTCTCTGCTAAGGTGAATAGGCCCTTCACCTCCACTCCATCCAGGCCCCTCAACATTTTGTACATTTCAATCAGATCTCCCCTCAGCCTTCTCTATTCCAAGAAGAACAACCTCAGCCTATCCATTCTTTCCTCATAGCTGCATTTTTCCAGTCCTGGCAACATCCTTGTAAATCTCCTCTGTACCCTCTGCATCCTTTCTGTAAGGAGGTGACCAGAACTTCACACGGTACTCAAGTTGTGGCCTAACCAATGATTTATACCGTTCCAGCATAACCTCCCTGCCCTTAAATTCTATACCTCAGCTAATAAAGGAAAGGATTCCATATGCCTTCTTAACCACATGATTGATCTGTCCTGCTACCTTCAGGGATCTGTGGACATTCACTCCAAGGTCCCTCACTTCCTCTGCACTTCTCAGTATTTTCCCATGAATCATGTTTTCCTTTGCCTTGTTTGACCTCCCCAAATTCATCACCTTACACTTCGCCTGGTTGAATTCTCCAGCTTGAATTCCATTTGCCACTTTTCTGCCCATCTGTCCTGCAGCCTGCAGCTATCCTCCTCACTATCTACTACACGGTCAATCTTTGTGTCGTCTGCAAACTTCTTGATAATGCCCCCTATATTTACTCCAAATCGTTAATATATACCACAAAAAGCAGGGGACCCAGTACTGAGCCCTGCGGAACGTCACTGGAAACAGCCCTCCAGTCGCTAAAACACCCATCAACAATTATCCTTTGTTTCTTGCCACTGAGCTAATTTTGTATCCACCTTGCTGCATTTCCTTGGATCCCATGGGATTTTATTTTTTTAACCAGTCTGCCATGTGGTACCTTGTCAAAAGCCTTGCTAAAATCCATGTGGACAATGTCAACTGCACTACCCTCATCTACCTTCCTTGTAACTACATCAAAACATTCAATCAAGTTGGTCAAACAAGATCTTCCCTTAACAAATCCATGCTGACTATCCTTGACTAACCTGTGCCTTTCTAAGTGACAGTTTATCCTATCTCTCAGAATAGGTTCCAATAATTTGCCCACTACTGAGATTAGACTGACTGGTCTGTAATTATTCGGTCTATCCTTTGCTCCCTTTTTAAACAGAGGTACAACGTTAGCAGTTCTCTAATCCTCTGGCACCACACCTGTATCCAGTGAGGACTGGAAAATGATGGTCAGACCTTCTGAAATTTCCTCTCTTGCTTCTTTTAACAGCCGAAGGTACATTTCATCTGGCCCTGGTGACTTATCAACTTTTAAGGATGCTAATCCGATTAATACTTCCTCTCTCCCTATGTTTATCACATCCAATATTTCACATTCCTCCTCCTTAACTAGAATATCCACATCGTCCCCCTCTTTTGTGAAGACAGACACAAAGTATTCATTAAAAACCATACCAACATCTTCCGCCCCTACACATAGGTTACCTTTTTGGTCTTTTATGGGCCCTACTATCTCCTTAGTTAGCCTCTTACTATAAATGTATTGATAAAACAACTTTGGGTTCACCTTGATTTTGCTTGCCAATATTCTTCATAGCCTCTCTTTGCTTTCCTAATTTCCTTTTTGACTTCACCCTCCACTTTCTATACTCCCCTTGGCTTTCTGTAGTACTGAGTTCTCGCTTTCGGACATAAGTTTTCCTTTTCAGGCTTATCTTACCCTGTAGGCTCCTTGACATCCATGAGGCTCTAGATTTGGCCATCTCACCCTTTTCCTTTGTGGGAACATATTTACTCTGAACCCCTTAACATCCACTTTGGGTGCCTCCCGCTGCTCTGACATTGATTTATCTTCAAGTAGATGTTTCCAGTCCACTTTTGCTAAATCACTCGTCAGTTTAGTAAAATTGGCCTTGCCCCAATTGAGAACTCGAACTCCTATTCTATCTCTGTCCTTTTCCATAATTATGTTAAAACTAACTTAATTATGATCACTACCAGTCTCCCACTGCCATCCCTTCCACCTGCCCATCTTCATTTTCTAAAACTAAGTCTAAAACTATGCCCTCTCGTGTTGGACTTGCTACATACTGGGCAAAACAGTTCTCCTGAATGCACCTCATGAATTTTTCTCCCTCGATTCCTTTCACACTAAAACTATCCCAGTTAATATTGGGGTAGTTCAAATCCCCTAATATTACTGCCCTATTGTTCTTGCACTTCTGAGCGATTTGCCTTCATATCTGCTCTTCTATCTCTCTGACTGGGGGTCTATAGTACACTCCCAGCAGTGATTGCCCTTTTTGTTCCTTAGCTCAATCCATATGGCCTCATTTGATAAACCTTCCAACATATCATCCCTCTTCACAGCTGTAATAGTTTTCTTGACCAAAATTGCCACTCCTCCTCCTTTCGTATCTCTCTCCTTATCGTGTCTGAAAACCCTGTAACCAGGAACATTGAACTGCCATTCCTGTACCTTCTTTATCCTTGTTTCTGTAATAGCTATGATATCAACTGCCACGTGTCTATCTGTGTCCTCAGTTCATCTGCTTTATTTGCTACACTCCTTGCATTAAAATCAATACTCTTGAGCACTGCCAAACTCTTTTTTTAAATTTTCTAACCTTTGTTTTCTCTGTCGTCTAGACTCATCTATTAATTTTTTGCCTTCCATTTTCATTTCTGATTTTGTCCCAACTGAGTCCACCCTCAGGTCCCCATCCCCCTGCCAAACTAGTTTAAACCCTCCCCAACAGCACTAGCAAAACGTCCTGCGAGGAACTCAGGCCCGGCTCTGTTCAGGTGCAACCCGTCCGGCCTGTACAGGTCCCGTCTCCCTCAGAGCCAGTCCCAATGTCCCAAGAATCTAAAGTCCTCCCTCCTGCACCATCTTTCCAGCCACACATTCATCTTTCTTATCCTTCTCTTTCTATACTCACTTGCATGTGGCACTGGGAGCAATCCAGAGATTACTACTTTTGAGGTCCTGCTTGCTAATTTCTAACCTTGCTCCCTAAATTCTGAATGCAGGACCACATCCCTCTTTCTACCTATGTCGTTGGTTCCGATGTGCTGGCTGTTCATCATCCCACTTCAGGATGCTCTGCAGCCACTCAGTGGCATCCTTGATCCTGGCACTAGGGAGGCAACACACCATCCTGGATTCCCGTTTGCGGCCACAGAAACGCCTGTCTGTTCCCCTGACTATTGAATCACCTATTTTAGTTTAGATGTTTAGAGATACAGCACTGAAACAGGCCCTTCGGCCCACCGAGTCTGTGCCGACCATCAACCACCCATTTATACTGCTCCTACACTAATCCCATATTCCTACCACATCCCCACCTGTCCCTATATATTTCCCTACCACCTACCTATACTAGGGGAAATTTATAATGGCCAATTAACCTATCAACCTGCAAGTCTTTGGCATGTGGGAGGAAACCGGAGCACCCGGAGGAAACCCACACAGACACAGGGAGAACTTGCAAACTCCGCACAGGCAGTACCCAGAATCGAACCCGGGTCCCTGGAGCTGTGAGGCTGCGGTGCTAACCACTGCGCCACTGTGCCGCCCCTATCACTATGGTTCTTCCAGTCTTCCCTGTACCCCTCTGTGCAGCTGAGTCATCTGTGGTGCCATGGACTTGGCTCTGGCTGCACTCCCCAGGTGAAGCATCACTTTGCTCTGTATTCAGAATTGAATACCTGTTGGAGAATGAGATGCACTTAGGGATCTCCAGCAATACCTGGCTGATTCTTTTTGACTGCCTGATGGTCACCCATTCATTCTCTCCCTGCATATTCTTTAGCTGTGGTGTGACCACATCTATAAACGTGCTATCCAGGTATCTCTCATCCTCATGAATACACCGCAGTGTTGCCAGCTGCCGCTCAAGTTCCAAAACCCAGAACTCAAGTTGCCGCAATTGACAATACTTCCTGCAGAAATGGTTCTCCAGGATACGGGAAGCATCTGGAACTCCCACATAGCACAGGAGGTGCACTCTCGAGGTTGAAGCACCCCTGCCATTCCTTTATTTATTAGTTGACCCTTTGCTACTGCTGACAAAAAACTTTACTAACACAACACATTAGAATTATTAATAAAACCTTACGAGTACTGATAAATCCTATCAAAAATCAATACAGTTCACTAGTTAAAATAAACTCAACATCTCTCCAGGCGAGGTTGATGAACAGTCTGTGATGGGTAGGTGTTCAAGGCAATTTGTCTGCAGCAAGCATCACACAAGTCTTTCAGCAAAGGGTATAGTAACAGTCTGCTTGGACTTTTAAAAAGCAGAAATCTAGCAGTAGAAGCTTTCTTGAGATTTCTGGGTTTCACAAAACACAGGAGGCAACAGGAACTACTCTTGAGACAGGGATTCTTCAAAGACTGGAGGCAATAGGAATCTGCTACCTCTGACCTACAGGGGGTTATTCTCTGAAAAGGAGTCTTCTCTGAAAAACAGTCTTCCTCTAAAGAGAGAAGTAACTCTTTTTTTTCTCTCTCCAGGCAAATCACAGCCACATTTCAAATGCAGGATTTCTTTTCAAGAGATGCAAGTCTTTCTTTATAGAGAGAGATCTTTTTTCTCCAGTCTCCAGGCAGGTCACAGCCAGATTCCAACTGCCTGATCCTTGTCCAACTCATTGGTCTTTTCACAATCCAAAAGGGAAATTAACTTCAACAATCCAGTCACATGACAGTCATAGATCTTGACCTGTCATTCCCCTGCTGTTATTTGGGAACAGGTGCCTTGTAGTCTGTTTATTTCACTCAGTTCAAACCCTCCAAGTTTCAGAAATGTCCACAGAGAAAAATCCTTTCCTCAGTTTTTGAAAACATACAGAATTCTAAACTTTCAGTGCAAAAACAAAACACTTATAACAATATACAGATTAGGTTCAACAATGTCAACATGACCCAATCTGTAAGATCAACCAGACGCCTGAGCCAGGGGGAGAGGCATTCATATTTACCTGCCAAGAGCCACATCATAGGCTGGAATAGGCCCAGTAGGTAATTTTAAAAGTTATTTCTCAGGTTTCCTTGTGGACAAGGAGGGGCAGGAATGTTCCTCTGGACCTCACAATGAAGCTTAGCATCTCCCTTGAATGGGCTACACCATCCCCGCACTTGTGTCAAGACCCTCCCATTTGCAACTTCAATCATAGCCCTCCCCATGTCCCTCCATCAGATCCCTTGTCATGATCGTGGCCCTGAGCCTTGAACCCCACTTACGGGTGCTCCCATCCAATGGTTAGGCTGTGAATCCAGCCAATTGTTGGGTGGGAGATGGAGTCATTTTATTTATATGAGCCCCTGTCGTTAAGTTTGGCAGGGCCTCCAGAACCCTGGCCTTGCGAGCTTTTTTTTCCGATTGCAGCCTACCCGAAACCATCTCCACCTCCCTGTAACTATCGGGACCAGTATGTTGACATTGGAAGCTACTTTGCTCGCATTAGGAGAAGTTTGTAACCTATGTCTGAAAACTTTCTTCGTAGCTGTTATTTAGAATGTGCACACTGGGATGGAAAAATTGGGCAGTGTTTATAACTGACAGGTTTATCCACTACCATCTGTTTTCCACCACCAGTGAAAATGGAAACCTATTTTTTATGCTATTATTTGTTTGTATTAGGAGAAATTAAGATTTAAGATTTAGATTAAGAGTCAGGCTCTGACTCAGAACTTTCAAACTTCAAGTTAGCTAAATTGCCTTGTTGGCAGTGGCAGTTATCTGGCAATTAACTAAATGTAGTTGGTTCAATAACTGTTAATTGCTGTAGCAGGAAGCTAAACTAGCTAGTGACTCATAAGAGGCTCCATAAAAGCAGTCAGCTTTTCAAACTGCATGGAGTAAGGGGTGCACGGAGAGGAAACTTCACCTGAGTAAGAAGTAGTCAGAGTGTGAAGATAGGAATTTGGTTCACATGGGAATTTAGTGCAGAGGGGGAAAGAGGAATTGAATGTGACGTTCCAGAAAATAAGGTAAGTGACTGGTTGTTGAACATTGTCATGCAGGCCCCCACCTTCCAACAGTAAGGCACATTAATTTTGCCACATGGACATTAAATTTCAAATTGTTGCTGGAAAGAAGGGAAGGCCAATGACAAGGGATTGCCTGGCTAGAAAGACATTTTAGCAAACAGTGTTTGGAGCAAAGGAGCTATTCCCTGCTCCAATACAATCTATAAACAGAAATGGTCAAACTGGCTAGTCACATGACTAGCATAGCATTCTGGTTTTTTTTCTGAATTGTACAGTTTGAACTGAGCCTGCAGAAAGCAGAATGCTCCTGGACTGAAGCAGACCTCCTCGTCTGTCTGTTCCCATCTCTTTCTCACGGAACTCCAAAACCCATGGAAGACACATGAACCCCAAGAGAGAAAAGTCTCCTACAGTGAACAAGGTTTAAGAAGAATACTGGGCCCCAATGAAAAGCAAGATCTACCTGCAATCAAGTGAGCTCGAAGAACTGTAACAACAACTCCTCAAACCTTTCCACTTTATTTTTCTTCTGCTCTTTTCTGTCTCTATTTTTATGTGTGTATCGCATATGCATACTAACATGGTGTGTGTTGTGTATCTGTAGGTGTCAACAGAATTAGAGTTTAAGTTTAATAAATTTCAACTTTTCTTCTTTAAACCTAAGAAAACCTGTTTGTGCTGGTTCCTTTGCCTTACAATTGGAAAGTGGTGAACAAGGATCCACCAAGGGGGAGCAAAAAACATGGTGTGTTTAAAATTAAACCCTGTTACAGTAAGACCAGGTGAAGGCTGAAAGGGGCCCTAGACATCTTTCTCACCTGGTCATAACAACATTTTCTCTTTTTCTCATATCTAAACTAAGGCATTATAAATGGGGTTAGTAATACATTAATTTAAATAATAAGAATAAAAACCTTCTGAGACTCAGGTAATTTATAAGTAAGGTTTTATTCATAGAAGTAAGGATTACCAGCAGTAGTAAAGCTTATTGCCAGTAGGGCTTCATAATAGTGGGGTTTATTAAGTATAAAGTAATTAAGAAAAATAAATTAACATGTAATAAAGATGGCAGGACAAGTGATGGGTTGCAGTTGCAGTATGTGGGAGGTGGTTGAGGCCAGTGTGATCCACAGCAAACACATCTGCAGTAAGTGTGTGTGGCTCAAGGGGCTTTGGCTCAGAGTCAAAGAGCTGGAGGCTGAGCTACAAACACTGCAATGCATCAGGGAGGGGGAAAGTTTGTTCCAGAAGGCGGGCATGTCCCTTAGGATAGGGCCTTCTGATCTGGTCAGGGACAGGAGGGTGTGATTGTGAGTGAGGGAGGTAAAGGGATCAAGGAGGCAGACATGGAGGAGCCTCAGCCCTTGCAACTGTCCAACAGGCTTGAGGTTCTTTCAACTTGTATAGATGACAGCGAGCAGAAGGGTGTATGAGCAAACTGACCATGGCACCGTGTTACAGGAAACCATTCAAGCAGGGTGAGTAAATAGGAATGTTCTGGTAGTAGGCGACAGTATAGTCAGGGGGAAAGAGACAGTTCTCTGTAGCCAAGAATGACAGTCCAGAAGGGTGTGTTGCCTGCCCAATGCCAGGGTTTGGGACATCTGCTCAAGGCTGGAGAAGAACTTGTAGTGGGACAGGGAGGATCCAGTTGTTGTGGTCCATGTGGGTACTAACAACATGGATAGAAAAGAAGTTATGTATAGGGAGTACGAGCAGCTAGGGGCTAAATTAAAAAGCAGAACCTCAAAGGTAATAATCTCTTGGCTATTACCCAAGCCACAAGCAAATCGGTGTCGGGTAAATAAGATTAGAGAGTTAAATGTGTAGCTCAAACATTGGTGTGGGAGAAATGGGTATCGATTCATGGGGTACTGGAAAGTGGGAGCTGTACCATTGGGATGGACTACCAATGAACGGTGCTGGGACCAGCCATCTGGCAATTCATATAACTAGGACAGTAGAGAGGGCTTTAAACTAAATAGTGGGGGCGAGGGATCAAGTGAGGGAAGATGTGATAACTTAAAGAGTGAGGAGAATGCCAGAGAGAAAGGTAGATAAAGGGTATTGATGATCAGAGTGTGGCAGGAAGGGACAGAGTGTATAAACTTAAGAGTGCACCAGCAGATAAAGCTAGAGGTTGCAAACTAACAGATGATGGGGAGGGAGAGGGAAGGGTTGGGCGAAGGGGGATTGAGAAATCCAGAGAAAAGTTGAGGCATCAGAACAGTACAGCATTGTGGGTAAAGACAAGTAGAATGGGACCAGAAGGGATAGAGAATTTAACACAAATTGTACATCAGCAAAGACGGTCATTGCAGGGAATAGATGTAAAACAAAATGAAATTAAAGGTTCTTTATCTGAATGTATGGAGCATCTACAATAAGAAAGATGAACTAGTGGCACAAAGAGAAGTAAATGATTTACATGTAATCGCCATTACAGAGACATGGGCCTGAATTTTGTAGGAGTGCCACACATGGCAGCGGCGAGCATTGAACTCTGCAGCCTTCTGACCCGGAAGCACCGCCACTGAGCCCCCACGATATTCTGTGCGGGGGCTCATTTAAATGGAGGGGCATAGAGGGTGTAGCTGTTCCGTCTCCAGCAACGGTGTCCCACGCCATTGTGCTGGTGCCATTTTTAAAGGGCTTCAAGCCCTTCAGTGCCATTTAAATGTTTAAAGAGACAAGGTTGTGAAAAAGGTGAAATAACATTTTTATTAACATTTCCAATCCCCTCCCCCAAGAATAATCTGTTCTTTTTTTTGTCCTATTCCTCCACCAACCCCCACCCCACCGACCCCACCAAAAAATGAGTTTTCAATCATGACCTCCCTCCCCCCGGGATTTAATCCTTTTGACCGTAAGCCCCTTCCCACCATCCCCGCAACCAAGAAAAAAGGTTTCCCCTCCACACCCCCCCCCACCTCTCCACAGTGCCACATCTCAGAACTCCGTATGAAGTTCCGAAGGTGTGCAAGTTGCAGCCGGCTGCTGTAAAATCGGCGTAGGATGGCCACCAGGACCAGGTAAGTTAATTAGCTTTTGTTTTTAATTAATTTTAATATTCAAATGAAGGCTCTGACAGTGGCAGGGGGTGACGCACTGAGGCCTCGCCACCACCGGTAAAATGCAGCAAGCTTTCTCAGCATCAGGTGTTGTGGTGGGCCACTCCCACAAGTATTTTACGGGCCCCTCCACCACGACCCCCACCATTGAGGAGCTGGTAAAATTCAGCCCATGGTTTCAAGGTGATCAAGGTTGGGAAGAAAATATTCCAGGGTGCACAATATTTCAGAAAGACGGATAGAATGGCAAAGGAGGAGGGGTAACCCTGATGGTAAAAGATGTCATAAAGACATTAGTGATAATGGATCTGGCCTCAGAAAATCATGAAGTGGAATAAGTATGGGTGGAAATTAGGAATAGCAAGAATCAGAAAATACTAGTGGGAGCATTTTTTAGGCCCCCTGGACAGTAGTTATACTGTTTGACAGAGCATCAAACAAGAAATTATTTGTGCTTGTAACAAAGGTAATTAAATGACTGTGAGGGTCCTTAAGCTTCATATAGACTGGGACAATGAAATTGGAAAGAATGGTCGAGAAGATGAGTTTGTAGAATGTTTTTGGAACAGTTTCTTGGAGCAATACATATAACCGACTGGGAATAAAGCTATCTTAGATCTAGTATTGTGTAATAAAGCAGGGTAAATTAGTAATGTCATAGCAAAAGATTCACTGGGAAATAGTGATCATAATACCATTGAATTTCATGTAAGTTTGAAAATGACATACTCCAATCATAAACAAGAATCTTAAATAGTGGGAAACCTTTAAAGAAACAATTCATAATGTTCAACGAAAATACATTCCACTGAAAGACAAAAATTCAGCAAGAAAGACCCATCCCTAGCTCACTCAGGAAGTTAAAGATAGCATTAGATTAAAAGAGGCTTGCAACTTTGCAAAAAAAAGTAGCAAGTCTGACGATTGGAAATCTTTTTAGAAATGAACAAAAGGCCACCAAAACATAGATTAAAAGAAGAAAAAAATAGAATAAGAGTAAACTAGCCATTAATATAAAAACAGATTGCAAGAACATTTATAGTTATATTAAAGAGGAAGAAGGGAGCTAAAGTAAACGTTGGCCCCTTGGAAGCAGAGACAGGAGAAATAGAGGCACTGGACAAATATTTTGTGTTTGTCTTCACAGTAAAAGACACAAGTTTCATGCCAGAAATAGGCAGTAACTCAGGGGCTAAAAAGAGTGAAGAAATTAATATCAGCAGAAAAAAGTATTGGAGAAACTTAAAGGAATAAAATCCAATAAATCCCCAGGATCTGATGGCCTATACCGAGTGCAAAGGAAGATGGCTGTGGTTGTTGGAAGTCAATCATCTCAGCTCCAGGACATCACTGCAGGAGTTCCTCAGAGTAGTGTCCAAGGCCCAACCACCTTCAGCTGCTTCATCAATGACCTTCCTTCAATCATAAGGTCAGAAGTGGGGATGTTCACTGATGATTGCACAATGTTCAGCACCATTCACGACTCCTCATATACTGAAGCAGTCCAGGTAAAAATGCAGCAAGACCTGGACAATATCCAGGCTTGGGCTGCTAAGTGGCAAGTAACATTCGCGCCACACAAGTGCCAGGCAATGACTACCTCCAACAAGAGAGAATCTAACCATCTCCCCTTGACATTCAATGGCATTGCCATTGCTGAATCCCCCACTATCAACATCCTAGGGGCTACCATTGACCAGAACCTGAACTGGAGTAGCCATATAAATACCGTGGCTACAAGAGCAGGTCAGAGGCTAGGAATCCTGCGGCAAGTAACTCACCTCCTGACTCCCCAAAGCCTGTCCACCATCTACAAGGCACAAGTCAGGAGTGTGATGAAATACTCTCCACTTGCCTGGATGGGTGCAGCTCCAACAACACTCAAGAAGCTCGACACCATCCAGGACAAAGCAGCCTGCTTGATTTGCACACTATCCACTAACATTCACTCCCTTCACCACCAACGCACAGTGGCAGCAGTGTGTACCATCTACAAGATGCACTGCAGCAACGCACCAAGACTCCTTAGATAACACCTTCCAAACCCACGACCTCTACCACCTCGAAGGACAAGAGCAGCAGATGCATGAGAACATCACCACCTGCAAGTTCCCCTCCAAGTCACACACCATCCTGACTTGGAACGATATCGCCATTCCTTCACTGTCACTGGGTCAAAATCCTGGAACTCTCTGCCTAACAGCACTGTGGGTGTACCTACCTCACAAGGACTGCTGCGGTTCAAGAAGGCAGCTCACTACCACCTTCTCAAGGGCAATTGGGGATGGGCAATAAATGCTGGCCTAGCCAGCGATGCCCACATCCCATGATTGAATTAAAAAAAAAAAACCCTAGGGTTCTAAAAGAAATAGCTGTGGAGATAGTGGATGCGCTAGCTATGATTTTCCAAAATTCCTTAGATTGCGGAATGGTCCCATCAGATTGGAAGGTGGCTAATGTTACACCGCTTTTCAAGAAATGAGGGAATGAGAAAACAGTGAACTACAGGCCAGTTAGCTGGACATCAGTGATTGGGAAAATGCTGGAATCTATTATTAAGGAAGTCTTAACAATGCACTTAAAGCACACACAATAATTAGAACAAGTCGCCATGGTTTTACTAAAGGGAAATTCTGTTTGACAAATCTGAGTTCTTTGAGGATGTAACTTTTAGGGTAGATAAAGAGGAACCAGTAGATGTAGTATATCTGGATTTCCAAAAGGCATTCAATAAGGTGCCACATAAAAGCTTAATAGGCAATTTAAGGGCCCTTGGAGGTGGGGGTAATATATTAGCATGAACAGAGAACTGGTTAATGGACAGGAAGCATAGAGTTATACAGCACAATAACAGGTCTTTTGGCCCATCGTGTCTGTGCCAGCTATCAAGCACCTAACTATTTTAATCCCATTTTCCAGCACTTGGCCCGTAGCCTTGTACGCTGTGGCGTTTCAAGTGCTCATCTAAATACTTCTTAAATGTTGTGAGGGTTTCTGCCTCCATCACCTCTTCAGGCAGTGTGTTCCAGAATCCAACCACCCTCTGAGTGAAAATGTTTTTCCTCAAATCCCCTCTAAACCTCCTGCCCCTTACCTTAAATCTATGCCCCCTGGTTATTGACACCTCCACTAAGGGAAAAAGTGTCTTCCTATCTAACCTATCAATGCCCTCATAATTTTGTACACCTCAATCATGTCACCCCCTCAGCCTTCTCTACTCTAAGGAAAACAACCCTAGCCTTTTCAGTCTCTCTTCATTGCTGAAATGCTCCAGCCCAGGCAACATCTTGGTGAATCTCCTCTGCACCTTCTCCAGGGCTATCACATCTTCCTATAGTGTGGTGCTTAGAACTGGACACAGTACTTCAGCTATGGCCTAACATTTTATACAGCTCCATCATAACCTCCCTGCTCTTATATTCTATGCCTCGGCTAATAAAGGCAAGTATCCCATATGCCTTCCTAACCACCTTATCTACCTGAGTGAGCATAAATGGGGCATTTTCAATTTGGCAGGCAGCGAATTGTGGAGTGCTGCAAGGATCAGTGCTGGGGCCTCAGCTATTTACACTATATTAATGACTTGAATGAAGAGACAGAGTAACGTATCTAAATTTGCTGATACAAAGGTAGGTGGAAAGGTAAGCAATGGGGACGACAAGGAGGCTGCAAAGAAATAGACAGGTTAAGTGAGTGGCCAACAGGATGGCAGATGGAGTATAATGTAGGAAAGTGTGAAGTTATTCACTTTGGTTGTAAGAATAGAAAAGCAGAATATTTTTTGAAAAGGTGTGAAACTTGTAAGTGTTGATGTTCAGAGATACTTGGGTGTGCTTGTACAAGGAACACAAAGTTAGCATGCAGATACAGCAAACAATTAGGAAGGCAAATGGCATTTTGCCCTTTATTGCAAGGGGATTGGAGTACAGGAATAAAGAAGTCTCGATTCAGATGTACAGGGTTTTGGTGAGACCACATCTGGAGTACTGTGTGCCGTTTTGATCTCTACATTTTAAAAAGTAATATATTTGCATTGGAAGCAGTACAGCAAAGGTTCACTAAATTGGTCCCTGGGATGAGGGGGTGGTCCTATGATGAAAGGCTGAGTAATTTTTTTTTATTCTTTCCTGAAATGTGGGCGCCGCTGGAAGGGCCAACATTTATTGCCCATTCCTAATTGCCCTTTACAACTGAATGACTTGCTCAGCCATTTCAGAGGGCAGTTAAGAGTCAACCACATTGCTGTGAGTCTGGAGTCACATGTAGACCAGACCAGGTAAGGATGGCAGATTTCTGTCTCAAAAGGACCAATGAACCAGATGGGTTTTTACGACAATCAATGATAGTTTCAAGGCACCATAACTGAGACTAGCTTTTAATTCCATATGCTTATTAATTAATTGAGCTTAAATTCCACCAGTTGCCAGGGTGAGATTGAAATTGGGCTAATATCTCTGGAGTTTAGAAGAATGAAAGGCGTTCTCATGAAACATACAAGATTCTAAAGGGGTTGAAAAGGGTAGATGCTGAGAAATAGTTTCCGCTGGTCAGGGAATCTAAAACACCAGGGCACGGATTCAGGATAAGGAGCCGATTGTTTAGGACTGAGATGAGGAGAAATAACTTCACTCAAAGGGTTGTAAATGTTTGGCATTCTCTACCGCAGAGTGTTGTGGATGCTTCATCGTTGAATACATTTAAGGTTGGGATCGACCAATTTTTGGTCTCTCAGGAATCAAGGGATTTGGCATGCGGGCGGGAAAGTGGAGTTGAAGCTTAAGATCAGCATGATGGTATTGAATGGTGGATCAGGCTCTAGGGGCCATATGGTCTACTCCTGCTCCTATTTCTTGTGTTCTTGTGAAATTGAGGAGCCTAATGAAAAGGTGGTTGACCAAATAGCCAGTCCATAGTTCCATAAGGTGGCAGTAGTTTTATCATAAATAGTGAAAACAGCATCATGTCCCTCAAATGCTTCATTGCTGCAGTCGACAACATTGCTCTAATTTCGTACAAACATTAGTGCTCAGCCAGCATCTCATCCATTAAAAAATAGTTCGAAACCTTGCCTTGTGGAGAAATTAACAATCTTTGCCTTCAGATTGCCAAATTAAATATGTGGTTTCTTGTGTATAAGCATCGATTTTCCTTACAACTACCCTGTTACTTTTGTAGTCAGCTCATCAACATTTTTGTACACAAGAGAACAAGTAACAAAAAACACTTGTTTTCATTTGAAAGAATAACAGATGGTTGGAGCTGGGATGCCTATTTATTGGATCCCTTGTTGATTTTAGGTTTCTTTGTGCCCATGTGGTTGTGACTATCATGCATAAACTAATTCAAAACTAATTTGTTTTTTACATTTAGTTCCAGAAGCATCCATTTCCGTACATTACAGAGATAATCATGTGGTTGAACACACATACGAATCCCACTGGGCTCCATCTTACCTCAGCCATGATTACATTGGGCCACAATATGCTGGAGGCGGGCTACTCAGTTGAGTTGGAATTTTCTTTTCCCCACACCCTTAACTTTCTGCACCTCAAAGTGCTGGAAGTGCAAGTTAATAACGGCATAGTGAGGTCAACGGGGAATTTTGGACCTTGGTGAGCAATGGAACAAATAGTACTATCACCTTAACTAATTAAATTTAAGAATAGAGGAAGAAACAAAGTAAAAAAAAAAAAAGCAGGAAATGGGGTGAATTAAAGTCAGTTTAGGGACAGAAATAATGAGATGAAAATAAAAGATTGGATTCAGTGAGAAAAAAGAGACAGAAAGCAAAATAGGTAAGCATTTCAAATTTTTTTAAGAAACCTTCAAGAACAATTTGCTATCTGTCGGGGTGAGACCCCTAGTTTCAATGTTCCCTTTCTGAGTCTGAGGTTTAGTGGCATTGCAAACATATATATTTCATCATTGAAAGGGTCCTGATGTCAGGAAATACCATCTCTAATTTTCTGCAGCGAGTCTAATTCATTCCTGCAATGCAAACCCAGCAATTTCTTGAAATTTCCGGGGAGATTGATGGTGCGATCCTATTTTCGTGGGGTTAAATCATTCAGCAATTTGTGATGATTCACAACGCACGCTGTATCTTTTTCTCAGTACAAATTGATGATTATTTTTTACACATTAATAACAGCATGCAACTTTAACTCTGCATTATTTCACCAACAAATTCTGAAGATTATGCTTCATTCACTGCTGAAAATGAATGTTTTGGATTGTGCCTATCAGTAATTCACGGATATAGTCAAATCTTGCAACTTCAAATAAGTTTCATATTGATCTGTTATTTCATAGAATCGAAAGAAGAATGAACTTGTATTTATATAGCGCCTTTCATTACTTCAGAACATCCAAAGTGCTTTGAAGCCAATTAATTACTTCTGACGTGTAATGTTTTTGTAATGTAGGACAACAGGGCAACCAATTTGCTGGTATGAAGTAAATAAATCATGTTAGTAGTGGTTGAGCGATATATTGGCCAAGACACCAGGAGAATGTGCCATGTGATCATATACATCTATCTGAGTGGGCTGACAATTTAACATCTCATCTGAAAAGAAAAGTCTTCAACAGGAACACTCTCTCAATACTGCAATAGAGTGTCAACTGAGAATATGTGCTCGTGTTTCTTAAGTGCAGTTTGAACCCATGACATTCTGAAGAGAGCTCTACCACTGAGCCGTGCCCACAATGTAATGCTTCGTAAATGTATTCCGGACATATGTAATTCAAAGCAACATCATTTATCCAATTGTATTGACTAGGAACCGAGAGGTTGTGATTTGAAATCCCACCAGAACGAGTTGTGAAATTAAATTAAACGGGTAATTTATAATCCAGCACCAGGAAAAAATGATGATTAGGTTGCTGGATTGTTGTAAATCCAACTCTTCAAGCAAATCCTGCAACAACTTCAACTCCAGCTATCGAATCCATCCAACTACACTTCAGGAGTGAAAATGCCTTCTTCACTGGGCCCACATCACTTGCCTTTTCCCCAAGACAAGCCAAATCACATGATTTATGAACCATTCCTTTGTTTGCAATTTGTACTATTCTTTTAATGGCACTTTCTCCAATGTATGTGTGAGTAGTGAATGAGTAAAGTAGCATTAGACTTTCGGGTTGAACACATGAATAAAAATAAGTCTCTTTATTTAACTCCATGGAAGGCATGCTGCTGCTTATTCAAATTGGCCATACACACATGGGTTAAAAACAGACACACATCTTCCTTGTCAAAAACAGTGATTACAGACAGAAAAGGGAAAAGAACTGGGTTTCAGTACTCTCTCTCAATTCTGTCTGTAAATATACAAAACCAAAGTTATAAATCAAACATTGCCAAATTACATAAAGTGGCTGTCTTCCATGTGCCTTTTCCTGTCTAGTGCTCCTGTGCAGTGCTACCCCAGTGGATGCAGCATGGCTAGTGGAAGTCTGACAACTTTTTAGTGATGGAGACGACAGAAGGCCTTATAGAATGACCTCGAACAGAAGGTCCAGCTTCAAATTGCACCAACTCAGCAGCAGCGGTCTGCGCTGTCTGGCTTACAGGCAACAGCAAGGGCACAGGCAGAGTGGCAGTGGTGGGAGAATGAATGGCATTACCTTGAGAGAGGACAGCAGGTTCATGGTCCAATGCTACCACTGCTACTCCTCTGGGAATGGCACTACAGCAATTCTGGTGCTGTGTTGGCAGACAGATTGCTGGACTGCTGTGACAATCTACAAATACCTGTGCTCTGATGGCAGCAGTCTGAGCTTTTGTGCAGAGAGCTGAGCTTGCATGAGAGCACTCTCAGCTTGGCAGGCAGCAATCTGGCCTTGCATGACTTTTGGCTAAGCTTTCACTCTAGCACCCAGACATTTGGTGGCTTCTGCATGTACTGCAGTGGAGGATGCTACATTGCTGCATGTGTTCTCATGGAGTTGGTCACCACTTCCATGATGGAAAGGATGGGCTCCAAGCTCTGTACAAAGCCCTGTACCATGTGGGTGCCAGGCACTTCCATGCTCGACATTACATGCAGGATTTCTGTCAGGCCTGCCAATGCACCAAGCATTTCGATGTGTATACCCATCAGCAATGTTCCCTCTAAGCAGGCCGCACACAAGTGTAGCATTGTGGTGATGGGGAGTTGGGTTGAGCAGGAAAGAAAGAGGTGCATGCTTGTAAATCATGAGATTGTGGAGTGAGAGCAAAGTGGGTTGTGAGAAGGAGACTACCATCATCAATGATGTTTCAGCCTTACTGCTGGCCATGACCTCAGGGATACCAGTTCCAATAATGGACAGCACTGTCTCCTCCATAGGGTTGAGGATATGCACCCATGCCTGTCCCCCACCAGTCAGGTGTTACAGCATTTGGTTATGTGCCACCTTGACCCGCAAGAGAGCGGGAAGTGGTCAGTGTGTGTGGTGTGTTTGGATGATGTGGCTATCATAGTTGAGTATCTGGCAGTGTATACAAACTGTGAGTTGTGTGTGAGAGTGAGGTGAAGATATGAATTTTAGGTATGAGTTGTGATAGATAGAGATTATTGATGGGGGCGGTGTGGTGCGTTGAGAAATGTGTGAGGCCAGTGGTGCAGTTGCTGGCTTTGGCATTTGACAATTAATTCACTGACTTTGGCCAATTGTGTGAAGTCATTGAGCTTATTGGGGCACAGCATCCAGGTCCTCAAGATTACACTCCTGGCATTGATCACCACAGCTATCTGGTTCCACTGCCTTCTGAGAGCTTGTCTGAAGTGTCTCCTGCCGCCACCACCAACAACCCCCCCCACCCCCCCGCCCCCGGCAACCTTTTTGATATGACATCTATCTTCCTCCTGTTTCCTGACCAAGGCCTCCAGTGCGGTATCAGAAAATCTTGGAGCCTGCCATGTTGTGCCATAATTCAACGTCCTTCTTGCTTATGCTCTCTTCTGCACACAATTCCAGTACCTGCTCCAGCCAAAATGAACCTCTCCTTAAAGAGGTGCAGGCTGGCTTTAGATACTGCCAGCTAGCTTTAAGTGGTGCCAGCCATGCAAGATTTTGCACCCCCTGCTCAGATGGACAGCTGCTCAACCACATGTTGACCATTGGTTGCATGCTACAATAATTTAAAAAGCAGACAGCACAAAGTTTGCATGCTGCCTGCATCAGAAGCAACTGGTGCGGGTTAAGCACACATCCTAATCTCCATGCCTTTTTTCTGGTCTTAAGAATTTCATGGCCCTGGAGTTTCCTGTGATTGCCAGAACTCCACAGTGCACAAGTAATGAACTGCAATCCAGGGAAATCAGACAATGTTGGAGAGACAAACAGGAGTCTTACTCGACTAAAACACCAGTGTAAGCAGGGAAATCCCGCCCAAGGTTTCGCTATCATAGATAGCCAGTGTCCAGCTAATTTGATTCATTCCATGCGGCATTAAGAAGTTGCTGAGTACACTGGAGACAGCAAAGGTTGTGAGCCCTGATAACATCCCACTTGTAATGATCAAGGGCTGCACAATAAAATTAGCCACCCCATACCAAACTGTTCCAGCACAATTATGCATCTTTTTCACAATATGTAAAGATACTTAGGCATGTCTGATTCACAAAAAACAGGGCCAATCTAGCTCAGACAATTACCATACTATCAGCCCCCTTCTACATATCAGTAAAGTGACGGAAGGAGTCATCGATAGTGATATCAAGTGACACCTATTCACCAATAATCTGCTTGCCAATGCTCAGCTCAGCTCTGGAACTTTTCACAGCCTACATCCAGACAAGATCTAAATGCCAGAAGAGACAAGAGAGTAACTTCCCTCAACATCAAGGCAGCTTTCAACTGAGTAGCACACCAATGAGCCCAGCAAAGCCAAAGTCAATGAGGGTCAAGGGAAAAATCCTCTAATAGCTATAGTCATACCTGATACAAAAGAAGTGGCCATGATTATTGGAGCAAACCATTGCAGCCCCATGAATTTCTCAAGGAAATGTCCTTAGCCCAGTCACATTCAGCTGCTTTGTCAATGACTGCCCTGTATCATAAGATCACAAGTGGGGCAATTCACTTACTATTCTATAGAGTTCCAATCCATTCAAAACTCCTCAAATCATGAATCAGCCCATGCTAACCTACAGCAGGACCTTATTAAGATCCATGTGTGGGCCACTAGTAGCAGTCAATGACAGTCTACAACAAGAAAAGTCCAATCAGCTCCCCTCAACCTCAAAGTGCCACGGTCACTGAGTTACCCACCATCAAGATCTCGGTGGTTACCATTGACCAGAAGCTAATTGTAAGACTGCAGCTACAAGAACAGGGCTAAGGCCGAGTACTCTGCTTACCTCTTGAATCCTCAAAGATTTTCCCCCATTTACAAACCTCAAGTCAGGAGTGTGATAGAATATAACATTCACACCTTTCACCATTATCACATTGTAACTGCAATATCTACCACCTAAAGGATGTACTGCAGCAACTCCCAAAACTTACTGCAACAGCCTAATAACTTCTGCCACTGAAAAGGACAAGAGCAGCAATTTCATGGGAACACCAACAAGTTCCCCTGGCACAACACTCAAAAAGATTGGCGCCAACTGGAATAGAGCAGATTACTTGATAAGTGCTCCTACTATTGGATTCAATACCAAGGGAAAATGTTGCAAATACTCAGCAGGTCAGATAGTATCCATGGAGAAAGAAACCAAGTTAACCGTTCAGACTGATGACCTTTTGACAGAAGGTTTTGACCAAAGGTCACCGACCTGAAACATCAACTCTGTTTCTTTCTCCACTGATGCTGTCTGATGGCTGAGTATTTCAAGTATTCTCTGTTTTTATTTCGGATTTCCAGCATCTGCAGTTTCTTTTAAGATTGATTATCAGCCCTTCTCCATCACTGGTGCATGGTGGCTGTAGTATTTATTATCGATAGGATGCACTGTAGCATCTCTTCAGTTTACATCAGAAGCACCTCCCAGCCTGTGATCTCTACCACCAAGTATCAGAGTAGTATGATCATGGAAACACCATCACCTCAAGTTCGTTTTCCAAGTTGTACACCATTCCTGACTTGGACATATATTGTCATTTCTTAATCATTGCAGGATCAAAACCCTGGAATCCATGACCTAAAATCACAATGGGATTGCAATCAGCATAAGGACTGGCCTACCAACAACTTCTCAGGCCAACTAGAGGTGAGCAATAAATGTGGCTTTGGCAACATCATCTAATTGGATAAAAATTTGGCTTAAGGACAGAAAACAGTGAGTCGTGGTAAATGGTTGTTTTTCAGATTGGAGGATGGTAGACAGTGGTGTTCCCCAAGGCTCAGTGCTCGGACAATTGTTTTTTTGCTATATATAAATGACTTGGATCTTGGAATACAGAATTTCAAAATTTGTCAATAATGCCAAATTTGGTGGAGTGGCAAAAAGTGAGGATGATACGAACCACCTGCAACAGGACATAGATAGGCTAGCAGAATGGGAAGACAAGTGGCAAATGGAATTTAATACAGATGAGTGTGAGGTGATGCAATTTAGCAGAAGGCTCAGGGTGAGGCAATATAGACTTAATGGCACAGTTTTAAAGAATGTGCAGGAAGAGAGGGACCTGGGGATGCATATGCATCACTCTTTGAAGATGGCAGGACACCTTTGAGAGAGTACTTAGCAAAGCTTTTGGGATCTTGGCTTCATAAATAGAGCCACAAGGGGAATTTGATGGAGGCAATGGGGGTCTCGGCCGTCGTCTGCAAAGCCGGAAAGAGACCCATGTTTCCTCCTTTTGGGAGGGCCCACTGGATCATGAACCAATCAGGCACTTGAGAGGCCACTGGCGGACCATCCACAGGATCAGGACCTTGGGGACGGGCAGCCCCACCTGTCGAGAGCTGCTGGCCAATCACCGAGGAGACGGTGGCTGCTGCCAAAATGGCATCTAGTAGAGGCCCAGGATTGTGGAGAAGCCCTAGCCACGGGTAAGTGATGGTGGGAGGGGCCTTGTGGGGTGGGGTCACAGGGGAGGGGGGAGTAGGGGGTTGGCAACAAGGGCCAGCTCTCAGACAACTCCCACCCAACCCTTTCTCGATAACAAGTCCCTCAATCAGGCACTGACTTCTTCTGAACAAGAGACCCCCTGCGAGACCACAAGCACCCCTCAAAGGTTTGACGGTCATGCTTCCCGCATGGCGACAGGCTTGCCTGCTGTTGGGTTAAAACCAGCAACGGCAGGATGAGGTCCTTAATTGGATATTAATGGCCAACTTAAGGACTTCAATTGGTGGCAGGGTAGGAAGGCTGTCCAAGGCCTACTAACCACAGACTTACTCGGGGTGGAGGTGGGAAGGTGGTGGAGTCCCACTCAATTAAGTGCCCTCCCCGCCTCCAAAAGCACCACATGGGAGAGCACAAAATACCAGCCATAGAGTACAAAAGCCGAGAAGTTATGCTGAAGCTTTATAAAGCACTGGTTATGTCACAACAAGTTGCATTCTTTTCTGGTCACCACACTCTAGGAAGGATGGGAGGGTCCTTGAGAGGGTGCAGAGCAGATTTACCAAGATGGTTCTGGGGATGGGGGTATTTTAGTTCCAAGGTTAGGTTAGAAAAGCTGGGCTTGTTCTCCTTGAAGCAAAGGAGATTGAGGGGACATTTGGTAGAGGTGTACAAGATTATCACAGGCTGATATAAGTTAGATAAGGAAAAACTGTTTCCATTAACTGCTGGTACAAGGACTAGGAGACACAGATTTAGGTTTTAGACAAGAGAAGCAGGGGGAATGTGAGCACGAATTTTTACACAGCAGGTAGTAATGACCACTCATTGCCCACGAGGGTGGTGGAAGCAAAGATAATCAATGATTTCAAAAGGAAATTGGATGAGCACTTGATGGAAATAAACTTGCAGGGCGACAGGGATCGAGCAGGGAGTGGGACTGTCTGGATTTCTCTGCGGAGAGTCGGCATAGACTCGATGGGCCGAATCGCATCCTTCTATGCTGTAAATAACTCCATAACGCTATGGCATCCCAAGTACAAATTAAGAAAAGAAGCTCACTGCTTTGGCGAAGGCTGGTGTAACTTTTTTTTCATTTTATGTTATTCAATGAATTTACAATGTAGAACACTTATTGTTTATCCTTCAGTTTGTTTGCTGTTAAAATATTGTTACGACCAGGTGAGAAAGAGGTCTAGGGTTCCCTTTCAGCCTTCACTTGGTCCTACTGTAACAGGGTTTAATTTTAAACACACCATGTTTTAGCTCCCCATTGGTAAATCCTTGTTCACCATTTTCCAATTATAAAGCAAAGAAACCAGCACAAACAGGCTTTCTTAGGTTGAAAGAAGAAAAGTTGAAATGTATTAAACTTAATCTCTAATTAGGTTAATGCCTATGGGTACACACTGTGCCCCACAGTAGCACACATATGCGATACACAGATGCAAATCGAGACCGAACAGAGCAGAAGAAAAATAAAGTGGAAACGTTTGAGACAATATCTGAAGAATTGTTGTTATGGTTCTTTGACCTCACTGTAGAATCCTTGATTGTAGGAAGATCTAGCTTTTTGTTGGGACACAATATTCTTCTTAAACCTTGTTGGCTGCAGGAGACTTTTCTCTCTTGGGGTTCATGTGTTTTCAGTGGATTCAGAGGCTTGTGAGAAAGAGATAGGAACAGACAGGAGAGATCTTCTCAGTCCAGGAGCAAATGGCTTTCTGCCCAAACTGTACAAATTCAAAAATCTCAGGTTCCCCAGCAGGTTAGTCCATGTCACTAGCTGGTTTGACCATGTCTGTTTGTGTATTCTGCCAGCTTAGCAGTCAACCTGGATTGCGTGCTCCCCACCTTCAACATTTGGTGATCAGATGTCCATTGTGGGTTGAATGTGTCAGGGAATGTCTGCTTTATCCTTCCAAACACTGTCTGTTAATATGCAAATGTCTTTTCCAGTCACGGCTGATTTGTTTAACAAGTCCTTTTTTAACTCCAGTAACAATTTGCAATCAGTGTTCATGACAAAATTAATCTGCTTCATTCTTGGCAGGTGGGAGCCTAGCATAACACCTTCACACCCAGTGGAATGAAATGCGATTTGAGAAAAGTGCATTTTATTAAAAGGGTCAAGAGAAAAATATAAGATACAAAAAAAAAATGCATTTCTCTCATTCATTACCATTCATTCATAGATCCTAAAACTTATTAAAACTGTCTTCTCTTTGTGCCAGTGCTGCTTTAATTGCCGCCTTTTTGGCATCCCAATAAATGTGTTTTTTTTTTGGGAAGTCTCTCTTCCGTTTGCCCATTTCCATAGCTGCCTGGGGTCTTTGTTCCTGCTGAGGTCATTTTTTTTTTAAAGAGTCAGTAGTGGGCAAGTCCATCCTGAACTCTCTTTCAGTGCTTTGCTGAGTCATGCAAAGGCTTCAGGGGATGGATGGTTCACTTTTTTTCTGACTGTGGGGGAGGATTCATTGCTATCTCCCCTTTGTGCCGGAGGACACTCCAGCCTGCAGGTATTTGTGCAGACTCTACTGCACTCCCCTGTGGCACTTCAACTACATGAGGCATCACTCTCTTGGTTTCTCTGCCCCCCCTCTAGAGGTCTTTCTTTGTTGCTGCAGGTTCCTGTACATACTGTTAGCAACTCTGGTGGGGAGCTTCTCATGTCTGCATTTATTTAGGGGGATGTGGGGTCTGACCTTTCACATTTTTCTGGGTTGGCTGACCGGACAGTAGGGGTTTTCATCCAGTATTACTCCCGGAATTCCTTTAACCTGCCCTCTTGGTCACTTTTTCCCCTTCTCTGTCTAAGCCATTGCCAGCCTTGTGCCTGCCTGTCCCTTTTTGTTCTTGGTGGGGTTCCCTTACATTTCACCAGCCCTCTGCTGGAGGATCCTCCTAACACTGGTACAGGACTTAGGTATGCAGATTTCATTGTAGGTTGGGGTTTCCCCTCAACCTGGCACATGTGGCAACTCCTGCAGTACTCCACCACATCTTTGTGGAGTTTTGGCCAAACTGCTGTCTTATGCAGGCTTTTGTCTTTTGCATAGCGGCATGTACAGCCACTGTAGTCTCGTGGGCCCTTCTTAATATTTCTCTGCAGCACCACTAACTGGTGAACAACTGCCCACTCCTTGCTCTCAGGTCTGTGAGGAGAACTTCATTTCCTCATCAGTACCTCATTCTTTAAATAGTAGCAATCAGCGATTCCATCTGCGTCACTTTCAGACTGGGCAGCCTGTGCTAATGCTCACAATACTGAGTCGACTCACTGAGCGTCAGCGAGGGGAAAATCAATTTAGTTCATTCCCTGGGCTGAAGCCCGAGTTGGTTATGGCAGATTGGGGAACTTTACTAAAAGGGTTGACGGTGGATAGGCAATGGATAATATTTAAAGAACGTGTGCATGAATTACAACAATTATTCATTCAAGTCTGGCGCAAAAATAAAACTGGAAAGGTGTCTCAACCGTGGCTTACAAAAGAAATTAGATCCAAAGAAGAGGCATATAAAATTTCCAGAAAACCAGCAAGTCTGAGGATTGGGAGCTGCTTAGAATTCAGCGAAGGAGGACCAAGAGGTTGATTAAGCAAGGGAAAATAGAGTATGAGAATAAACTTGCAGGGACCATAAAAACTGACTGTAAAAGCTTCTAAAAGTATGTGAAGAGAAAAAGATTAGTGAAGACAAATGTAGGTCTCTTACTGTCAGAAACGGGGGAAATTATAATGGGGAACGAAGAAATGGCCGAATGATTAAGCACATACTTTCGTTCTGTCTTCACAAAGGAGGACACAAATAACCTCCCAGAAGTGTTAGGGAACCAAGGGTCTAATGAGAGGGAGGAACTGAAGGAAATCAGTATTAGTAAAAAAAAAAATAGTGCTAGGGAAATTAATGGGGTTAAAGGCTGACAAATCCCCAGGGCCTGATAATCTACATCCCAGAGTACTAAAGGAAGTGGCCCTGGAAATAGTGAATGCACTGGTGGTCATCTTACAAAATTCTATGGACTCTGGAGCCGTTCCTACAGATTGGAGGGTGGCAAATGTAACCCCACTATTTAAAAAAGGAGGGAGAGGAAACATAGGGAATTACAGACCAGTTAGCCTTACATCAGTAGTGGGGAAATGTTAGAATCTATTATAAAGGATGTGATAGCAAAACATCTGGAAAGCATAAATGGGATTGGACAAAGTCAGCATGGGTTTACAAAAGGGAAATCATGCTTAACAAATCTACTGGAGTTTTTGAGTATGTAACTAGTAGAATGGATAAGGGAGAACCAGTGGATGTGGTGTATTTGGATTTTCAGAAGGCTTTTGATAAGGTCCCACACAAGAGCTTAGTGTGCAAAATTAAAGCACATGGGATTGGGGGTGATATACTGGCATGGATTGAGAATTGGTTGACAGACAGGAAACGGAGAGTAGGAATAAACGGGTCTTTTTCCAGGTGGCAGGCAGTGACTGGGGTACCACAGGGATCAGTGCTTGGGCCCCAGCTATTCACAATATATATATTAATGACTTGGGTGAGGGAACTAAATGTAACATTTCCAATTTTGCAGAAATTCACAAAGCTGGGGGGGAATGTGAGCTGTGAGGAGGATGCAAAGAGGCTCCAATGTGATTTGGACAAGTTGGGTGAGTGGGCAAATGCATGGCAGATGCAGTATAATGTGGATAAATGTGAGGTTATCCACTGTGATTGGGAAAGGGGGAGGTGCAACGAGACTTGGGTGTCCTTGTACACCAGTCGCTGAAAGCCAGCATTCAGGTGCAGCAAGCAGTTAGGAAGGCGCATGGTATGTTGGCCTTCATTGTAAGAGGATTTGAGTACAGGAGCAAGGATGTCTTACTGCAGTTATACAGGGCCTTGATGAAACCACATCTGGAGTATTGTGTGCAGTTTTGGTCTTCTTATCTGAGGAAGGATGTTCTTGCCATGGAGGGAGTGCAAAGAAGATTTACTCGGCTGATTCCTGGTATGGCAGGGTTGACGTATGAGGAGAGATTGGGTCCTCAAACAGGAGAGGCTGTGGCGAGCCAGCCAGGAGAGATCTTCTCAGTCCAGGAGCATTCTGCTTTTTACCCAAACTGTTTGTACAAATTCAAAAAACTCAGGTTGCCCAGCAAGTCAGTCATGTGACTAGCTGGTTTGACCATGTCCATTTGTGTATTTGGCCATCTTAGCAGTCAACCTGGAATACGAGTTCCCCCACCTTCAATGTCTGGTGATCAAAAGTCCATTGTGGGTTGAATGTGTCAGGGAATGACTGTTTTATCCTTCCAAGCACTGCCTGTTAATATGCAAATGTCTTTTCCACCCATGGCTGATCTGTTTAACAAGTCCTTTTTTAACTCCACTAACAGTTTAAAATCAATGTTCATGACAAAATTAATGTGCCTCATTCTTGGCAGGTGGGGGCCTAGCATGTCAATATCCTAAATGATAGTCTCTACATAGAGATTGGCATAATTGCATAATAATGAGAAAGGCTCCTGCTAGGAATGATGACAGTTAACAGCTGCTGCATTTTAGCATCCGCTTGGTATTAAAGTGATAAACTGTTATGGACTTTATAGCTTTTTCCCATATTGTCTCATTAGCTTGACACATGATTCAGTATTGTTAGAAGACACACTGAGTGGAAAATTCCCCTTAATTGTAATCAATAAAGGGAAAATTCCAACATTGAAAACTGAAGAAACAGTTCTTAATAAACAAGCTTCCAGACACTAAAAGGACAATTATCGCAGTTTGAAAGAAAATCTAAGTAGCTTTCAAAAATGTACCCTGCTGTAGCAGGTGCTCTATTTCCAACAATTTTGAAAACAAAAAAGCTTCTCACCTTTCATAGTCACATCTGCTGTTTTTAACTGGAATATCATTAAGAATGTATGGGATGACCTTGGAAGGGGTTGATTCAGCATGCCAGTCCTGTATTTATATTTATTATTTGTTCTTTGGATGTGAACATCAAGGCTAGACCAACATTTATTTCCCATCCCTAATTGCCCTTGAGAAGATGGTGGTGAGCTGCCTTCTTGAATCGTTGCAGTCCATGTGGTGTTGCTGATAGGAAGGGACTTCGAGGATGTTGACTCAGTGACAGTGAAGGAACGATGATATAGTTCCAAGTCAGGATGGGAGCGACTTGGAGGGGAACTTGTAGGTGCTGGTATCCCCATGCGTCTGCTTCCTTTGTCCTTCTAGGTGGTAGAGGTCGCGGGTTTGGAAGGTGCTGTCAAAGGAGCCTTGGTGAGTTGCTGCAGTGCATCTTGTAGATGGTACACACTGCTGCCACTGTGCATCGGTGGTGGAGGGAATGAATGTTTAAGGTTGTGAATGAGGTACTGATCAAACGGGCTGCTTGATTCTGAATGGTGTAAAGCTTCTCCTGACTTGTGCCTTGTAGATGGTGGACTAGCTTTGGAGAGTTAGGAGGTGAGTTAACTACACAGAATTTCCAACCATTGACCTATTCTTGTATTTATATGTCTGGTTCAGTTCAGTTTCTAGTCAATGGTAACCCCCCAGGATGTGGATGGTGAGGGATTCAGCAAAGCTAATGCTGTTGAATGTCAGAGGGAGATGGTTAGATTCTCACTTGTTGAGGACAGTCATTGTCCAGCAGGGGAGATATTGGTGTAATGGTAATGTCATTGGACTTGTAATCCAGATCCCAGGCTAATGCCCTGGGGACATGGGCCTGGGGACATGGGTTCAAATCACACCATATCAGCTGGTGGAATTTAAATTCAATTAATTAATGAAAGTCTGGAATTGAAATCCTGTCTCAGTAATGGTGCCATGAAACTATAATTGATTGTTGTTAAAACCCATCTGGTTCACTAATGACCATTAGGGAAGGAAATCTGCTGTCCTTACCTGGTCTGGTCTATATGTGACTCCAGACCCACAGCAATGTGGTTGCTCTTAACTGCCACAAAGTTCAAGGGATTAGGGATGGGCAGCGACACCCACATCCCATGAAATTATACAAAATAAATGTCACTTGCTACTTATCAGCCCAAGCCTAAATGTTGTCCAGGTCTTGCTGCACGTGAGCATGCACTGCATATCTGAGGAGTTGTGAATGATATTGAACACTGTGTAATCATCAGACATCCCCACTTCTGACCTTATGTTGCAGGGAAGGTCATTGATGGAGCAGCTGAAAATAGTTGGGCCTATGACACTACCCTGAGAAACTCCTGCAGCGATATCCTGGAGCTGAGATGATTGGCCTGTAACAACCACAGCCATCATCCTTTGTGCTGGGTATGACTCCAGCCAGTGGAGAATTTTCCCTGATTCCCATTGACTTCAATTTTGCTAGGGCTCCTTGATGCCACACTGGGTCAAATGCTGCCTTGATGTCACGGGAAATCATTCTCACCTCACCCTTGGAATTTAGCTCGTGTGTGTATGTTTGGATCAAGGCTGTAATGAAGTCTAAAGCCCAAGTGGCCCTGGCACAACTCAAACTGTGAGCAGGTTGTTGCTGAGTAAGTACCACTTGATAGTACTGTGGACAACACCTTTGCTGATGATTGAGAGTTGACTGGGAAGTAATTGGCTAGATTGGATTAGTCCTACTTTTTGTGAACAGGACATACCTGGGCAATTTTCCGCAATGTTGGGTAGATGCCTGTGTTGTAGCTGTTCTGGAACAGCTTGACAAAGGGTACGGTTAGTCCTGGAGCACAAGGCTTCATTGCTATAGCTTGGATGTTGTCAGGGCCCATAGCCTTTATTTTTCTGCAGCTCCTTCTGCCATTTCTTGATATAACGTGGAGTGAATCGAATTGTCTGAAGACTGGCATCTACGATGGTGGGTTCTGCAGGAGGAGGCCGAGATGAATCATCCACTTGGCACTTCTGGCTGAAGATGGTTGCAAATGCTTCAGGCTTGTTTTTTTCACTGACCTGCTGTGCACGCCATCATTGTCTGGAATTTTCCAGGCCCTTTGGGGATGGGCTGGAGGGGGTGCAAAGGCTGGCAAAATGCCAGCAGCAGGAAAGTTGGCAGATCAGCCGCCCGTTGGAAGGCAATTGAGCGACTTAAGTGACCAATTAAGGTCAACATCCTGCCTCCGTGGGCATTTTGCCTGCATTGGGAGGGTTGCTGCCACATGGGGAGACAGCCGGGTGAAAACTGGCGACCTCACGGCGGGCTCCGGGGGTTGGGCCCTCCATTAGGGACAAATCTCTCTGTTTCCATCGGGTGGGTGTCCCAGTATAGCATCAATCGTGGTGCAGGTTCTGGCCCCTAATATTTAAATGAGATTTCTCTTGATTAGGAGCACATTGAGATCAGATGGGCAGGCAGAACCAGAAAAATGTGGTCACAGAAACCCTGTCTTGTTTATTTACAACCAAACAACCACAAGCCCAATCTAATGGGCCAGCCTGAGCTGGGGCGGTCTATCACAAGCCTGAGACCAGGACAACAGAGACCAAGGTAAAGCCTGTTCTGCTAAACATGCAGGCATTTCAGAACTGATTGTTCCAACGAACTGCACCTACAGGAACAAAGGAAAAGGGGTTATCCCACGAATCTGAACATCGGTGCTCTGTAACGACAATCGATAACCTAATCAAGTGAGAAAAGAACAATTGCCTCATCAGACAAGCAGGTGCCAGAAGGAGCCTAAGAAAGGTGTGAATAAGAGGAGGATACCCTGGAGATCGGCACTGCAGTCGGAAACGGGTGGTATAGCCAAACGTTGGAAGACGCAGAGAGACAGGACAAATGTGGAGTGACTAACCGATGGAGCCCGCTCCCATGCAAAGGCAAACTCAAAAGGCTTGGGTGAGAACATTGTTGTATCACTAATATACTTGGTGATCAATAAAAGGGTTAATATGTTTCAGCAGAATATTTCGTCTTGTCTGATTCATTGTCGCCTAGAGTTAGTGTCTGAATCCAGACTTGTTAAGACCTCTCAGGTCCCTACATCTTCCTTCTCATTGCATAGAATAATAATAATCTCCGGGGATTGGATTGGAGGACAAAGACAAAACAGAAAAGGGTTACAATCTGTGGATTTTATAGCCAGAAAGTTATTTACGCAGAGAATGATGAGAATGTAGAATTTGCTGCCATATGGAATAATTGAGGCTAATAGAATAGATGCATTTGAGGAGAAGCTAGATAAGTACATGAGGGAGAAAGGAATAGAAGGATATGCTGATGGGGTTAGATGAAGTAGAGTGGAAGGAGGGTTACATGGAGTATAAGCACTGGCATAGACCAGTTAGGCTGAATGATCTGTTTCTGTGCTTTAAGTCTTATGTTAATGTGCCAAGTATGACAAAATAAATTGAACAAGAAATATTGAACAGACAGAGAGAAAAAAATCTTCTGAATAAAATGGCCAGTACCAGCACTTCCATCTGGCTAATGTCACGTCGCAACCAGCAGTCAACTCTTTTACATGGGCACTGTCATTTGGAGGCTGGTCACATATGGTCAGGGAGGGAAATATAATGTTAATGTAAATGTTGTGTGTTAGACAGTGAATGTTATAAGCTGCCTCTACATTCAAGGCAAAGGATAATGGCAGCGGAGCTTTGGATTGGTGGGAAATTAGTGTTAGCCGTCGATGCACCATTTTCCTCCACCATCCATCCTAAATCCACCACGAAGCAAAATAGGCAGTAAAAAGAGGAAAGTCTAGAGCTGCATGTCTTTGTACTACTGTCATCTAAGTTTACAGACTTGAGCAGATGGCCTATGTTCATCATCTGTTACATTGCTGTACAAATTGCAAAAGGCTGACTTTGTGAAGTGCATACTGCAACCTACAAAATTAAATATTGTTAGTATGCTCTGTCAATTTGAAGCTAATTAAGGCTTTGCTACTCTATTTCTGAACTGAGTTATGCTACATGAAGTTGAACTCCACGAATGTGTGTTGTAATTCTGAAACTCCGTTATTGCAGAGTTTGCAATTATTATTTTAACAATTGCATTATCCTTGCCTGCAGAGCAAGAGTAAAATAACAAAACAGCACAGATTTTAGTAACTTCAGATTGTGTGATTCTCATTCTTGATTTTATTGAGGTGATCTAAGAATGAATTAACTTGGCAACCAAGATCCTATTGAATTCTTGCTCAATTCTGTATTGTGACGTCTTAATCATTTATGCAAGACCATTCATCGAATTAGGCAGTACATATGAAACCTTGATACACAAAAAAAGAAAAACATGCATTGCTATAGTGCCTTTCGTGACCAATGGCATCTCAAAGCGCTTTATAGCCAATGAAGTAATTTTTGTGAAGTGTGGTCACTGTTGTAATGCAGGAAACACAGCAACCAATTTGTGCACAGCAAGCTCCCTCAAACAACAATGTGATAATGATGAGATAGTCTGTTTTTGTGATGTTGATTGAGGAAAATATTGGCCAGGAAGCTGGGGAGAAGTCCTCTGCTCTTCACAATAGTGCCATGGGATATTTTATGTTCACCTAAGAGGACAGATGGGGCCTCCGTTTAACATTCATCTGAAAGACTGGATACAAGCATGAACCCTGGTCTACATTTGTGCATAAGATCACAGCTTTCTTACAAAAAAGATTTACTTATGAAATTTTTCCATTTGCTCAAAATCACACCATTGGCAGGATTTTATGAGTTCCGCAGTGTTCCTAACGGCTGGACCAGAAGTTGGCATAAATTATGCTTCCGGCATTTTTCCCATATCCCACGCAATTCTATATGTAAATGAGCAGTGACGGGCAAGGGAGACATTCATGATCATGCGGATGAGACAGCCTTTCATTGGTGGACCCATCTTCACTCGATCAAGCACCATGAGCATCACAGCTATAAAGCAGTGTGTGCTTCAAGCTTCAAGGAGCAGCAGCCTTCGTGTTATTTAAGCCTCTTCAGAGTTTCCAAAATTAAATCTTTTGTTTATTTGTAACTGTTTTTTCCTTTCTTAATTTTTCAAACCGAGCACCAGCTGCCCATTTCTTTCCCCCTGCAGCAAAATCAACGAAAATGTCAGCCAGCAGGCAGCATCCTGCCCGACAATTCAGTGATACCTCCCTGCAGGTTCTCGTCCAGATCGTCAGAGAAAGGCAGGAGGTCCTCTTCCATGCACATGGAGTCTGTAGACCCTCCCATCTGACCGAAACATCCTGGATTGGGGTAGCAGGGGAGGCCTCGAACTGTGGGGTGACGTGCAAAATCTGAGTTCAGTGTTGTGCATTTATCAAAGACTTGCTCAGATCAGCGTGGGTAAGTGGTCTTGGTGAAGCTGTTCCATTGTTTTTCTCCCTGGCTCTGTGTGTTTAAGACAGAGGGTAGACAAGGTCATGCATTGGAATGTGTGAGTAGCCTTGGTGCCATACACTTGTGCACAAAGATGACAATTAGCATTCTTTATATGCTTGGATGTGTTGTGCGAAAGCCAGTCCTCAATGAGTGATGTCGATGCATGTTTACAATGGTTGTGATGCAACTTTTGACATTTCATCAAATTTGCATTGTCTCCTGCAGGATAAATACACCCACAACCAGCATGAGTGAGAAATGACAGGTAAAGGTGTCCCAGACATCAAGGTGCTGACATTGGCTGAGGAGGAGGCATCAGAAATTGCAAGAGAGGAGGAAGGCAGGGCAATCACAGATGGCAAGGCAAGATCCTCAAGGCATAAGGATGGAGTCTCATCTTCAGTCTTGCAGCCATATGTGCACAGCAAAGGAAATTGTGTGAACGCATGTTCAGCTGATGCTTTATGTGCCTCTGTTTGCATCTCCACTGCAGGTGACCCGCATTCAAGTCGCAGAATGCCACGAGGCCCAAGACGACTCCTCTGAGAAGGAAGATGAAGCCAATGCCTCAGAGGGTGCACTGTCACCTGCCTCTTCCTCCACCTCCATCAGCGTAGGTATATCCACATGATTTGGGGGCGGGGGGTGGGGGGGATGTGGGGGGGGGTGTGGGTGCGGTTTAATATTGGAATCTGGATAACAATCTGGTGTGCACGACACTCGCACATCCCAGCAGCTGAGGGAGCATGTGACAGCCAGGTCCCTGACAATAGGAGAACTGCTGGGGACCAGGCCCCTGCTCAGTCCCACGCTCATGATGATCCGTTGTTTGTAGCTCTGAGAAGTCTGCTGATGTACAGCAAAGCCGTGTGGAAAATATGTCAGATGCCTGAGGTCATGCGTGCCTTTGCGCGTGCCATGAACGAGTCCATGCAAGCCATGACATCAGCTATCTCCCAGGCATATGAGTGTGTGGCTTCCTCAGTCAAGAGTCTAGCGAGCTCTGTGATGAGTCTGGTTGAGCACTTGAGCCATATGCAATCTGACCTGCACTCCATTGTTGTTGCCGTGGCTCCAATTAGTAGAGTCTAAGTGAGAGGGGGAATGAGGAACCTGGACCTCCCTCCAGGTGCTCCTTCCCATCAGGGAGACAGGCAGGTGCCATTGTGCACCCAGATGGAGGAGGAGTGCATGCCTGCTGCCCCGGGGCCCTCTTCTCAGGACATCCCCAGGATAAGCAGTGTCTCATCCACCACCCCAACATTGCCCGCCTTACCTCCAGCAGGTGAGCACGCGGGAGATATTCAAGCACCACTGCTACAGAGCCCCAGTAGAATGGAGGCCTCAAGGCCCCATTCCTCCACAGGATGCCCACCATGGTCATCAACAGCAACAGGGCAGCGCAATGAGCAGAGTGCCTCCACCTCCGCTGCTAATGTCGGGGTAGCACCAAGATGTAGTGGCAGAAAATGTAAGAAGAAACAGTTCTGCACAGGAAGGTGGCATGGGTGCTGTAGATATTGCACACATATCTCTGAAGTTTCAATACATTTTTATTTACTTTAATATTTGCTGCACTCTCATAAATCATTTGCTTTGTTTCATTTGAAAAGAAAGGTATTTATTGGAGACATATGGCAGGAAGGCACTAATGCTTGTAATGCATTTCAGAAAGTGTCCAGTGTCCATTTTTCATTTTGATTTTAGCCTTCAGTCCTCAATGATGGCTGTTTGTCGTTTGCATATTTCTCAATTTTTGCGCTTGAACATGCCTTACATTCGTGGTTCTGTGGTCACCCCCTTACTTTCTTTGCATTGGTGTGTTCTTGGTTATATCGTAGTCCTGAGAAGATTTGATCTGCTGATCACATTAGAGTGCTGCAATGTTGTAGCTTCCTATAAGTGCAGGTTAATGCCTTGATCCTGTACAATAATTCCAATGGAGATGCAGGTCGCTTTTAATGAAGTTGATAGCGTACAGGCTGTTATGCACATCTCCACTGCAGGTTCCTGTGCTGTTATCAGACGAGCACTTCTTTTCTTTTTGATTACAGCAATGATTAAGACCTCAGGCATATGTGAACATATTTGGAGAATGTTTGTTTTCTCCTCTCAATGTTCCATTTTGAAATGGCTCATTGTTGGCTGAAATGTGCAAATATGAGGTTTTCCCTCATGTCCCTTGCATGTCTCTTCATGGCCCTTATATCTATAATGGCAGTATTAGCATTGTTGGCCTCCTCCTCACCCTCTGCATAGTCATCCTCATCTGAGAAGGACTGCTGTTCCTCCGCCTGCAGAAAGTTGCCGCGTCTAATTGCCAGGTTGTGCAATGTACAGCAGACAACAATTATCCGTGAGGCTGAAGAGCCCCTCTAGATCGGTCAAGGCAGCGGAAGCACATTTTCAGCATGCCAATGGTGTGTTCAATGGTGGCTGTGGTGAATGCATGAGCAGTATTATACCCCCTCTTCGGTTCCGCTTTGGGAATGGCGCACTGGTGTCCTCAACCATGAGCAAAGGGGCTAACCCTTATCACCCAGGATCCAGCCGTCTACTTTGGCTGGTACCTCAAGAATTCCTGGCAACTGTGAGTTCCCCAAAATCTATGAGTCATGACAGCTCCCTGGCAAATGTGCACAAACCTGCATTATCCTTCTCCTGTGGTTGCAGACCTTGCTGCCTGGCTGTCCTCATCTACAGGTAAGTAGATGAAATCATTGACATGACGAAATAGTGCATTGGTCACCTCTTTCATCCACCTATGGGTCGCACTCTGTGATGTGCCACATATGACGTCTGTTGATCCCTGGAAAGCACCACCAGCAAAAAAATTGAGTGCAGCAGTCACCTTGAGGGCAACTGGCATGGGATTCCCACCAAACCCAAGTGATTGTCGGCCATGCTGCAGGATCCTACAAAATTCTGTGACGATTTCATGTGACATCCTTAGGTGTCACTGGCATTGTCTCTCTGACATTTGAAGGTAATTTGTCCTTGTCCTGAGGATGCGATGATGTGGCAGTGCTTGTCTTTGATAATGCCATTCCTGGAAGTTATCATTCCGAGCATCCGAGCATCTTGTTCTACTTGTTGCTGGAATTCAGGCATCATGCATTGAGAGAAAAGAGCCCTCCTTAGTCGCTCCCTCTGTTCTTCTTCCCCTGGTATTAGAAAAATTGGGTGCATGAGATCCATGTTGCTGCAGCTTTGAAAATAATGAAATGAGCAGAGCGTTCCAATTCAGCCTTCTGTTGTCAGTCAGCTGAAACATCGAGGCAATGAGCAATTCTCTTTTATGTGCTTTAAAATTGCTGCCATGTAGAAATCCCACCCACCATCATTTGTCTCCTCCTACTCGCCTTGCAATCCTTGAGTGGCTGCATGGTTGCATTATCGTTCGAGAAAATGGTGCATGTACAATTTAAGACAAGTCCAAGGTACCTTCCAGCCTCCTCCTACCACTTTCCAGCCTGCACCCATCACCCTTGACTCACCCAATGAAACCTTAACCCTTCCCTCCATTACCATTAAATCTTCTCCCATTACCTTGGACAGTGCCACAATCAATTTTGTGCCATCCCTCCTCCCTACTCCCGTTACCATCGAAATGCCCATTCTGACCCTTGATCCTCCTCAAGTCCATCTTAATATTATTGCCGAGTCCCATTCCCCTCTCTGTGATGCCGTATAATACCCAACCCTGAGGGTGGAATTTTATTTTCTCCCCCATGGCGGGTTAGGAGGCAGAGAGAGCATAAAATTGTGTGGGATGTTTGTGGGGTGGGGGAGGGGCGGTGGTTGGTGGTCCCAGCCACCGTCCCGCCTCCGCCGAATTTTAGTCCAGGGCGTGATGGTCTGTGAATGGCTTTCCTGCCCCATCGCCAATTGAAGCCTTTAACTGGGCAATAAATCCCGAATTAAGGGCATCTTCCTGCTGCAGCCGCAATTAACCGTGCGGCAGGCGGCCCTGTCACCGCACGAGAAGCACAACACCAAAAACCATGTGGGCTGCTTCCCAGCTCCGGGATGGGCTGGGGTGGGGGGAACCTTTGTTCCAAGGCACCTAGTGCCTGAATAAGGGACCCAGCATCAGGAAAGGTGGGGGTGCCCACTGAGCCACCCCACTGCCCTTGCTGCTGAATCCCCCTCCCTGCTCCTCCACGACCCCCACCTTGCAAGACCCCTCCTGCCCTGATCTACCTTAAGCCTGGTTCCTGCACCACTTCTTGGTGTCTGATCGCTGCAGCTCTAGCAGCAGCCACCGCCTCCGCAAGACCAGGACTTGCAGCGATAGGGTCCTCAATTGTACAGAAGGCCCACCGCTGTCCAGTTAAGTGCCTAATTGACAAAGATTTGGCGGGCCTTCCATACAAGAGGCAACATGGGGATCTCAGCATCGGCTTCCCCCGAGTGCATGGAGGCCGCATCTAATCAGAGGGCCGGCAGCTCTGGAGCCTCAGCAGTACCACTGAGAGAGGTAGGCACCACTGAGGCAGCAAAGAGAGCATGAGCGTGCCTCAATTTTGAGGTGCGCTCAGAAAGCAGTCAGGGCCCGGAGAATGCTGGGGAGCCTGTCCACCGGCAGTGTATCATTTGCTGCTAGGGGCTCCCTCTCTGCGCCATGAAGTCTCCAACTCCAATGACCACCCTGAGAAGCCGTCTCCATGCAGTTGGTGGCCTTCCCACATAGTAGGGTGCCACTCTGCCACTGGCAAAATGCCAGTGGCCCAGGAAAATCGCCCAATGTTTCAACTTGTGGGAGAATCCAAAATTAGGGTCCTAAAATACAAGATAATTATTAGTAAATCAAATAAGGAAATAAGGAAAAACTATTCAGAGCTTTTACAATGTCAAACCCGCTACTGCAGGAAGTGGTTGAGGCAAGTAGCTTAGATGCTTTCAACAGGAAACTAGTCAAGTATGTGAGAGAAAAGGGAACAGAAAGATATGCTGAAATGCTGAGATAAGGCAAATAGAATGGGAGAAGACTCATGCAACCCAGATTGATTGGACCAAATAGCTTGTTTCTGTAATAAAGAGAAAATCGTGGAAATACTCAGCAGGTCAGGAAGCATTTGTGGAGAGAGAAACGAAGATAATGTTTCAGGGTGGTGACCTTTTGTCAGAACTGGAAAAAGTTAGAGGTGTAACTGTTTTTAAGCAAGTACAGAGGCAGGGAAAGGGGGAGAGGAGGAAAGAACAAAAAGGAAGGTCAGGTCGGTGATCGTTTCTGTGTTGTATATTCTAATTGGTCATGTTTTCTACTGGAGCCAGAACCACCCACCAGTTTGCAGTTAATTAGACTCCAAAATTATGTGATTTAAGTTATGTTATTCAATTCTTATGCCAATGCATAGTGTTCAGTTATCCATCCAATCTTATAAAATGGCCATCCACGGCTGCTTGAGATTAATGTTCATGGAAGTCTATTTAAAGATTAATATTATATGCAGCATTTTAAGGCTATTTTTGCGCCAATTTTGCTTTCTAAAATTCTTTGCTGTTTCTACTTAGCTGGTCAGGTGGTGCTCTGGCACTGCCATTTTTGGATTTCCCATGATAGTGTGACAATGAGTTTCTCAACTGGAATTCCCCATAACTTACATTTTTTTGAAGGAATAGAAGGAACAATGTTAGGCAGGTCAAACTATATCAGAGGCAGACCACACCCAGCTACCAATGCACTTCCATTTCCATTCACAAGCAGAGATGCACAAAACTGGAAATGGATGTGCATAACTGGTTGCACAAGATCTAAATCTGAATCTGTAGAGCAGGACTGAGGAGTGGAATGGTCTACTCCTGCTCCTATTTCTTATGACAGCCAGATAGTATCTGGTAGGAAAGTATATTACAGTGAACATGCACCAGAGAGCTGGCATTATCAAAGGCAGAAATGGTCAACTTTGTCCTCAGTGCCACTTCATCCGACTTGTTTCCTGCATGTTGCAATTGTGAGGAGGATGTCTCGAAGTGGCAAGTAGGGTGACCATCTCTGAAATCACTTCCTCTTGCATTGTTTCCCTCAAAAATGGGGTTTTAATTATTTCACCTCTCCATCTCTTGGCCACAAATTTCATTTCCTGCCTCCATATTTATTGTCCAGACACTGGGTTTTAACAGACACTTTTGTTACCCAAATAACCAATGGAAAGGCAGAAAGATACATTAAAAATATTAGCACCCTTTTCAGTGGAATATTGGCCTTTATCTCATGCGGGCTGGACCACAGATGGGAGGAAGTTATGATTCAGTTCTATAGTGCCTTGGTTAGACCCCATGTGGAGTACAGTGTTCTGGGCATCACATGTCAAGAAAGGAGACTCTGAGGGGGTGCAACACAAATGCACCAGAATAGTAACTGGGTTTAAAAGGTTATACTATGAGGACAGTCTGCATAAACTTGGCTTGTGTTTCCTTGAGTATCGAAGATTGAGAGGTGATTTAGTCGGGGGGTGGGGTGGGGTTTAAAGTGATAAAAAGATGCAATAAGGTAGATAAACAAAAATTACTTCCTCTGGTGGAGATGTCCAGAACAAGGGTGCCTAATTTCAAAATTAAATTTGGGCCATTCAGGAGTGAAATCAGGAAGCAGCTGATCACAGAGGGCAGTATAAATCAGGAATTTTCACCTCCAAAAGGCTGTGGATGCTGGATGAATTGAAGATTTCAAGACTGAGATTGATAGATTTGTGTTAGATAAGATTATCAAAAAATATGGAACAAAGGTGAGGTGCAGATCAGCCATGATCTAATTGAATAGTGGAGCAAGCTCGAGGGGCTGAATGGTCCACTCCTCTCTCTATGTACCTGTGTACCCAGCAAATTAATCATGCACCTGCTGCAATTGTAACACTGACTGCGATTTTATGCTGGCAACGTGGGTCTCAATGGCCAGAAAAATGATGCTGAGAACCCTGAATCGCCTTTTCTGTGGAAGGCCCACTGAATCTAATGTCAATTAGGCACTTAAGTGGACAGCAGTGGGCCCTCCAGGGGATCAAGGATCCCAATGATGGAAGTCCCACCCTCAGAGAGCTGCCAGTCAATCAGAGGCTGGCAACTCTTCCACTGAGCAGTGCCACTGCAAAGGTGATGGCTGCTGCCAGTGGAGCACTTATTTGAGGCCCAGGATCATCACTGGACCCAGGCCACAGGTTGGTCAGGTCAGGAGGTGTCTAGTGGGGTGGGGTCATAGAGTGATACAGCACTGAAACAGGCCCTTCAGCCCACCGAGTCTGTGCTGACCATCAACCACCCATTTATACCAATCCTACATTAATCCCATATTCCCCACCTTCCCTCAACTCTCCTACCACCTACCTAAAATAGGGGCAATTTACAATGGCCAATTTACCTATCAACCTGCAAGTCTTCGGCTGTGGGAGGAAACCGGAGAAGCTTGCAGAAACCCACGTGGTCATAGGGAGAGCTTGCAAACTCCACACAGGCAGTACCCAGAACCAAACCCGGATCACTGGAGCTGTGAGGCTGCAGTGCTAACCACTGCGCCACTGTGCTATCCCACCCTGGGTCTTGAGGGTGAGGGTGTAGGGGTGTTGTTAGCAAGACCACAGGGGTGGCTCTCAGTGGGCCCCCTCTTCCCAAAGCCGGGTCCCTCGTTCAGGCACTGTGTCTTTCAACAAAGCGCACACCCCCACCCACCCAGAGCCTGAAGCAGCCCACACAGTATTTCATGCCATGCTTCACATGCAGTGACAGGGCCACACGCCGCATGGCTAATTGCCATTGCAGCAGGATGAAGCATTTAGTTGGGCATTAATTGCGCAGTTAAGCATCTCAACTGGTGGCGGGCGCAAAAGGCCTTTCACAGGCCTTCCTGCCCTGGTCTTAATTTTGGCAGAGGCAAGAAGTTCGTGGGGTCCTCCCCACTGCCACTATCCCGCCTGATTTTATGCTCTCTCCGCCTCCAAACCCACCGCTGGGACAACATAAAATTTCCCCCGCTTTATGTGCGCAGCACAGTGGTGCAGTGGTTAGTGATGCAGTGGTTAGCACTGCAACTTCACAGCTCCAGTAACCCAGGTTCAGTTCTGGGTACTGTCTGTGTGGAGTTTGCAAGTTCTCCCTGTGACTGTGTGGGTTTCCACCAGGTGCTCTGGTTTCCTCCCACCATCAAAGCCTTGCAGGTTGATAGGTAAATTGGCCATTGTAAATTGCCCCCAGTGTAGGTATGTGGAAGGGAATATGGGATTTTTGTAGGATTAGTATAAATGGGTGGTTGATGGTCAGCACAGACTCAGTGGGCCGAAGGGCCTGTTTCAGTGCTGATTCTCTCCCTATCTCTGTAACTAGCTAGTGATAATTGACATTCAGTCATCAAGTTTCTGAAAGTTTCCTTCCTACTATATCCTGTGCAACTTGTCATATTTTATTACAATTAGACATTCTGGCCCCTCACCTTGTGCTTCATGCTAGTACATTGTGACCTGTTTAGGCTCAAAAAAATGAAGACTTTTTTTTTTTTGGAGATTTGGTAGCCGGCCAACACAATGAAGCTGCAGAAAACAATAAAAAGGGCAGATGTGTCATGAATTTGACATTAATGTTTGCTAAAAACATAGGGAGATTGTAGAAATTGTATTGGATATCATTAGATAAATCATAGATTACCATATACTGATAAATGTTGCAATAACACTGGTTCAGTAAGTGATGGTAACTACTGTTAACCATAACTTACTTTCTTGGCACTGTTATAGTCCTCAGCCTGGAGTAATTTTGTATGTGTGAGTTACTATGTGTGCAGATAATTGACAATTTTGCTAGACAATTATGCTTTTTATAGAACAGTGAAATTTCTGCATCACTGCATTTTATGAGTCCCAGCTGCTTACATCTCTGCATAGCATAATTTCATAATGACATAGGTAGAAATACAAAAATGAACACAGAAGCAAACATGAATGCCAATGAGTTATAGCTCACCAAAGACATTGGAAAGTGTCCTTATGCATTATAAAATGTTCATAGATAAAAAAATAATTGCCACTGATACATAAATAATATATAAGTAAAATGCAACCAGATCCATCATAAAGAATATTAGTGTTTGGAATTCTACTACCTGCAAAATTGAGTGTTTGCCAGCACAAGCTGTCTCATTGCATCAGGCCACTGAATGCGTTGAATAATTATACATAGTACGCAATGCACTTTGCCACTGTGCAGGGAAAAAGGCCAATGGGTGCTGGCTGTCAAGTCCAAATTAAAGATCTGCATGCACTTAAACATATGCCCGCATATGGGAACAAATATTTATTTTAGCTTTATCAAACTTCCAATCCAATTTCAGATATTGAAGACTGGGAGGGAAAGAAATGAAATGAAAGTCCATGTGGAGGGCAAACACAGATTTTGGGGGTGTGAATGAGTGGTGCAACAGCTGCTGTGCTGTTTCAGGAATGGTTACATGGACATGTAGCTCCATGAATGGATGGGAAGAGAGTTGCTCAATTTGTCACGTTAGGGTACACGCTCCAGACAACACCATGGCACCATTCCTGGTTACAGCTGGCAAACAGGCTCTATGTTGGACACTATACTGCAGGACCAGGTAACAGTTAGAGATGAAGATGGTACAGTTAAAGGATTCTGGAAGAGACTCCTGTACCTCGTGAATGAGCTAAAATTTGTTTGGGCAAAGTGTTGCCTGTTCCACATGTACACCAATGCCAAGCACACGTGCAATATTTGTCTCAGTCATTGCATCTCCTTTCTACTCGTACCTCAGAATGTATACTTTCAAGATACAATGCCAAATTATTAATATGGCCTTAGTATTCAGATACTGGTGAGGAGAACATTCAGAGTTTTGATCTTGATCATCACAAGTTATTCCAGATCAATCTGGTTACATGATACACCAGTACTTATAGAAACCCAGGTTGTACACAGGTGTATCACTGTACATGATCTCCTTCAACTTCCAATCTATTGAAATTACTTATCTGCAGGATACTGATCTGTTGCCTTGAGAGCTCAATCCCAACCTAGAGAGCAGCCTCCCTTGTCAAATTTGCAATGACATTTCCAAGAAGGTCCAGTGGGATCTGTGAACTTGAATAATAGTTTGATTGCAACATCTAGTTCAAGTACAGACAGACATTTCTTGAAGAAAACCTCTGGAAATTCTCCTTGTTCTCCAGCTTCCAGAAGTCAATATGACATCTAAGGGACTCCGCAAAGTCTTTCTCACTGACATCTAGGGTGTTGTGCCAAAATTATGAAAGCTGTCTCACAGACTATCCAAGCAACAGCCTGACATAGTCACACTGACCAACTCATACTTTACAGCCAACATCCCTGACTCCTCCATCACCATCCCCAGTACATGAGGGGTGATAGATATAGGACAGATGTTAGAGGTAGTTTCTTTACTCAGAGAGTAGTAGGGGCGTGGAACGCCCTGCCTGCAACAGTAGTAGACTCGCCAACTTTAAGGGCATTTAAGTGGTCATTGGATAGACATATGGATGAAAATGGAATAGTGTAGGTCAGATGGTTTCACAGGTCGGCGCAACATCGAGGGCCGAAGGGCCTGTACTGCGCTGTAATGTTCTAATTCTAATTCTAATCCTGTTCCACCGGCAGGACAGACCCACAAGAGGTGGCAGCACAGTAGTACATAGTAGGAAGGGAGTGACCCTGGGAGTGCTCAATGTTGACTTTGGATCCCATGAAGTTTCATGGCATCAGGTCAAACGTGGGAAAGGAAACTTCCTGCTGATTATCACTTACCACCCTCCATAAAGTTGATGAATCAGTTCTCCACCATGTTGAACACAACTTGGAAGAAACATTGACAGTAGCTAGGATACAGAATGTACTCTGGGTGGGTGACTTCAATGTCCATCACTAAGAGAGTGGTTCAGTCGCACCACTACGGACTGAGTTGGCTTAGTTAAAGGACATATCTGCCAGACTGGGCTTGCGGCAGGTGGTGAGAGAACAAACATAAGGAAAAAATCTACTTGACCTGTCTTCACCCATCTACCTGTCACAGGTGCATCTGTCCATGACAGTATAGATAAGGGTGACCAGCAAACAGTTCTTATGAGACAAAGTCGCAACTTCACACTGAGGATATCCTCCCATCATGTTGTTGTGTGTCACGACCACTGTGGTAAATGGGATAGATTCAGAATAGATCTAGCAGCTGAAAACTTGGCATTCCTAAGATGCAGCAGGCCATAAGCAGCAGCAGAATTGCATTACACCACAATTTGTAACTATGTAGTCTAGCATATTCCCTCATTCTACCCATACCATCAAACCAGATAATCAACCCAGGCATAGCTAAAAATAAGATACCAAGCTGGAGAACACAGGATTACATGCATGCTAAACAGCATTGCAGCATGCTGTGGACAGTTAAGCGATTCCACAAAGAACAGATCAGCTCAAAGCTCTGCAGTCCTACCAACTCTAGTCACGAATGGTGGTGGATAATTAAACAATTAATGTGATGAGGAGGCTCCATGAATATTGCCATCCTCAATGATGGGGGAGCATAAGAACATAAGATCATAAGAAATAGTAGCAGGATTAGGCCATTCAGTCCTTCAAGCTACCTCTGCCATTCAATGAGATCATGACTGATCGTTTACTTCAGCATTTTCCTGCACTATCCCCGTATCCCTTGATGTTTTTAATATGTAGAAATCTATTGATCTCAGTCTTGAATGTACTCAACGACTGAACCTCCACGCCCTCTGGGGCACAGAATTCCAGCACTTGAGTGCAAAAGACAAGGTTGAGGCATTTGCAACCATCTTCAGCCAATTACCATCCCGTCAGTCTACTCTCAATCATGAATAAAGTAATGGAAGTTGTCGTCAACTGTACTATCAAGTGGCACTTACTCACCAATAATCTGCTCACCAATGCTCAGTTTAGGTTGTGCCTGGATCATTTGGCTCTAGACCGCATCACAGCCTTGGTCTAGACATGGACATAAGAGCTGAATTCCAGAGGTGAGGTGAGAGTGACTGCCCTTGACGTCAAGGGAGCATTTGACTGAGTGTGGCATCAAGGAGCCCTTGCCAAATTGAAGTCAGTAGGAATTGGGGGTAAACTCTCCACTGGTTGGAGTCGTACCTAACTCAAAGGAAGATGGTTGTGTTTGTTGGAGGCCAATCATCTCAGCCATAGGATATCCCTGCAGGAGTTTCTCAGGGCAGTGTCCAAGGCCCAACCATCTTCAGCAGCTTCATCAATGATCTTCCATTCATCATAAGGTCAGAAGTAGGAATGTTCGTTGATGATTGCAGAGTGTTCAGTTCCATTTGCAACTCCTCAGCTAACGAAGCAGTCCGTACCCACATGCAGCTAGATCTGGACAACATTCAGGCTTGGGTTGAAGAGTGGCAAGTAGCATTCGCGCCACACAAATGCTAGGCAATGACCATCTCCAACAAGACAGAATTTATTCATCTCCCCTTGACATTCAGCAGCATTACTGTCTCTGAATCTCCCACTATCAACATCCTGCTGGCCACAGTTGACGAGATACTTAACTGGATGACCACGTAAATACTGTGGCTACGTGAGCAGGTCCGAGGCCAGGAATTCTGCAGCAAGTATTAACTTCCTGACTCCTGAAAGCCTGTCCAGCATCTACATGGCACAAGTTAGGAGTGTGATGGAATTCTCTGCACTTGTCTGGATGGGTGCAGCTCCAAGAACACTCAAGAAGCTTGACACAATCCAGGGCAAAGCAGCCCACTTGATTGGTACCCTATCCGCCACCTTGAACATACTCTTCCACCACTGGCACACAGTGGCAGCAGTGTGTGCCATCTACAAGATACACTGCAGCAACTCGCCAAGGCTCCTTCGACAGCACCTTCCAAACTCATAACCTGTACCACCCGGAAGGATAAGAGCAGCAGATGCATGGGAACACCATCACCTGCATGGGAACACCACCACCTGCAAGTTTCCCTCCATGTCACATACGATCCTGACTTGGAAATATATTGCCAGTCCCTCATTGTTGCTGGGTCAAAATCTTTAAACTGCCTCCCAAACAGTACTGTGGGTGTGCCTACACCATGTGGACTGCAATAGTTCAAGAAAGCAGCTCTCCACCACCTTCTCAAGGGTAAGTAGGAATTGGCAATAAATGTTGGCCTAGCAAAGGTGCCCATATCCAGTTACAAGTGCTCATCCTAAAAGCAAGAGCTATTGCACATGAAAATGAAATCTCTCTGACTGGTAAGTGGTAACATGGACAAAATATAAATAATACAGTAACTGTAACTGAAAAAGACCAAAATAAAATGCTTCAAAAATCAAATTAACTGAAGACACTTTTTTTTTTAAACGCCTTCAGCAAACTTTGTTCACTACAGCCTTAAAAGGTGCAGGAGGCACCATCAGTGGCTGTGCACTGGCAGACCTGCACACTGTTGCAAATGTTGATGATGTACCTGGATGATGTCTCAGTTATGCATAGCATTGGAATTTCTCAGACACAAAAGAAAAATCCCCGCCATAAATGGCCCAAATGCTTAAACTAACGAGATTTGTGCCATGGGGGCATACAGTTTGCCCCCAGTGCAGCACCAGCTGAAAACTCCGAGCCAGCACCAAACCAGCACATGGACAATATTCTGTATGTTCTCTCCACTGCTGTTACAGGGGAGCATTGGAATGTCAGCTTCTTAGTCACTGAACCCATATCTGGAAGTGTATATGAGCAATCAAAACTTTATTTTGCACAAATCATCACTTATTATGGAATAAAGGTTAAATTTGGAAAGTCTGCAGTCTGTCCGTGCATAACATTGTCATAGTTTCCTGTACTCCTAGCATTTATCAGGGTCAATTGTGTCAGACATTTGTTTTTTTTCCATTAGTCTCCTATTCCATTCATCCCTTTGTTATGCCGCCTCCATTTAAAAACTTTGCAGCTTGTTTGCATCAGTGCTATCGAATCTGAAAATATTACATTTCAGGGTGCCACATTTCTGCTGGGTGAAAATAAGTAATTGACTGAATAAAGACTTACCTGTTGATATCAACAACTGAGTAAATGTAGACAAATCAAAAGCAAATATGATCGGGCATCGCTGACAAAGCCAACATATATTACACATATCTAATTGTCCTTGAGATGCGGTGGTGAGCCACTTTCTTGAATACAACTCAATGGCTTGCTCGGACATTTCAGCAGGCAATTAAGTGTCAACCACTTTGCTCTGCATCTGGAGTCGTATATAGGCCAGGCAGGTTAAGGTCAGTCGTTGAACTAGGTGGGGACTTTTTTATGTCAAAACTAGTGATTTCATGTTCAGTGTTACTCATACTATCTTTTTATTCCAGATGTATTTAATTAATTGAATTTAAATTACATTGCTGTGGTGGGAATTGAACTCATGTCTCTGGATCATTAGCACAGGCCTCAACAACAACAACAACTTATATTTATATCACACCTTTAACAAAATAAAACCAAGGCGCATTGCAGGAGCATTATTAAACAAACACTGAGTCTTAAAAGGAGATATTAGGTCAGATAACAAAAAGCATGATCAAAGAGGTAGGTTTTAAAGAGTGTCTTAAAGGAGGAAAGCAAGATGGAGAGGCATAGAGGTGTAGGGAGGGCATGTTAGAACTTGGGGCCTAGGCAACCGAAGGCATGGCCACCAATGGTGGAACGATTAAAATCAGGGATGCACAAGAGGCCAGAAGTAGAGGAGTGCAGATATCGTGGATGATTGTGGGACAGGGGAAAATTACAGAAATAGAGAGGAGCAAGGCCATGGAGGGATTTGAAAATAAAGATGCGAATTTTAAAATCAAAACTTTGCTTGACCAGGAGCCAATGTACATCAATGAGCACAGGGGTGATAGGTGAACAGGACTTGGTGCAAGTTAAGACATGGGCAACAAAGTTTTGGATGATCTCGTTAATGGAAAGTAGAATGTGGGAGCCCAACGAGGAATGTGTTGGAATAGTCAAGTCTAGACATAACAAAGGCATAAATGAGGGTTTCAACAGCAGATGAGATGAGACAGGGTCAAAGTTGGGCGATGTTATGGAGGTGGAAATAGGTGGTCTTAGCGATGGTGCGAATATGAGGTCGGAAGCTCATCTCGGGATCAAATATGACACCAAGATTGCAAACAGACTGGTTAATCTCAGACGGTTGCCAGGGGGAGGGGTGGAGTCGGTAACTAGGGAACAGAATTTGGGAGCAGGGACCAAAAACAATGGCTTCAGTCCTCCCATTATTTAATTGCAGGAAAGTTTTGCTCATCCAGTATTGGATGTCAGATAAGCAGTCTGATCATTTAGCAACAATGGAGGAGTCAAGTATAGTGGTGGTGAGGGAGAGCTGAGTGTCATCAGCATACATGTGAAAACTAACGCTGTGCTTTCGGATGATGTCGCCGAGGGGCAGCATGTAGATGAGAAATTTGGAGGGGGCCAAGGATAGATCCTTGGGAGACACCATAGGTAACAGTGTGGGAGCAGGAAGAAAAGCCATTGCAAGTGATTCTCTGGCTACGATTAGATAGATAAGAATGGAACCATGTGAGAGCAGTCCCACTCAGCTGGGCATCAGTGAACAGGCACTGGAGGAGGATGGTGTGGTCAACCATGTCAAAGGCTGCAGACAGGTCGAATAGGATGAGAGGAACATAGGAAGATAGGAACAGGAGTAGGCCATTCAGCCCCTCGAGCCTGTCCCGCCATTCACTGAGATCATGGCAGATCCGCGGCCCAACTCCATATGCCTGCCTTTGGCCCATATCCCTTAATATCTTTGCTTAACAAAAATCTATCTATCTCAGATTTAAAATTTAAAAGAAAAAGTTTCCCTTTGGCACAGTTGCACAAGATGTAATTTGTGACTTTGATAAGAGCTGTTTCAGTACTGTGACCTGATTGGAGGGATTCAAGCATGGCATTCCAGGAAAGATGGGAACAAATTTGGGAGGTGACAGCACATTCAAGGAAATGAGAAAACAAAGTGATGTTGGAGATAGGATGATAGTTTCCAAGGGCGGTGGGGGTCAAGGTTTGGATTTTTGAGGAGAGGAGTGATGACAGAACAATTAAAGGAGAAAAGGACAACATCTGAAGAGAGACAACCGTCTACAATATCGGTTAACGGGGGTACCAGAGAGAAGTTGGGTGATCAGCAGTTTAGTGGGAATAGGATCAAGGGAACTGAAGGTGGGTCTCATGGACAAGATGAGCTCGGAGAGGGCATGAGAGGAGATAGGAGAAAAACTAGAGAAAGATGCAAGTTCAGGTCGAGGGTAGGGGGGAGCATCATTGGAAGTTTGGCCAGGTGGACAAGTGGAAGGGAAGGACACAGCAAAGGCGGCTGATTGGATGGTCTCGATCTTAGTTACAAAGAAGTCCATGAGCTCCTTGCACTTATTGTTAGAGGTGAGGATGGAGGGGACAGAGGAGAGCCGTTTACAGTAGAGAAAAGAAGCAGAGGAGTTATCTTTGCACTCCAAAATGATCCCGGAATAGTGAGCAGTTTTAGTAGATGAGAAGAGGACTTGATGGTGTTTTAAATGATCCAGCCAGATCTGGCAGTGGATGGCTAAACCAGTTGTCTGCCATATCATTTCAAATCTTGGTCCCTTGGACTGAACATAAGAACTAGGAGCAGGAGTAGGCAATTCAGCCCCTCGAGGCTGCTCCGCCATTCAATACGATCGTGACCGATCTCATCTCGGCCTTAACTCCATTTTCCTGCCCGTTCTCCATAACCCTTCAACCCATTACTGATTAAAAATCTGTCAAAGTCCTCCTTAAATTTACTCAATGTCCTGGCATCCATCGCACTCTGGGGTAGTGAATTCCACAGACTAACGACCCTTTGAGAGATGCAATTTCTCCTCATCTCTGTTTTAAATCCGCTACCTCTTATCCTAAAACTATGACCTCTCGTTCTAGATTGCCGCACCAGAGGAAACATCCTCTCTACGTCTACTTTGTTAATCCCTTTAATCATCTTATGTACCTCAGTTAGATCTCCTCTCATTCTTCTAAACTCCAGAGAGTAAAGGCTTAAACTGCTCAATCTCTCTTCCTAAGACAAACCCCTCATCTCTGGAATCAATCTAGTGAACCTCCTCTGAACTGCCTCCCGTGCAACTACATCCCTCCTCAAGTAAGGGGACCAAAACTGTACACAATACTCCAGGTGCAGTCTCACTAGTGCCTTGTACAGTTGCAGCAACACTTCCTTACTTTTATACTCTATTCCTTTAGCAATAAATGCCAAAATTCCATTTGCCTTCCTTATTACCTGCTGTACCTGCATACTAGTTTTCTGCGATTCATGCACGAGGACACTCAGATCCCTCTGCACCGTAGCACTCTGAAGTTTCTCTCCGTTTAGATAATAATTTGCCTTTCTATTCTTCTGACCAAAATGGATAACCTCACACTTATCCACGTTAAACTCCATCTGCCAAATTTTGGCCCGTTCACCAAACCTATCCATATCCATTTGTAAATTTCTTATTTCTTTATTGCAACTTACTCTCCCAACTATTTTAGTGTCATCTGCAAATTTGGCTATAGTACCTTCTATCCCTGCATCCAAGTCATTAATATAGATTGTAAGTAGTTGGGGCCCGAGGACCGAACCCTGTGGCACTCCACTAGTTACATCTTGCCAACCAGAAAAGGACCAATTTATCCCGACTCTCTGTTTTCTGCTGGTTAGCCAATCCTCTATCCAAGCTAATAAATTGCCCCTAACCCCATGTGATCTTACCTTGTGTATTAACCTTTTAGAGTCATAGAGTTATAGAGTCGGACAGCATAGAAATAGGCCCTTCGGCCCAACGCGTCCATGCTGGCCATAATGCCTATCTATTCTAATCCCACCTGCCTGCATTAATTCCATATCCTTGTGAATCTTTTCTGCACCCTCTCTAGCTTAATCACATCTTTCCTGTAGTGCGGCGACCAGAACTGCACACAGTACTCCAAATGCGGCCTAACCAACATTATGAACAACTGTAACATGATGTCCCAACTCTTGTACTCAATGCCTTGGCCAATGAAGGCAAGCATACCATACGCCTTCTTCACCACCCTGTCTACCTGTGTTGCCACTTTCAGGGAACTATGTACTTGCATCCCAAGGTGTCTCTGCTCAACAACACTCCCCAGGGCCCTGCCTTTCACTGTATATGTCCTGCCCTGGTTTAACTTCCCAAAATGCATCACTTCACACTTGTCTGCGTTAAATTCCATTTGCCACTCCCTTGCCCATTTTCCCAGTTGATCTATATCCTGTTGTAACCTTAGACAACCTTCTTCACTGTCCACTGTACCACCAGTTTTGGTGTCATCTGCAGACTTACTAATCATGCCCCTGACATTCACATCCAAGTCATTAATATATATGACAAACAACAGAGGGCCCAGCACAGATCCCTGCAGCACACCACTGGTCACCGGCCTCCAATCTGAAAAACAACCCTCCACTACCACCCTTTTGTGCGGCACCTTATCAAATGCCTTCTGAAAGTCCAGATATACTACATCTACAGGATCCCCATTATCCACTTTGCTTGTTACAGCTTCGAAGAACTCTAGCAAATTAGTCAAACGTGATTTACCCTTCATAAAACCGTGCTGACTCTGATGGATCGCGTTTTGAATTTCTAAATGTCCTGTTATTACTTCCTTAATAATGGATTCTAACAATTTCCCAAAGACAGATGTTAAACTAACTGGTCTATAATTTCCTACTTTCTGCTTCCCTCCTTTTTTGAATAAGGGTGTTATATTAGCATTTTTCCAATCCACTGGAGCCTTTCTCGCATCCAGGGAATTTTGGAATATTATAACCAATGGATCCACTATCTCCACTGCCACTTCCTTTAAGACACTAGGATGTAGGCCATCAGGCCCTGGGGACTTGTCTGCCTTCAATCCTAATGGTTTGCTCAGTACTTTTTCCCTAGTGATGATGATTGTTCTAAGTTCCTCCCTTTCCATAAGCTCTGCATTACTTGATACCATTGGGATGGTACTAATGTCCTCCACCGTGAAAACTGAGGCAAAATACTGATATAGTGTCTCCGCAATTTTTTTGTTTCCCACAATTAACTCCCCAGTCTCTTCTTCCAAGGGACCAACATTCACTTTAGCTACTCTCTTCCCTTTTATATACTTATAGAAGCTTTTGCTATCTGTTTTTATATTTTGCACTAGTTTTCTTTCATAATTTAACTTTGTTCTTTTTATTACTTTTTTTTGAAGGAAGTGGATTACTAAGGGGCCGCTGGATTGCTTGTCCGGTAACAGAACCACTATGCTATTGTAACCCTAGAATAATAAAATAAAAATTTTCGCTAGCGCTTTTTGCAGGTCATCCAATGATCATCCAATGTACCTTTGGCACAAACATTGAATAAATGGCATAATCAGCCATTTACTCCATTTTTTTTAGGAGTGCTACCTTTTGGATGAGACTTCAAACTGAGGTCCTGTCTGCTCTCTCAAGGGGTTGCAAAAGATTCCATAACACTATTTGAAGAAGATGAAGCTGTTTTTTCTCAGTGCCCTGGCCAATAATTATCCCTCAGCCAACTGCATGAAAACAGATTATCTGGTTATCTGGTCTGTGTAGCACCTTGCTATGTGTAAATTAGCTGCCGCATTTGTCTACATTACAATATCACTCAACTTCAAAAGTGCATCATTAACTAAAAAGCATTTTGTGACGTTCTTAGGTTATAAAAGGCGTGATATAAATGCAAATTCTTTGTTTCTTTCTCTGGGTTTTCTAATAACCTTCCACTGAACTTCTTGGTGTAATTATTCATACAGCACTTTAGATTTAGGCAACCTGCGTGGGCATATTTGCATTCATCACTGTGCTTTGAACTCTCTGTTGTGATAATTGGAATATTGTGTGCTTCTTTATCTGTGAACACCCTTTGTAGGTCACTTGGTTGATGCTATCATGGCTGCAGAATGAACAATATGTAAATACGGCTCCACTTGGGCATTGTTAGGCCAGTAAAGGCCACCATTGTTGACATTTCGTGGCCTCAAACTTTCTGAATCCGGTGTTAAATCAAAATGGAGATATTGTGCTCCAATTAAGGTTAATCAGATGAAGAAATGTGCCTCCCACCAGTCTGATTAGTTTTTACAGTTGTGGCCCTGATTTTCATTGACCTCTCTTCATTTCACCCTTCCTTAGCAGGTTTTAATTTACTTAGTTAATCCAAGTGGCATTTAAATTAGTGGTCATTTTGTGTCAAAGTTTGAAGTAGCACTGGTTTGAAGTGACACTGGTTTGAAGTGACACTGGTTTAAAGCCACCAAGCTGATGTGCCAAATAATTTGCTTTTTGTGAAGTTTACTTGCAAAAGACATTTTTTTAAATTCATTCGCGGGATGTGGGCATCACTGGCTAGGCCAGCATTTGTTGCCCATCCCTAATTGCCCTTGAGAAGGTAGTGATAAGCTGCCTTCTTGAACCGCTGCAGTCATGTGAGGTAGGTATACCCACAGTGCTGTTAGGAAGTGAGTTCCAGGATTTTGACCCAGTGACAGTGAAGGAACGGCAATATAGTTCCAAGTCAGGATGGTTTGTGACTTGGAGGGGAACTTGCAGGTGGTGGTGTTCCCTTGCATTTGCTGCCCTTGTCCTTCTAGTTGGCAGAGGTCACGGTTTGGAAGGTGCTGTCTAAGGAACCTTGCTGCAGTGCATCTTGTAAATGGCACACACTGCTACCACTGTGCGTCGTTGTGGAGGGAGTGAATGTTTGTGAATGGGGTGCCAATCAAGTGGGCTGCTTTGTCCTGGATGGTGTCGAGCTTCTTGAGTGTTGTTGGAGCTGCACCCATCCAGGCAAGTGGTGAGTATTCCATCACACTCCTGACTTGTGCCTTGTAGATGGTGGACAGGCTTTGGGGAGTCAAGAGGTGAGTTACTCGTCGCAGGATTCCTAGTTCTGACCTGCCACGGTATTTATATGGCTACTTCTGTTCAATTTCTGATCAATGGTAACCCCCTAGGATGTTGAGAGTGGGGGATTCAGTGATCATAACGCCATTGAATGTCAAGGGGAGATGGTTAGATTCTCTCTTGTTGGAGATTGTCATTGCCTGACATTTGTGTGGCAAGAATGTTGCTTGCCACTTATCAGCCCAAGCGTGGATATTGTCCAGGTCTTCCTGAATTTCTACACGGACTGCTCAGTACCTGAGGAGTCACAAATGGTGCTGAACATTGTGCAATCATCAGCGAACATCCCCACTTCTGACCTTATGATTGAAGGAAGGTCGTTGATGAAGCAGCTGAAGATGGTTGGGCCTCGGACATTACCCTAAGGAACTCCTGCAGTGATGTCCTGGAGCTCAGATGATTGACCTCCAACAACCACAACCATTTCCTTTGCGCTAATTCCAACCAGCGGAGAGTTTTTCCCCTGATTCCCAATGACTCCAGTTTTGCTAGGGTAGATGCCAGTGTTGTAGCTGTACTGGATCAGCTTGGCTAGGGGCGCAGCAAGTTCTGGAGCACAGGTCTTCAGTACTATTGCTGGAATATTGTCAGGGCCTTTGCAGCATCCAGTGCCTTCAGTCGTTTCTTGATGTCACGCAGAGTGAATCGAATTGGCTGAAGTCTGGCATCTGTGATGCTGGGGACTTCAGGAGGAGGACGAGGTGAATCATTCACTCGACACTTCTGGCTGAAGATTGTTGCAAATGCTTCAGCCTTATCTCTTACACTGATGTGCTGGGCTCCCCCATCATTGAGGATGAGGATATTTGTGGAGCCACCTCCTTCAATTTGTTGCTTAATTGTCCACCACCATTCACGGCTGGATGTGGCAGGACTGCAGAGCATAGATCTGATCAGTTGGTTATGGGATCACTGATCTCTGTCTATTGCATGCTGCTTATGCAAGTAGCAAGTAGTCCTGTGTTTGAGGTATTTTGAGGTATGCCTGGTGCTGCTCCTGGCACGCCCTCCTTTACTCTTCATTGAACCAGGGTTGGTCTCCTGGCTTGATGGTAATGGTCGAGTGGGGAATATGCCGGGCCACGAGGTTACAGATTGTGGTTGAGTACAATTCTGCTGCTGCTGATGGCCCACAGCGCCTCATGGATGCCCAGTTTTGCATTGCTAGATCTGTTCGAAATCTATACCATTGAGCATGGTGGTAGTGCCACACAACACGATGCGCAGTATCCTCAATGTGAAGGTGGGACTTCGTCTTCATAGGGACTGTGCGGTGGTCACTCCTACCAATACTGTCATGGACAGATGCATCTGTGGCAGGCAGATTGGTGAGGACGAGGTCAAGTATGTTTTTCCCTCCTGTTGGTTCCCTCACGTGCCGCATGCCCAGTCTAGCAGCTATGTCCTTTCGGATTCGGCCAGCTCGGTCAGTAATGGTACTACCGAGCCACCCTTGGTGATTGACATTGAAGTCCCCCACCCAGAGTACGTTCTATGCCCTTGCCACCCTCAGTGCTTCCTCCAAGTGGTGATCAACATGGAGGAGTACTGATTCATCAGCTGAGGGAGAGCGGTAGGTGGTAATCAGCAGGAGGTTTCCTTGCCCATATTTGAGCTGATGCCATTAGACTTCATGGGGTCTGGGGTCAATGTTGAGGGCTCCCAGGGAAACTCCCTCCCAACTGTATACCACTGGTGCCATGATGGTGATGGTGATGGTGATGGCAGTTACTGGCTGGAATCATTGAAACATGTTCGTGTCTGTTCGAAATGAAAATTTTTGGCACCAAATTGTATCCTGAGGGCTTCCGAGCTGACTCCACACTTTTACTCTATCAATTTATTAGCATATATTACAATCCTATTTAAATGTCATACACAGTTGGCAGGCATCAGTGTAAATTGCTCTTTGGTGGAAAATATAAAGCAATGCACCATGCAGCACATCCAGAATATCGCCACACAGAATTTGTAACATACTTAAGGAATTTTAGGGGGAAAAAAAGAAGCCCTGTAAGCCTATGTGTTTTAACACAGCAATCCAACCGACCACCTGCTTTTAAACCTTCAAATCCTTGGGGGCAATTTTCATTTTGCTGGTACCCCGTTTGCATGGGAACCGCCAATTAGCAATGGTTGACTGCCTGTTCCGATTTTTGCGTGAACCTTAACTTAGACGGCCAGTGCTCCTGCCGGAAATAAGTTGGGCCCTAGTGAATGTGTGCTAATTGGAGTCAGATGACAGAATTGGGACACCCAATTCCATTTTTGTTGCTGCCCATATTGCTGACCACCTCCAGGCGCGTATCCATTGTCTCTCGAGATAAGGAGGCCCAAAAGAAAAGAAAAAAAAAAGAAGATATTGCTATCTCCACTGATTGATCCCACTCAGAAACAGTACAAATCAAGGGTGGATCATTGCCAGTGATGTTTCAAGGAATCTTCAGCTACTTTGCTAAAATATAGGAATGATTTGGATACATTTGGTTGCTTTTTTTCCCCAAAAATTAAACAATTTCAAAGTACTTGTAGCAGCTGTTGGAAGTTCTGAGCATTTCAGGAGTTTCTGCCAATGCTCCTCATGGAGATTCTGCTGGCAATTGCAATCTGACAAGAGTGAGAGAAAGAGAAGCAGCAGCAAGAAGAAGGATCAAACTGAGCTGCAGCTACAAGGAAAGAAAATAGAATAAGCAGTGTCTTACAGAACACCAGGGATTAGTGTTGGGACCCTTGCTTTTCCTGACATATATTAATGACATAGAACTTGGTGTACTGGGCACAATTTCAAAGTTTTCAGATGATACAAAACTTGGAAGCATTGTGAACTGTGAGGAGGATAGTGTAGAACTCCAAAAGAACTTAGACAAGTTGATGGAATGGGCAGACAGGTGGCAGATGACGTTCAATGCAGAGAAATGTGAAGTGATTCATTTTGGTAGGAAGAACATAGAGTGACAGTATAGAATAAAGGGTACAATTCTAAAGGGGGTGCAGGAGCAGAGGGACCTCTGTGTATCTGTGCATAAATTATTGAAGGTGGTAGGACAGGTTGGGAGTGCAGTCAATAAAAGCATACAGTGTCCTGGGTTTTATTAATAGGGTGTTATGCTAGGCCCCCACCTGTCAAAAATGAAGCATGTTAATTTTGTCATGAACATTGATTTTAAACTGTTACTGGACTGAAGAAAGGACTTGTTAAAGAGACCATCTGTGGGTGGAAAATACATTTGCATATTAACAGATGGTGATTGGAAGGACAAAGGTCCATTCCCTGACACATTCAACCCACAATGGACTTTATCACCAGGTATTGTGTGTAAGAGGAGCATTCCAGAGACTGCTAAGGTGATATAATCCAAGACGTGGTCAGACCAGTTAGTCACATAACTAACCTGCTTGGCACCCGGGTTTTTCTGAATTGTACAAACATTTTGAACTGAGAGTGTCTGTTTGATCCTGGACTGAGAAGATCTCTCCTGTCTGCTCCCATCTCTTTCTCACAAGCCTCTGAATCCACTGAAGACACATGAGCTCCAAAAGAGAAAAGTCTGCTACATTGAACAAGGTTTAAGAAGAATAGTGGGCCTCAAAAAAAAGCAAGATCTACCTAAATTCAACAGATCTACAGTGAGCTCAAAGAACTGTAACAAAAACTCTTCAGATATTGCCTCAAACTTTTCCACTTTATTTTTCTTCTGCTCTTTTCTGTCTCTATTTGCATATGTGTATCGCTTATGCATGCTAGCGTGGGCACGTCATGTATCTGTAGGTGTTAACTGAATTAGAGTTTAAGTTTAATAAATTGCAACTGTTCTTCTTTAAACCTAAGAAAGCCTGTTTGTGCTGGTTTCTTTGCCTTATAATTGGAATTAAAAGGATTTGCCAAGGGGGAGTTAAAAAACACGGTGTGTTTAAAATTAAACCCTGTTATGGTAAGACTAGGTGAAGGCTGAGAAGGACCCCTGGACACCTTTCTCACCTGGTCATAACAGAAATTTGGGGGTTCTTCCGGGATTGACCCACAGACAAATGAGAAGTCAAATTGTTCCCAATCAAAAAGAGCAAATCAATACAGGTTTCCTTGTGGTTGTGTGTGCTTGAATATGAACATGTCTACGACTGAAGTTAGTAGCTCCCCAAGCCAGGGTGAAGTAACTTGGGATAAGTTAAATGCACTGTCTATGGAGGAGTTGAGGAATGTGGCTGAGCAGTGTGGGATCACTGTACGTGGCAAGGCTAGGAAGTCTGAACACCTAAGGCTAGTGGCCAACCATTTTTCCCTTGAATCTGAAGAAGCAGAAATGGGGTCAGAAGTAGACCCCGACAGGTTATTGCTAGCAAAGCTACAATTGGAACAGAGGAATCTTGAATTAGAGAAGAAAGAAAGAGAGAGACAGGAGAAAGAGAGAAAGAGGCTGGAAAGGGAGAAAGAGAGACCCTTCCAGAAAGAACATGAAGAAAATGAAAGGCAGGAGAGGGAGAGAGAAAGAATATTCCAAATGTGAAGAAAGAGAGCTGAAGCGGCTTGTGTTAACTAGGGGGCGACAGAGTAACCCCAGCGAAAGCATGGCCAATATGGAGCAGCATAATTCAGGGATGGGTACAGAATTGCTAAAACTAGCACAACTAATTCCAAGATTAAATGAGGAGGATGTAGAACATTTTTTGTGTCCTTTGAGAAACTGGCATGGCAGCTAAAATGGCCAGCTGAGAACTGGCCTCTTTTACTGCATAGCAAGCTATTTGGAAAAGTCCATGAGGTTAATTCCCTGTTGCCAGATGAGAGTTCATCAAATTATGAACTAACCAAAAATGCTATCCTCAGGGCATATGATTTCGTACCTGAAGCCTATCGCCAGAAGTTTAGAACACTCAAGAAGCAAGGCAATTAAACTCATCTGGAGTTTGAAAGAAGTAAGCAGCTGGCCTTTGACTAGTGGCTGAGGGTTCTTAAAGTACAGCTCAGCTATGAGAATTTTAGAGAAGTAATTCTTTTAGAGGAATTTAAACACTCTCTCCCACTCTCAATGAAGACCCATGTAGAGAAGCAGCGGGCCCAGAAAGCCCAACAAGCGGCTGTTATGGCCGATGAGTTTGCTTGAATTTATAAGTCGGTTTCCCAGGAGAGAACCTTTCGTAATCACCCCCATAAATCCGAAAAGGACAAAGGGTGGGAAGGTTACAGGAGCCCAAGCAGTCCTGGGAGACAAAGAAAAGCAGGTGACACAGGGGGTCCTCCTCTAGCCAAGAAGGAAGGTGCAATGAGCAGGAGTGAGATCCGGAGACCTGTGTGCTTCCATTATAATAAGGCAGGGCATTTAAAAGCTGACAGCTGGAAACTAAAGGGAAAACCGGTAAGGTTTATCAAGGCACACCTGCTCAGTGGAAAAGCAAAACTGATGGAAAGCACAGCAGAACAAACTGTGACTTTAACTACAGTAAGAGTGAGACCCAGAAAGTCTACCACTGCGAGTACAGGAAAATTTAATAGGATTCCTGAGGGTTATCAAGGTTTGTGTCTGAAGGAAAAGTAACTCCATACCCCTGGAGTGGGGCAAGCAAGCCCATAGTAATTCTCAGGGACCTTTCCCCAAGAGTGTGCAGTGAACACCAGAATGGTGGTGAATGGTATTGGAGGGCAGTGTATGCCTGTACCTGTACACCAGGTACAACTAGAGTGTAACCTAGTTTTGGGACTGGTGACCATAGGGATTGTCCCTAGTTTGCTTGTGGACAGGGTTGACCTGCTTCTAGGTAATGATTTGGTAGGAGTGAAGATGGTAGTCCCCCCAGTAGTGAAAGAAAGACCGCAGGAAGTCAGTGAGATAGGGTGGTGGCAGGAGACAGACCCCTGCAGTTTCCCTGAATGTGTAGTGGATCAGGCTATGATGAAACCAGCTCCCCTAGAGGAGACTGAATTAGCACTGCAGGCAGATGACTAGGTCTGTCTGTCTGAGACTTTCTTTGAAAAATTAGAAGACCCAAGGAATTCATTAAATGGATTTTCCCTAGCTGAGGCTCAGCAAGCCAACCCACTATTGTGAGAGTTAGCCCAGGCTGCCCAGTCTGAAAGTGAAGAAGAGGGAGTCCTTGATTGCTCCTATTTAAAGAATGAGGTACTGATGAGGAAATGGAGTACTCCTCACAGGTCTGAGAGCAAGGAGTGGACAGTAGTTCAGCAGTTAGTGGTGCTGCAGAGGTACCGGTGAGAAATATTAAGAAGGGCCCACGAGACTACAGTGGCTGTACATGCCAGTATACAAAAGACCAAAGCCCGCATATGACAGCAGTTTGACTGGCCAAAACTCCAGGAGTACTGCAGGAGTTGCCACATGTCCCAGGTTGAGGGGAACACTGCTCCCCTAAGTCCTGTATGGTGTTAGGAGGACCTCCAGCAGAGGGCTGGTGAACTGTAAGGGACCCCCCCCCACAAGAACAAAAGGGGACAGGCAGGCACATGGCTGGCAAAAGTTTAGAAAGAGAAGGGGGAAAAGTGACCAAGAGGACAGGTTAACGGAAGTCCTGGAGGAATCCCGGATGAAAACCCTTACTGTCTGGTCAGCCAATCCCAAAAAATGTGAAAAGTTAAACCCCACATCCTATTAGGTAAATGCAGACTCTAGAAGCGCCCCACCAGACTTGCGAACAGCATTTACAGGAACCTGCAGAGACAAAGAAAGACCTCTAGGGGGCACAGAATCTGTGAGGGTGATGCCTCACCTAGTTGAAATGCCACAGGGAGTGCAGTAGAGTCTGCACAAATACCTGCAGGGAGGACTGTCCCAGAGGACAAAGGAGAGATTAGCAATAGAATCCTCCCAGGCTGTCAGAAAAAAGAAAACCACCCATCCCCTAAAGTCAAAAGCCTTTGCATGACTCAGCAAAACACTGAAGGAGAGTTCAGGATAGACCCGCCCACTACTGACTCTCCTGAAAAAACAAATTACCTCAGCAGCAACAAAGACCCTAGGCTGCCATGGAAATGGGCAAACAGAAGAGAAACATCCCCAAAAAAGAACCACATGTTTATTGGTTTGCCAAAAAGGAGTGATTTTAATATGTTTTCGGATTTATGAATGAATGGGAATGAATGAGAGAAATGCATGTTTTTTTTCTATATCTTATATTTTCTCTTGACCCTTTTCATGAAATGTGCCTTTTCTCAAATCGAATTTCATTCTGCCGGGTGTTGAGGTGTCATTCTAGAGCCCCACCTGCCAAGAATGAGGCACATTAATTTTGTTATGAACATTGATTTTAAACTGTTACTGGAGTGAAGAAAGGACTTGTTAAACAGATCAGACATGGCTGGAAAAGACATTTGCATATTAGCAGATGATGATTGGAAGGACAAAGGACCATTCCCTGACACAGTCACCCCACAATGGACTTAATCACCAGGTATTGTGTGTAACAGGAGGATTCCCAGAGACTTCTAAGGTGATACAATCCAAGACGTGGTCATGACTAACCTGCTTGGCGCCTGGGTTTTTCTGAATTGTACAAACATTTTGAACTGACAGTGTCTGTTTGCTCCTGGACTGAGAAGATTTCTTCTGTCTGCCCCCATCTCTTTCTCACAAGCCTCTGAATCCACTGAAGACACATGAACCCCAAGAGAGAAAAGTCTCCTACAGCGAACAAGGCTTAAGAAGAATACCGGGCCTCAACAAAAAGCAAGATCTGCCTTTAATCAAGGACTTTACAGTGAGCCTGAAGAACCATGACAAAAACTCTTCAGATATTGCCTCAAACTTTTCCACTTTATTTTTCTTCTGCTCTTTTCTGTCTCTATTTGTATGTGTGTATCGCGTATGCATGCTAGTGTGGGCACGTCGTGTATCCGTGGGTGTTGACTGAATTAAAGCTTAAATTTAAGTTTAATAAATTTCAACTTTTCTTCTTTAAATCGAAGAAAGCCTGTTTCTGCTGGGTTTTTTGCCTTATAATTAAAAAGTGGTGAACAAGGATTCATCAAGAGGGAGCTAAAGACACGGTGTGTTTAAAATTAAACCCTGTTACAGTAAGACCAGGTGAAGGCTGAGAGGGACCCCTAGACACCTTTCTCACCTGATTGTAACAAGAGGCATAGAGTACAAGAGCAAGGAAGTTATGTTAAACTTGTATAAGACACTAGTTCGGCCTCAGCTTGAGTATTGCGTCCAGTTCTGTGCGCCACGCTTCAGGAAAGACATGAGGGGATTGGAGAGAGTACAGTAAAGATTCATGAGAATGGTGCCAGGGATGTGGAATTTCAGTTATGAAGATAGATTGGAGAAGTTAGGACAGTTTTCCTTGGAGAAGATAAGACTGAGAAGTGATTTGGTAGAGGTATTCAAAATCATGTGTGCGCTGGACAGAGTAGATAGAGAGAAACTGTTCCCACTCATGAAAGGATTGCGAACGAGAGGGCACAGACTTAAAGTATTTGGTAAAAGAAGCAAAAGTGACATGAGGAAAAACTTTTTCGGGCAGCGAGTGGTTAAGATCTGGAACGCGCTGCCTGAGAACGTGGTAGAGACAGGTTCAACTGAAGCTTTCAGAAAGGAATTAGACAGTTATATGAAAAGGAAGAATGTGCATGGTTATGGGGAGAAGGCAGGGGAATGGAACTGAGGGAATTGCTCTTTCAGAGAGCCGGTGCAGACATGATGGGCCGAATGGCCTCCTTCTGCACTGTAACGATTCTGTGATGATCGCATGTTTTATGCTTGACTGCCATACACAAAAACTGTAAGTCATGGGACCCTGATTTGCATTTAATCGTTGTCAAATCCAGCATAGTTAAAATTATAAATTGGCAAGCAAATGTTAACTGTTGTTTCTTTCTAGCTAATCAGGCAATTTAAATTTCCTACTTCGCTTCCTTTTTAATCTTCTAATTTTTCAAATTTGTCATGAAATCTTTGTATTTTGGACACTTTATATACCTTTAATAAAGGTATCCCACCAAAGCAAACTAACTACAAGTGATCAACCACAATGATCAATTCCAAGACATTGACCTTTTCAAGGACCCTTTCAAAGGATGGGTTTCCAATTAAGTGTTACACATATTTTTACTTAATTGTAAGCATCTGGTAATGTGAAGATGTAGGAGTACTTTGACAAGAATTTTTTCTGAATGAAAGAATTAACCCTTTTACATTTCCCAAAATCCCTATCCAGTTTTCTTAATAACATTACAGACTATTTAATGAGATGTAATTTTGTGATGATCAACTGCTCTCATACCCACCTGAGCTTAAAATATCCAATTTCAGACAATGAATATTTTAGAATATGTTCTTTGCCTATGTTATAGTTCATTTTAGTTGATTCTATTTTGTAATTTTGAGATCAGGAAATCAGTCTATCAAGGAATCTGTATTCTCAGTTGCTTATTCTTCTGCTGCAAACAATGGGAGTGCAAGTGCACATATGAATGTCAGACATGAAGCCTGTGGTGAGATGTGTTTGTCATGCACTCATTAACAATCAGAAAGTGCCCGAGGGCATTTAGTATAAATTGCAATACTTCCTCTCTCAGGCAGATACTAATTCATTTCTCCCTCAGCTACAAGAGGTTACTGCTTTGGAGCTATCTCTCAGAATGTTAGAGGAACCCCTAGGGCTTATCCATCGAGAAACCCAGGACAACCACAAACCTGCCTTGCTAACTATAAACCAGATTTCTCATCCCTTTGTGCCCAGTGAGTGACTGTGCTACCTGCACACAGGAACAGAATTTCAGGCCTAGGTTTTTTTTTATTCTGAGTCTCAAAGACATAATCACAGAGATGTTTCAATTTCAATTCAGAGAATGAATTTTTGAGATGGCCACTGTCAATTCTGATCCTCTATGTATTATGGCTAGATCTTATTGTTTTTCATACTCTAATTTAACTCTTAACCTTTGTTCAAATTCTTCCTTTTTATAAATATTAGGGCAGATTTTCCTGATTCGTCCATGCAGCACTGGACAGGAGCAGTGCAATAAAATGCATTTCTCCTGTCCATACATCGGGCTTCAGACATTCAAGCCTTCCCTGGGTCTCCTGTCGAACTCCAGTCGATGATTGTCAGCGAGCCATGTTTTCTGGGTGCCAAGCAAGCAATTGAGAAATAAGGCAAGAGATTTGGAAATGTTCCCACCCATCTCATTAATATACCTCTGATGGTCTGCTCCTACTTTAAGTATAGACCATGCTCTTTCCCCGTTACACCAAGGAAAGCACCAGAAATCCCAGGATAAATTGGCAATCCAGCTTCTTTCACCTCTAGCTGTCCTTTGCACCCATGGAACTGGACATTCTCCAAGAATCAGAATTTCTGCCTTAAATTGCCATAACAAACAAATAGTCAGGAAGCCAGTAGAATACCTGAACGATCGTAAGGGTGATGTGATGTCAAGTGATTAAGCAAAGGCAGATACCATAAACCAATTATTTATGTCATCTTTATAGAAATAACCACTGTATACCATTACAGTACAGATGTGGAATTTCCAAGAAGGGGTGAGAGAACTTTAGTAACATCAGAGGTTGCAAATAAAGAAATAATAGATGGGGCCGAGACCACAGAAGGAGCACAAGGCAGCCATGCTGAATGGACGGCACAATTGGATTTTAAAGCTAATGCCTGATTATGTTTATATATTGGAATGTGTTTTAGGGATTCATTCGGAATAAGAGCAGAGTCTGAGGACTGGAGAAGGGCATGTAATGCCAAGATATATAAAGTAGCATAACTGTAACACTGTGAACTAATGCCCATTGAACCTGGCATCTATAGAAGATCAATGGAGGACATTCAAAAGGATGAAATAATGAAGCACATGAAAACATGGACTTACAAAAGTAAACCTGAGTGGCCTTGTAGAAGGGTTGTCATATCTTTAAAATCTATTGGACTTGTTCAAGATGACAGACTTAATGGTTAAAGAGAACTCAGTGGCCTTTATGAGAGCAAGAAGCCATGGGGCTGGCATAGGCTGGCATATGGTATAAATGCTGGGATGTACCTGATTGAACTTTTCATCTTGACCCTGCCAAAGTACCCAGATCAGTGGGAGACTCCTCTGTTACACATATTTGGCAGGCATCCACACCATGATGGGTGCATCTTGGAATACCCAATAGTGAGATGTGGGGGGGGTAGGGGAATGGAATGTGGCACAAACATCGACTGCTGAAAGGCAAAGCTGCAGCACCACTCTCACAGGCTTTTATTTTGGGGCCAAGATGAATGTTCTCTCTAATTTCCCTTCTTTCTGCACATACGAACATACGAATTAGGAGCAGGAGTAGGCCCCTTGAGCCTGCTCTGCCATTCAACAAGATCATGGCTGATATGATTGTAACCTCAACTCTACATTCCCGCCTATCCCGATAACCTTTCACCCTCTTGCTTATCAAGAATCTATCTACCTCTGCCTTAAAAATATTCAAAGACTCTGCTTTCCCTGCCTTTTGAGGAAGAGAGTTCCAAAGACTCATGACCCTCCGATACAAAAAATTACTCCTCATCTCTGACTTAAATAGGCGACCCCTTATTTTTAAACTGTGATGCCCTACTTCTAGATTCTCCCACAAGAGGAAATATCCTTTCACATCCACCCTGTCAGGACCCCTCAGGATCTTATATGCTTCAACCAAGTCACCTCTTACTCTTCTAAACCCCACTGGATACAGGCCTAGCCTGTCCAATCTTTCCTCATAAGACAACCCACCCATTCCAGGTATTAGTCTAGTAAACCTTCTCTGGACTGCTTCCAATACATTTACATCCTTCCTTAAATAAGGAGAGCAATATTGTACACGGTACGCTAGGTGTGGTCTCGCCAATGCCCTGCAGAACTGTAGCATAACCTCCCTATTTTTGTATACAATTCCCCTCACGATAAACAATAACATTCTATTGGCTTTGCTAATTACTTACTTTACCTACACACTAACCTTTTGTGATTCGTGCACCAGGAAACCAAGACTCCTCTGCATCTCAGAGCTCTGCAATCTCTCGCCATTTAGATATACGCTTCTTTTTTATTCTTCCTGCCAAAATGGACAATTTCGCATTTTCCCACCTTCGACTCCATTTGCCAGATCTTTGCCCACTCAGCCCGTTTGTTGAATTGCACGGTCCCTTTAAAATTGCCAGGCAGCCACACCTGCACACATCTTAAAGGGACCACATCTTGTGCATATCCTGTGCACATACCCACGAGGTTTAGGGGAATTTTGGCCAAGACCAAGGCTTGGACTCTTAAGTGAGGTCCACTTCCGCCAGCTGAAAGATCAGTATGGTTGCTCTCAGCCAGTCTACTGGCCACATGGTGAAAGGAATGAAGATTTTCTCAGGCTGTGTCTTCTTTAATGTGGCTGCTAAAAGGCCATCAGTGTTCAGGAAGGGAACATCAGAAAGCTGAGGTTTCTACAGCCTGGACCTCAGTTGGGTCTCGATATAGCTCATCTCACTGGGTGTATTTCCCCAACCCCTGGTGAATATAGGGCTTACTTGGCCATGACCAATCCTTGAACAACTTAAAAGAATGACCTTTATTTAAATATTTAAAAGTAGCCTTCTTACAAAGGGAACCTTCTGATGGAATAATATAGTTGTATTGTGTAAGAGGTTCCATTCCCGTACCCCCTTACTACAGTTCTTGGACTTTGGGAATTACAAGAACAAAATTGCACACAACACAGGGTTAGGCTGAACCACAAATTTGTTTATTTAATAAAACACAAAAACCCTCCTAACACCCTGTTACAAAGACCTCTAAACTAATCTAAAGGACACCACACGAAACCTTGATTGGTTAGTCCGATTTAAATCCCTCCACGATTTAACCTCGGCGCTCACCCAAACACAAGTCACCACGACTTATAAAATAAATCTTTTCGAAAAAAAACACAGGCAAAACCCCACGTTTCTGCCCCAAATTCACTCAATTCAAAACCCAAAACCCTCCCAGGATTTGGTGGCTACACTTAAAATTGTTTTAAAACTCTCAGCCTCAGATACCCCTTGGATTTGGCTGATAACTTACAATCCTCCATGTGGTTGGTTCTTCCGGTGAGAATTTGTAGGTCCACGAGCCAGGTTGACCGTTCCTGACCCTCCTTCTCGACTGCAGCCCCCACAGTACAAACCCCTTCAAGATTTGACTGAAAAACTTACAATCACCCACATGATTGGTCATTACCAATGTTGATTGTAGGCCTGAACCTGAGATGGCCAGTCCCTGTCTTTCTTCACATGACTGCAGCACCAAACCCTTCGATCTTTTTACAATGATCCTTATCGAAATATCATGAACACATCTCCTGAAGCCATCCTGCTGGATGGTCAGCATTTAGCACCTTTCCTCTGTTATCTGCCTGGTCCAGACAGTTCCATTTAGTGCTGATGTCATTTCCCTGACTGAGAACAATTAACTCTACCCAAGGTGAGGTAATCCAGGCTCCGAAGAGGTTTCTCTCCTGTCTTGACAGGATTGAATGCTGTGCTCTGGGGACCAGTTAGTTGTAACAACGGCCTCCCCAATCACTTAACATGATGGCAGTCATGCTGTGTCACTGTTATGATAATGTCCCAAATTCCAGTCCTTTAACAATATCAGTTCTGTTGTGATGTTGGGATGTTTGAAAATTGACTCATCGGAATGCAGCCTGCTTCTGTGTGCTTTGTGTTGAGGTTTGGCTCTTATTCACAGTACTAGTGTCCGTGAGGGTTGGGGTTCCTTCCCCATACTCTTCAAAGTCCAGTTTCAAAGTCCAGGTGGGGGGGGGAGGGGGATGGAGGAATTCCGATGCCATAATTGGGGTGTTGATATTCTCATCACCAGCCCCCACTCTCCGAGCTGGCCACATGCACTGCTTTATGTGGCCTCTTCTGTTGTGGTACCCCTCAGATGTTCTCCCTCAACCCCAAGGCTTCAAAGGCCTGATTTTCCTAGCCCTACCCCTTAACTTCACCTGGTAAGCTGCAGGCAAAGGAATCCGGGCAAATACATTGTAAGTGCCCCAACATGTATTTTGGGGTCATAAGCTACAAAGAGAATCTCAGGAAGCTGAGAATGTTTACACTAGGAAAAAATAACTCAAGTGACACTTTATTGAAGTTTCCAAGGGGTATAAATAAATGGTACCCTAATAAATCATTGGACATTACCACAATTTTGAAACGAGGGGAGAGGTCTCAAGCTCAAGAAGATGAAAATACAGTTCTGTTTTATTTAACTACTGTGAAAACATATAGCCGGCAAGAAGATGAAAAAATGTTAATGCCCCAATGGGGTTTGTTGTGTAGGCTTAAAAACAGCCTGCTCCAAAATCTCAACACAAATTCACTGTATATCATCTGCGGGGTAAGATTTGTCATGCAGCAAATGTTATATGTGACTGCTGTATCTGCTCCAGTGTAATTTCACCCATTTAATTTTCAGCTTGCATCAGTTATTCTGAATCAGAGCTGATTAACTGGTGTAGGTCAAGTTGGCAATTTTTTAATATTTCAATTTTTTCATTAATTTTCTATAATTAAACTTGCTGAGCAAGCCAGTCCACGTGAGCCTCTTGGATGATTCCATCACGAGCTTTCCGCTTCCTGCATTTCGTGTTCCAGATTCACTCTTCTCAAAAATTCAGTCTCTAAAATCAGTACCATCACCTGTTTTTTTCCCATACTGCTTTCTTTCTCAAGACATCCCGTTGCCATCAGGTAAGCGTGCTAAATGTAATGCTAAACTTGATTATTTAATTGGCACATACATGCTGTGCTTAGGAGACCCACTTAGAAAAATAATTAAAATTCACATAAAAATAGATGAGCTGATAAACCATCCAATATAAATCCAGCAAAACATAATTAAATATCAGCATTCTGATATATACTGTTCCACAAATGTGGCATTCTCCTGAAATTAATTGCAAGAACTTTGTAAAGTTTTTATATCACTATATTGCTTGAAAGCAATGAACTGTAGACCAAATACAATTCAGCAGTGTGTAAACAATGAGCAACATTTGGATTTTGCTGATAGAATTGTACAAGTTCTTTTAATTTTCAATTTAAGTAGTCACATTAGTTAACACATTTGCTGTTATAGACTCAAATATGCCTATTTGTTATCCTCTCTGCTATCTTAGCCTGTTCCTTTGTTAATCTGTTTTTTATTAATTGTGTTTTCATATGTCAAACTATTAAATCTTTTCGCTTTTCCTCATCTTAATATTAAAGTATTTACTATACTACTATTTAGAATTTTCTTTTTGTTTTGTCCCTGGAAGGAAATGGCAGTCAAGTACTGCGATTTGTAACATGCATTTGTCGCAATGTTAGAGGGCCCAGGGAGCATGTGGCAGTTTACAACTGATATGTTATTGATGTCGACATGTCTGAAAAGGTGGAAGGATGGTAATAGAAAAAGCTAATACATTGGGCTTTGGAGAGACCTTAGGTCTCACCTCTTTGTTGTTCTATCTTTACAAAGAAAGACTTGCATTTATATAGCACCTTTCACAATTGCAGGACATTCCGAAACCAACAAAGTACTCTTGAAGTGTAGTCTCTGTGATAATGTCGGAAACTTTGTGACGGAACTGTGGAGATGACTGAATGGGATTTGATTATTTCCCCCCTAGCATCAGTTGATAAAAAGGGAAAAATAGAATATGAAAGTAAACCAGCCAGGAATGCAAAAGCAGATTGCAAGAGCCTACAGGAATATATAAAATGAAGGAGATTAGCTCAAGTAAATGTTGGTCCCTTAAAGGCAGAGACAGGATAAATGAACATGTAGAATGAGGAAATGGCAGAATACGTTGAACAAATATTTTGTGACTGTCTTCACAGTAGAAGACACAAATTACATACCAGAAATAGAGGGTAGCCAAGGGGCTAATAAGAGTGAGGAACTTAAACTAATTACTTTCAGCAAAGAAATAACATTGGAGAAACTTAAGGGATTAAAGGCCAAGAAATCATCAGGACCTGGTGGCCTACATCCTAGGGTTCTAAAAGAGGTAGCTGCAGAGATAGTGGATGCACTGAGTTATATATTGTTATACTATCTGTAAAGTGTTAGAAACTAATTAGCTGGGAACTAGTTGTTAAGTGTAAGTATTCCGTTGGGGTCCACATTTACGGCTGCACTGGGGATTCATGTTATATGTAACACAAGAACCAGTTGAACCAGGTTCCACAGCACAAAGCATTGTGCTGAATTAAACAAGACTGACTCCAGCCTTTTCCAAGTTTAACGTGTGATTCTTTCCAACATTTGGGAACCAGCAACAACATAAAGATGAAACATGATAGCAGCGAGTGTCTGTGAGTAAACCTACAACATTTTTAAAAGCATCAGATTGAGCAAAGTGATACAAATTAGTGCCAGAGAGAGAGAAAGAAAAACTGAGTGACTCATGTGAAAACTCTAAAAAAAGAGATCAAAATGTCAGCCGGGACAGGAAGGAATGCATTGCTACAGCCCACCATGAATTGGGGAGCTAATGATGTCGTAGAGGCATTTGAGAAGTATAAACAAAAGTGCAATTTGGCATTCAGTAGTTTCCTAAAAGGCATTAGTGAAGAGGAGAGGGTCAGCTATATCCTTCTGTGGGCTGGAGATAAAGGATAACATTTATATAACAGCTGGGACCTCAGCGAAGAGGACAGCAGAAACCCAGACAAAATATTTGAAAGATTCAGCACCCATCTCCAGCCAAAATCAAATCATTGGATATACTGATATGAACTTCAAGGCCTCAGACAGGAACTAGGTGAAACTATTGGCAATTTTGTAGCAAGATTGAAAAATGCAGCCATAAAATGTAAATTTGAGGACACAGATGAACGGCTGATAGAGCAGCACATCCTGAAGTACAGAAAGCTCTAATCGGACAGGACAAACTCACAATATCACAGGCTATAAACACTGTCAGAGCACACGAAGCCACGAGTAGACAGATGAAGAATCTGACCTCCGAAATGGCTGGCCTTCCGTTAAGCCAAGAGACAGACGGCAGGGTTGATGCAGTGAAACAACAACAAAAGAATGTACACGAAACAGAGAGAAAGATGTGGAGGAGCTGTGGATGATCACATGTATAGCCAGATAGAAGGAAATGTCCTATCTTTGGATCAATCTGCAGAGCTTGTGGAAAGACCAATCACTGGGAAAAGATGTGCAGAACAAGGTAAGAAGGTGGTAGATGAGACATCAGAGCCAGAGTAACAGGGCGAAGGAATAGTGAAAGAAACCAAAACATCCATACCCTGGAAGATGGCGATAGGTTTGAGAACATAATAGACATAGGAACCATAGAATTGCATGGATATGACAATTCCTAGAGAAAATAAATTCTCACAACCATTCAGATCAGGAAGCGGCTGAGAAATAAGCCCACAATGATAAATCTGCACAATTAGAAAGGTATATGGCATGTTGGCCTTTATTGCAAGGGGATTGGAGTACAAGAATAAGGAAGTCTTGCTTCACTTGTATAGGGAATTGGAGTATGTGAGCAGTTTTGGTCTCCATATCTAAGAAAGGATATACCTGCATTGCAGGCAGTACAGCAGATGTTCACGAGATTGGTTCCTGGGATGAGATGGCTGTCCTATGATGAGAGGCTGAATAAATTGGATCTACACTCTCTGGAGTTTAGAAGAATGAGAGGTAATCTCATTGAAACATACAAGATTCTGAAGGGGCTTGCTAAGAATGAACAAGAGGTTGTTTCCCTGGCTGCGAAATCTAGAACAAAGGGACACAGTCTCAGGATAAGATCATTTCAGTCTGAGATGAGGAGAAATTTCTTCACTCAGAGGGTTGTGAATCTTTGGAATTCTCTACCCCTGAGGGTTGTGGGTGCTGAGGGAGATAGATTTAAGGCTGAGCTAGATAGATTTTTGATCTCTCAGGGAATCAAGGGATATGGGGAGTGGTTGAGAAAGTCGAGTTGAAGCAGAAGATCAGCCGTGATCATATTGCATGGTGAAGCAGGCTGAAGTGGCCGCATAGTCTATTCCTGCTCCTTTTCTAATGGTCTTATGACTGATTTAATGGGCTAAATTTTCCCCACGGAGGTGGGAGACAGGAGTCGGGGCTGTTTTCCAGTTGCGAACCCGTCTCCTTTGGGAAACTGATTAAGGTCAAGATTTTCACTTGATTGAGCCTTTAATTGGCATGGAGACAGGTTTCTTGTCTAATTAAGGGCAGTGAGTGGGCTCTCAAAGCTGGAGGGCCAATCAGCCGCCATTCAGCTTCCGAGAAGCACCTGATTGCAGGACAAGGTAAGTAAGTGGGAGGGTGCTTCACCAAGAAGGTGCTGTCTCGGACACTTCTTAAAAACTTTTTAAAAAACGCAAAAAGCAGCCAAGCCACCACTGTTGGGGGAAGCCCCTCTACAAGGTGGCCTTGGGCTCTATCCACGGCAGGAAGGGAGAGCCTTCAGACCTGTTGCTAGCACAGTAGCCAGCTTCCTAATGTTTGGGCCTCATCTGTCTCCGTTCCCAACATCCGTGGGGCCCGAAAATTTAGCCCAATGCGTTTGCTGTTGGAACATCCAATTATAAAGGAAAGTGTTTTTTCCCCCTTCTCCAAGATTACATGCTTTCACAGTAGAAGTACGTAATCAAACAAATACCTAGGATGTGAGCCTATACTGAACCAATCAGGAAGTTCAGAGATGAGCCTATGGTGAGACAGTCACTGCAAACACAAAACAAAGTTTAGTAGATAAGTAAATCTTTCTAGTGATGTGCATCCACTGTATTTCATTTCCAAATTGTACACTTTTTAAAATTCATTTTTGAGATGTGGGTGTCACTGGCAAGGCCAACATTTATTGCCCATCTTTAATTTCCCTTGAGAAGGCTGTGTTGAGCTGCCTTCTTGAACCACTGCAGTCCATTTGGTGCAAGTACATTCTTTCTCTTGTCTTCAATGTTATTGAAGGTTTACTTTAAAATCCAAGGGAATGGCCTTGTACAAAGCAATTTCACTAACAAGCACTGCAGCACTTTTAGTGCTGGGACTCTGCATTGTCTGATATGAAGGTCTGTGAATTATTTGAGCGTGCTGCAATGTGAGCAGGAAGCCAACAGCTTACAAGGCTCATATTAAAGATAGAAGATTTTTTTTAAATTAGGGGCCCTCCTTATAATGAAACTGGATCACTTCAGCAGTGTTCTAAATGCTCAGTGTCGAAGGGGACATTATTTACAAACATTTTAACTCTTCTCCTTGGTAGTCTTCCCCTTGCAGAAGCTTCACCAAGTCTTCTTGTGTTTGAATTTCTTTAGCCTTCTGTGACAGATTCTTCAAATGAGTCTTTTTTAAAAAACTTTCATGGGATGTAAGGCCAACATTTGTTACCCATCCCCAATTGCCCTTGAGGAGGTGGTGGTGAACCGCCTTCTTGAACCACTGCAGTCCAAGTGATGTAGGCACACCCAGAGTGCTGTTCGGCAGGGATGTCCAGATTTTTGACCCAGCGATAGTGAAGGATTGCAAATATAGGTCCAAATCAGGATGGTGTGTGGCTTGGAGGGGAACTTCCATGTGTCTGCTGTCCTTGTCCTTTTAATTGGTCAAGGTCACAGGTTTGAAAGGTGCTGTCGAAGGAGGCTTGACGAGTTGTTGCAGTGCATTTTGTAGATGGTACACACTGCTGACATGTGCACCGGTGGTGAATGTTTAAAGTGTTAGATGGGGTGCCGATCAAGTAGGCTGCTTTGTCCTGGATGGTGTCGAGCTTCTTGAGTGTTGTTAGCTGCACTCATCCTGGCAAGTGGAGGGAACACTTCTAGCGATGCCCTGGGGATTAGATGCTTGGCCTCCAACCACCGCAACCATGTTCCTTTGTGTTAGGTATGACTCTAACCAGTGGAGAATTTTCTCCTTGCTTGCCATTGACTTCAATCTGGCTAGGGCTCCTTGATGCCACACTCAGTCAAATGTTGCCTTGATGACAAATGCAGTCACTCTCTCACCTCACCTCTTGAAATCAGTACTTTTGTCCATGTTTGGACCAAGGCTGTAATGAGGCTGGAGCCAAGTGGCCCTGATGGATCTCAAACTGAGCATCGGTGAACAGGTTTTGCTGTGTAACTGCCAATAATAGCACTGTCAACAACACCTTCCTTCACTTTGCTGATGACTGAGAGTAGACTGATTGGGTGGTAATTGGCCAGATTGGATTTGTCCTGTTTTATATGGATAGGACATACTCGGGCAATTTTCTACATTGTCGGGTAGATACCTGTATTGTAGCTATACTGGAACAGCTTGGCTAACGGCACAAGTCTTCAGTACTACTGCCGGGATGTTATCAAGGAACATAGCCTTGCAGTATCCACTGTCTTCAACCATTTCATGATATCACGTGGAGTGAATCGAATTGGCTGAAGACTGGCATCTGTGATGCTGGAGACCTCAGGAGGAGGCCCAGATGGATCATCGACTCAGCACTTCTGGCTGAAGATGGTTGCAAATGCTTCAGCCCTATCTGTTGCACTGATTGGATAGGCTAGGCTTGTTTTCCTTAGAACAGAGGAGGCTGAAGTATTTGAGGTAATTGAGGTATACAAAATTATGAGGGGCCTAGATAGAGTAGACGGGAAGGACCTGTTTCCCCTAGCAGAGAGGCCAATTACCAGGGGGCACAGATTTAAGGTGATTGGTAGAAGAATTAGAGGGGACATGAGGAAAAGCTTTTTCACCCAGAGGGTAGTGGGCGTCTGGAATTCACTGCCAGGAATGGTGGTGGAGGCAGAAGCCCTCAACTCATTTAAAAGGTACCTGGACATGCACCTGAAGTGCTGTAACCTGCAAGGCTCTGGACCAGGTGCTAGTAGGTGGGATTAGATTGGGCGGCTAGTTTTTTCAGCTTGCGCAGACATGATCGGCGAGGGTTGTTTTCCTTAGAACAGAGAAATGGTCTCTTTCTGTGCTGTAACTTTTCTATGATTCTATGTGCTGGTCTCCTCCATCATTGAGGATGGGGATATCTGTGGAGCCTTCTCCTCCTATTAGTTGTTCAATTGTCCATTGCCATTCACGACTGGAAGTGGCAGAACTACAGAGCTTTGATATAAAAGTATCTTTGATATAAAAATATTGTCTTTAACTTTTGATTTTTCATTATCATCCTCCCCGTTAAGTGCAGCTCCTTGTTTTGTTTCCTTAGATTCATCTGTTACCATGGATTCACTGGCCTCAGATGTGTTTTGTTTTTATATAGTTTTGATATAGAAATACTCAGCAGGTCTGGCAGTATCTGTGGATAGAGAAGCAGAGTTAACGTTTCAGGTCAGTGACCTTTTATCAGAACTGGCAAAAGTTAGAAATGTATCAGGTTTTAAGCAAATAAAGTGGGGATGGGGGAAAAGAGAACAATAGGGAAGGTGTTGATAGGACAGAGGGTCAGAGAGGTTAACTGACAAGGAGGTCATGGGGCAAAGGCAAAGAGTGTGCTAATGGTGTGGTGAAAGACAAAGCATGAGTGCAGAGAGGGTGCTAAATGACAGTATAATGAACAGCCCTACCCAATCTACAATCGTGAAAAAAACATTTCTAACCTTTGCCCGTTCTGATGAAAGGTCACTGACCTGAAATGTTAACTCTGCTTCTCTCTCCACAGATGCTGCCAGACCTGCTGAGTATTTCCAGCAGTTTTTGTTTTTATTTCAGATTTCCAGCATCTGCAGTATTTTGCTTTTATTACAGAGCTTTGATCTGATCTGTTGGTTGCGGGATCGTTTAGCTCTGTCTGTTGCCTGCTGTTTCTGCTTCTTAGCATATATGTAGTCCTGTGTTGTAGCTTTACCAGGTTGGCAACACATTTTTAGGTATGCAAATGAGTTAACCCTCTGTTGCTGTATGAGATTAACTCATTTGGATGCAGGAAATAGGATTACATGATCAGACCCAGCACTGTGATGTAGATTTTCATTTTCACTGAAATCATTGGAATTAAAATCAGATAGGTTTATTAAAGGACAAGCTATTGTTCTACAAGATTACTGGCCAGGTAGTGAAGACAAAAATCTAACTGTTGTGTGTCTAATATACAGACATAAACAAACTTACTTGTGCAGTAAAGTAATATGCTTTTGTGCATGTTATTTCTATTGGGTGAAGAGTGAAAGCAAATCTTGAGAGTATTGTTTCTGATAAACCTTACAGTTTTTAAAGGATTGGTTACTATGGAAACTGGAGCCTAAGCTAGGTTCCTATTCCTTTGGTTTAGAGGAGAAATTAATAGTGGGTTAGTGCTCCAATTGTTCACAATGGTTAGACCTCAAGTGAGTGTTAGGAGAGAGACCTAAAGGGCACAAAGTAGAAGTCAGCTGTAAAGGGAATTGAAGCTAGAATCAGAGAATGACACAATTACTTGTAATTTGGAAAAAGCAATCCAGAATGAGATGAAGCTGTTTTTAGCTGTTGAACTGTTGACATCTATCTGGTATGTAGTATTGATTCTACTGCAATATTTTTCCTGGAATAGACTTGCTTATATGCATGAACTTGAAAAGCCAAATAGCCTCCTTTTGTGCCATAATGACTCTATTTCTGTACATACATAAAGTATTGTAGGAGATAAATAGATTAATATAGGATTCTGCTTGAAGTACATGAACAACATTTTAAATAAGGCTTTTTAACACATAGGATATTTGAAAAATCTAATACCAGAAACAGAAAAAATGTTTTGGATAAATAAAGTAACAACATGGATACGGAATTGGCTGAGTGACAGGAAATAAAGAACAGTGGTTAATGGATGTTTTTCGGGCTGGAGGAAGGTTTGTAGAGGAGTTCCCTACAGGAGTCAGTGTTGGGACCGTTGCTTTTGCTGATATATATAATGACCGAGACCTTGGTGTACAGGGCACAATTTCAAAGTTTGCAGATGATAAGAAACTTGGAAGCATTGTGAACTGTGAGGAGGATAGTGTAGAACTTCAAAAGCACATAGCAAAGCTGGTGGAATGGGTAGACAGGTGGCAGATGATGTTCAATGCAGAGAAATGTGAAGTGATTCATTTTGGTAGGAGGAATATGGAGAGACAGTATAAAATAAAGGGGAAAGCCTTTTGCAGTTATAGGGAAGTACTGACACCTAAGTCACAGGATAAAGGTAGCTGGGTGACCGTCAGGGGAGGGAAAGGGAATAGGCGCACAGTGCAGGGATCCCCTGTGGCCGTTCCCCTCAATAATACGTATACCATTTTGGATACGGTTGGGGGGGGGGGGGGACCTACCAAAGGAAAGCCACAGTGGCCAGGTCTCTGGCACTGAGCCTGACTCAGTGGCTCAGAAGGGAAGGGGGGAGAATAGGAGAGCGATAGTGATAGGAGATTCAATGATTAGAGGAACAGACAGGAGATTCTGTGGTCGCCAACGAGACTCCCGGATGGTATGTTGCCTCCCGGGTGCCAGGGTCAGGGATGTCTCGGATTGAGTCTATAGGATTCTTAAGGGGGAGGGGGAGTAGCCAGAGGTCGTGGTACATATCGGTACCAACGACATAGCTAGGAAAAGGGATGAGGACCTGAAAAGCGAATATAGGGAGTTAGGTTGGAAGCTGAAAGGCAGGACGAGCAGAGTAGTAATCTCAGGATTGTTAGCGGTGCCACGTGCTAGTGAGGCTAGAAACAGGGAGCGAGTGCAGCTGAACACGTGGCTAAAGAACTGATGTAGGAGGGAGGGATTCAATGTGGATCATTGAGATACCTTCTGGGGAAGGTGGGACCTGTACAAGAAGGACGGGTTGCATCTGAACTGGAGGGGCACCAATATCCTGGGCGGGAGGTTTGCTAGAGCTCTTCGGGAGGGTTTAAACTAGTTTGGCAGGGGGATGGGAACCGGAGCCACGGATCAGTGGATGGGGTAGCTGTTTAACAGGCAATACAGAGTGCAGAGAGTCTGTGAGGAAGGTTAGACAGTTGACAGGGCAAAGTTGCAGCCAGTATGATGGGTTGAAGTGTGTCTATTTTAACACAACGTGTTCTAATGTGTCAGGAATAAGGGTGATGAACTTAGAGCATGGATCAGTACTTGGAGCTACAATGTTGTGGCCATTATGGAGACGTGGATATCTTAGGGGCAGGAATGGATGTTGGATGTTCCGGGGTTTAGATGTTTCAAAAGGAATAGGGAGGGAGGTAAAAGAGGTGGGGGAGTGGCACTGTTAATCAGGAATAGTATCACAGCTGCAGAAAGGGAGGTCGTTGAGGAGGGTTTGTCTACTGAGTTATTATGGGTGGAAGTCAGAAACAGGAAAGGAGCAGTCACTTTGTTGGGAGTATTCTATAGACCCCCCAATAGCAACAGAGACATGGAGGAACAGATTGGGAGGCAGATTTTGGAAAGGTGCAGAAGTAACAGAGTTGTTGTCATGGATGACTTCAACTTCCCTAATATTGATTGGAACCTCCTTAGTGCAAATAGTTTGGATGGAGCAGTTTATGTCAGGTGTGTCCAGGAAGGTTTCCTGACTCAATATGTAGATAGACCGACTAGAGGGGAGACTATGTTGGACTTGGTGCTTGGCAACGAACCAGGCCAGGTGGCAGATCTCTCGGTGGGAGAGCATTTCGGTGATAGTGATCACAACTCCCTGACCTTTACTATAGTCATGGAGAGGGACAAGAGCAGACGGGATGGGAAAATATTTAATTGGGGGAGGGGGAATTACAATGCTATTAGGCAGGAACTGGGGAGCATAAATTGGGAACAGATGTTCTCAGGGAAATGCACGACAGAAATGTGGAGGTTGTTTAGGGAGCACTTGTTGCAACTGCTGGATAGGTTTGTCCCGATGAGGCAGGGAAGGGATGGTAGGGTGAAGGAACCTTGGATGACAAGAGATGTGGAACAGCTAGTCAAGAGGAAGAAGGAAGCTTACTTAAGGTTGAGGAAGCAAGGATCAGACAGGGCTCTCGAGGGTTACAAGGTTGCCAGGAAGGAACTGAAGAATGGACTTAGGAGAGCTAGAAGGGGACATAAAAAAGTCTTGGCGGGTAGTTTATTTTAGTGATACAGCACTGAAACAGGCCCATCGGCCCACCGAGTCTGTGCCGACCATCAACCACCCATTTATACTAATCCTACACTAATCCCATATTCCTACCAAACATCCCCACCTGTCCCTATATTTCCCTACCACCTACCTATACTAGTGGCAATTTATAATGGCCAATTTACATACCAACCTGCAAGTCTTTTGGCTTGTGAGAGGAAACCGGAGCACCCGGAGAAAACCCACGCAGACACAGGGAGAACTTGCAAACTCCACACAGGCAGTACCCAGAATTGAACCTGGGTCGCTGGAGCTGTGAGGTTGCAGTGCTAACCACTGCGTCACTGATTAAGGAAAATCCCAAGGCGTTCTACACTTATGTGAGGAACAAGAGGATGGCCAGAGTGAGGGTAGGGCCGATCAAGGATAGTGGAGGGAACTTGTGCCTGGAGTCGGAGGAGGTAGGGGAGGTCCTAAATGAATACTTTGCTTCAGTATTCACTATTCAGAGGGTCATGGTCGTTTGTGAGGACAGCGTGGAACAGGCTGATATGCTCAAACAGGTTGAGGTTAAGAGGGAGGATGTGCTGGAAATTTTGAATGATATGAGGACAGATAAGTCCCCGGGGCCAGACGGGATATATCCAAGGATATTAAGGGAAGCGAGGGAAGAGATTGTTGCGCCTTTGGCGATGATCTTTGCGTCTTCACTGTCCACTGGAGTAGTATCAGATGATTGGAGGATGGCAAATGTTGTTCCCTTGTTCAAGAAAGGGAATAGGGATAACCCTGGGAATTATAGACCTGTCAGTCTTACGTCGGTAGTGGGCAAATTATTGGAGAGGATTCTAAGAGACAGGATTTATGATTATTTGGAAAAGCATAGTTTGATTAGAGACAGTCAGCATGGCTTTGTGAGGGGCAGGTCATGCCTCACAAGCCTTATTGAATTCTTTGAAGATGTGACAAAACACATTGATGAAGGAAGAGCAGTGGATGTGGTGTATATGGATTTTTGCAAGGCGTTTGATAAGGTTCCCCATGGTAGGCTCATTCAGAAAGTAAGGAGGCATGGGATTCAGGGAAAGCTGGCTGTCTGGATACAAAATTGGCTGGCCCATAGAAGTCAGAGGGTGGTAGTAGATGGAAAGTATTCAGCATGGAGCTTGGTGACCAGTGGTGTTCCACAAGGATCTGTTCTGGGACCTCTGCTCTTTGTGATTTTTATAAATGACTTGGATGAGGATGTGGAAGGCTGGGTTAGCAAGTTTGCCGATGACACGAAGGTTGCTGGAGTTGTGGATAGTGTGGAGGGCTGTTGTAGGTTGCAACGGGACATTGACAGGATGCAGAGCTGGGCTGAGAAGTGGCAGATGGAGTTCAACCTGGAAAAGTGTGAAGTGATTCATTTTGGAAGGTTGAATTTGAATGCAGAATACAGGCTTAAAGACAGGATTCTTGGTAGTGTGGAGGAACAGAGGGATCTTGGGGTCCATGTCCATAGATCGCTCAAAGTTGCCACCCAAGTTGATAGGGTTGTTAAGAAGGCGTATGGGGTGTTGGCTTTCATTAACAGGGGGATTGAGTTTAAGAGCCGCGAGGTTATGCTGCAGCTCGATAAAGCCCTGGTTAGACCACACTTGGAATATTGTGTTCAGTTCTGGTCGCCTCATTATAGGAAGGATGTGGAAGCTTTCGAGAGGGTGCAGAGGAGATTTACCAGGATGCTGCCTGGACTGGAGGGCATGTCCTACGAAGAAAGATTGAGGGAGCTAGGGCTTTTCTCATTGGAGCGAAGAAGGATGAGAGGTGACTTGATAGAGGGGTAGAAGATGATGAGAGGCATAGTTAGAGTGGATAGCCAGAGACTTTTTCCCAGGGTGGAAAGGGCTATCACCAGGGGGCATAATTTTAAGGTGATTGGAGGAAAGTTTCGGGGAGATGTCAGAGGTAGGTTCTTTACACAGAAAGTGGTGGGTGCGTGGAATGCGCTGCCAGCGGTGGTAGTAGAAGCAGATACATTAGGGGCATTTAAGCGACTCTTGGATAGGTACATGGATGATAGTAGAAGGGTAGGTAGTTAGCTTGATATTAGAGTAGGTTAAATGTTCGGCACAACATCGTGGGCCGAAGGGCCTGTACTGTGCTGTACTGTTCTATGTTCTATGGAAAATCCTAAACAGGGTGCAGGAGCAGAGGGACCTAGGTGTATCTGTGCATGTCATTGAAGGTGGCAGGACAGGTTGAGAGAGCGGTTAATAAAGCATACAGTATCCAATCCTGGGCTTGATTAATAGGGGCATAGAGTACAAGAGCAAGGAGGTTATGTTGAACTTGTATAAGACACTAGTTTGGCCTCAGCTGGAGTATTGTGTCCAGTTCTGGGTGCTGCACCTCAGGAGGGATGTGAAGGCTTTAAAGAGTGTGCAGGAAAGATTCACAAAAATTGTTCCAGGGATTAGGAACTTCAGTTATGAAGATAGATTGGAGATGTTGGGACTGCTTTCCATGGAGAAGAGAAGGTTGGGAGGAGATTTGATAGAGGTATTCAAAATCAGGAGGGTTCTGGACAGAGTAGATAGGGAGAAACTGTTCCCACTCATGAAAGTATTGGGAAGGAGAGCTTACAGATTTAAAATAATCATTGAAAGAAGCAAAAGTGACATGAGGAAAAACATTTTCAGGCAGCGAGTGGTTGAGGTCTGGAATATGCTGCCTGAGGGTGTGGTGGAGGCAGGTTCAATTAAGCATTCAAAAGGGAATTAAACTGTTAAATGAAAAGGAAGAATGTGCAGGGTTAAAGGGAGAAGGCGAGGGAGTGGCTCTAGGTGAATTGCTCATTTGGAGAGCCGTTACAGACATGATGGACCAAATGGCCTCCTCCTGTGCTGCACGAATTCTGTGATTCCGTGATTAAGCACAATACTAAAATAGCAAACAGATCTAAAGCTGAAACAAGTCATGCGTAGATCTGTAGTAGGAGACAGAAATTACCTCAGAGCTGAACAGTTCCACAGACGTTGAGCCTCTTCTTTCAATCGTGGTTTTCAAAAGAGAATTTGACAATTATCTGAGGCGAAAAAATTTTCAGGGCTACAGGGAAAAGACTGGGGTGGGACTAGGTGAGTTGGTCTTGCAGAGACCCAGCATAGACACAATGGGCCAAATGGCCTTCTTCTGTCCTATAACCATTCTATGATTCTATCTACTATATTAGTGTTGTCCAATAGAAAATAGTCATGGCTATGCAGACACCGTTTTTGACGCATGGACTAATTTCCAGGATTTTAATGTACAGACATGCTGGGGGAGCAAGTATCCGATGGTGTATGGGAAACTAGAAATATCTTAAATGCATCTACCAGTGGCTTTTTAATGCAGCCACTTCATTAGCATTTTATTTCTGAGATTCCCATCTAATTAGTGGCCACAGGCGTGATGACGACCCGCATCATGCAATCACAACTCTGTTATTTGAAGAGACAGTCCAAGGCTACAAGTTGAAAGAGTTGGAGTTGGGATAGCTGACATAGTCTTACTCATGGAATCATACCTTACAGACAATGTCCGTGACACTACCATCACCATCTGGCAGGACAGCCTCACCAGAAGTGGCGGCGCAGTGGTATACAGTCGGGAGGGAGTTGCCCTGGGAGTCCTCAACGTTGAATCTGGACCCCATGATGTCTCATGACATTAGGTCAAATATGGGCAAGGAAACCTCCTTCTGAGTACCACCTACCGCTCTCCACCCCACCCCCACCCCTCCCCCCGACTGATGAATCAGTGCTTCTCCATGTTGAACATCAGTTGTTCTATCCTCCTATTTCTATGCACACTTGCATGTGAAACGAATCCACGATTACTACTTTTGAGACTTTGCTTGACAGTTTCCTTCAAAGCTCCCTAAAATCTGCCTACAGGACCTCATTCCATCTATGTTATAGGTATCAATATGAACCCACAACCTCTGGCTGTTTACTCTTCCTCCTCAGAGTGCTCTGCAGCCACTCAGTGACACCCTTGACCCTTGCACCAGGGAGGCAACATACTATCCTGGATTCACATCTGCAGGCACAGAAACACCTGCCTGTTCCTCTAGCTATAGAATCTTCTATCACTATTGCTTTCCCAATCTTCCTCCTCCCCCCAGTTCAATTGAGCCAGCCATGGTGCTATGGATTTGGTTTTGCTGCATTCCCCAGATGAACCATCACTCTCACCAGTATTCAGAACTGAACACCGGTTGGAGAGCAAGATGCACTCAAGGACTCCTGAACTACCTGCCTGATCCTCCTTGACTGCCTGATGGTCACCCATTCCCTCTCTACCCGCACACCCTTAAGTTGCGGGGTGACCACAGTCAGAAATGGGCTAGCCATGAAACTCTCAGCCTTGTAGATGCACTGTAGTGACACCAGCTGCCACGCAAGCTCCCAAACCTGGAACCAAGCTACTCCAGCTAATGACACTTCCTGCACATGTGGTTGTTCAGAATTCGAGAAGCATCCTAGAATTCCCACATGTTACAGGTTGTGCGTTCCATAGGACCGAGAATCCTTGCCATGCCTCTATCTATTAGAGTAACTAAACTTAAGATAACTAAATTAAAGATTTATGAAAGACTTAAAATAAACTCAACAGTCAGCACCCACCCTTGCTTTTAGTTTTTTTTTACCCTGCTCCGTGATGCTCACTTTCACCTGACTCTGTCCCCCGGTCCACCATTCAATAAGATCATGGCTGATCTTCCACCTCAACTCCACCTTCCCACACTTTTCCTATATCCCTTAGCATCCAAAAATTAATTGGCCTCTGCCTTGAATGTACTTGATGACTGAACATCTACAGTACTCTTTTTTTCGCCCAAAAATATACTTTATTCATAAAAATCTGTAAAAAAATGCATTACAAAACAGTACAAAACAGCACCAAGTTGACATTCCAAAAAGTGCAAAGGAAGTCAATTTTCTTCAATACAGGAGAGAGTTGCCTCACAACCCTTCCATTCCATTTTACATGCCATGTACATTTTACAGCAAACACATATTTGGTGTATACAGCCCAAGGGGTTTCCCATGGGTCCAGCCCCTCAGTTCACTTTGGCGGAAGGAGCTTACACAATTGTCTTTCCCCATTGAGCCTTTGCTGCGGCTGCCCAAAGCTTTAGTGTGTCCCTCAGCACGTAGTCCTGGACCTTGGAATGCGCCAGTCTGCAACACTCGGTCGTGGACAACTCTTAGCGTTGGAAGACCTGCATGTTTAGGGCAGACCAAAGAGTGTCTTTCATCAAATTAATGGTCCTCCAGCAGCAGTTGGTGTTTATCTCAGAGTGCGTCCCTGGGAACAGCCCAGAGAGCACAGACTCCTGTGTTACAGAGCTGCTAGGGATGAACCTTGACAAAAACCACTGCATCTCTTTCCCAGCTGCTTTGCAAAGACATATTCCAGAAGGAGATGGGCAACTGTCTCTTTCCCAACACAGCCACCTCAAGGGCAGCGAGTGGAGACGGTGAGACTCCAGGCGTGTGGGAAGGATCTAACTGGGAGGGCCCTTCTCACCACCAGCCAAGCTACATTTTGGTGCTTGTTTGAAAGTTCTGGTGATGAAGCATTCTGCCAAATGACAGGAGAAACATTTCTTGGCATATTGCCTGTCAAGCCCTTTTAAGAATTGTAGATATTTCAATTAGATCACCTCTTATTCTTCTAAATTCAAGGGAATATCAGCCTAGTCTGCTTTATCTCTCTTCAGAGGACAGTCCCCCTCATCCCAGGAACCAGTCCAGTGAGACTTCATTGCACTCCCTCCACAGTGTAAACCGTGGTGCGGAGTCAACACCCCCTTGGTCCCTTTATTCCCTTCACCCACTTGATCCTGGCCGTCACGTGGGACTAAGTCCTCTTAATTCAGCCTCAGGCTAGGTGTTTGGGATATCGGGGTTACAGGAGAGCCACCCTCCACCTAATCCACCAGCTACGGTTAATGGCTTAGTACAAAGAGGAGGAAACTCAGTCCTCTCTTTAACTATCAATTTACTTTATTCACGTTGTTGTACAATGTAAGAATAAGGCTTATACACTTGGTTAGACGAAAGCATGCAACTCAAACTGGGTTATACAGTTAATAACAAAGCTAGCTAGAATCGATAAACACACCCACTAGGTTCCTCTGACCTTTCCCTGACCTAGTTACAGAAAACAAAGGATAATACCCGAAAAAGGGGAGCGCTGCCGCTGTCCAGGTGTTCCGTTCTCTCTCTCTATTACGTCGACACCACGTTGCTCATGCAGGGTCTTCCACTTCCGTGATGGTTGGTCTCCGGAGTTTCTCGCTGGCTCTATGCCTGAGATTCTCCATACTTATTCTCTTTCTTATCTCTTCGAATTGTGCTGTCTCTTTCCTGTTGGTTTAGGCCTGCTCACCTCATTCGTATCTTCTCCTTATTGGCCCAGGCCCAAAGACCCCGGTATCACTCCATGTCCAAATAAGGCTCTATTTCTGTGATCTCTCCCTTGTCTTTCACATAAATTAATTAGTTCAAACTGGTTTTTACCAGCACAGGCCAGTGTCTGAGCTCAGGTTACTTCAGTTCATGAGCTATGCAACAGTTTGTAACAGACTCTGTACTTCTTGCAGCCCCTGGCCAACAACAGCAAGTATGTCCTTCCTTAGGTAAGGAGACAAAAACTGCACACTGGACTCTAGGTGTGGCCTCACCAATGCCCTGTACAAATATAGTAAGACTTCTTTACTCTTATATTCCAATCCCTTTGTAGCAAAAGCTAACAGACATTGTGCCTTCCTAATTGCTTGCTGTACCTGCATGTTAACTTTCTGTGATTCATGAACAAGGATACCCAGGTCCCTCTGAATTCACACATTTAAAAAATATTCTGCTTTTTTTCCTGTTAAAGTGGATAATTTCACACTTCGCCACATTGTGTTCCATCTGCCATGTTCTTGCCCATTCACCCAACCTGTCTACATCTCTCTGCAGCCTCTTGGTGTCCTCCTCACTGCTTACTTTCCCACCTAACTTTGTATCATCAGCTAACTTGGACAGATTACACTTGGTCCCCTCATCTAAGTCATTAATATAGATTGCAAATAAGCCAAGTACTGATCCTTGCAGTACCCTGCTAGTTACAGCTTGCCAACCCAAAAATGTCCCATTAATTCCTACTCTGTTTTCTGTTCATTGACCAATCCTCAATCCATGTTAATATATTAACCCAATCCCACTGGTCTTAATTTTGCATAGTAACCTCTTATGAAATGCTTTAAAAAAATCAAAATGCACTACATTCACGGATTTTCTGTTATCCATCCTATCAATTACATCCTCAAAAAACTCTAGCAAATTTGTCAAACACGATTTCCCTTTCATAAATCCCTGTTGACTCTGTTTAATCATATTATGCTTTTCTAAGTGACCTGTTACCATGTCGCTAATAATAGTTTCTAGCATTTTGCCAGTTACTGATGTTAGGCTAACTGGTCTATAGTTCCCTGTTTTCTCTCTTCCTCCTTTCTTAAGTAGCAGGGCTATGTTTGCTACCTTCCAATTGTTGGGACCTGTTCTAGAATCTAAGGAAATTAGGAAAATCAAAAGCAATTCATTTACTATCTGCAGCTACTTCTTTTAAAACCCTAAGGTGCTGGTCGTCAGGTCCAGGAGATTTCAGGTCAGTTAAAAAGCCATTACATCACCTTCTCCATGGTTTTATATTGACCTACTACATCAGATCAGCATTATACTAAGTGGATTTCAAAACAAAAGCTTTTTTTACAAATACAGAAAGCTAAACATGTAGTCATATCACCCACCCCAACTTTCCCTGCCTCTGTACTTGCTTAAAACTTGTTCCATCTCTACCTTTGCCAGTTCTGATGAAAGGTCATCAACTTGAAACATTAACTCTGTTTTTCTCTCTCCATATATACTGCCTGAACTGCTGAGTATTTCCAGCATTTTCTGTTTTAGTTCAGATTTCCAGCATCGGTATTATTTTGCGTTTGTTTCAGATACAGATATAACTACTGGAATGTCAAAGCTATCTAAAACTATCTTGCACAATGACAGTTTCAGCCTGTTACAATAGATTTTGAAAAACTATCTCGTAACCACAGAATAATATCCTGAACACAAAATGAATTCTCTGATAAAACCTTCCTTAGAGTTTCTTACAGATTCCACACACCCCACCCTCCAACCCTCACTTGCAGTTCTGAAACTCTCAGATGCTCAAGTTTAAATTAGTATTGATATAGAATATGTTGTCACTCTTCTGAGTGCACATTCACCATTCAATGCAGTGGCGCTGTTAGCATGAGCATGTCTAAGACCCCTTTATTTGGTGCACCTTCATCATACATTCCACATTCTGGTGGCCTTGCCTGCAACAAAACACATCTGCATAGACAACGGCATCCCACATACTTGCTACATGAAATATCAGATACAAGCCATCCATGTCCTTTCTGGCTGTCTACCAAAAGATCTGTGGGTGGAAGGTCTGAATGTATTTGATTCGAATCTCCCCTACATAGTCCTAATATTTCTGGTAGTGGTGAGACTGCAAAATATATTCTCATTGTTAAGTACAGGCAAGGAGTATAGGCAAGGACACAATAATTTCCAAGCAAAAGATATTAATTAACTATTAAGCTATACTTTCCTAGCCTTTGCTACACTGTATATTGATTAATGTCTTTTGATGGGTCATGCCCTAGTAATTTATACTTCTTCTGGGTTTAGTTTAGAGATACAGCACTGAAACAGGCCCTTTGGCCCACTGAGTCTGTGCTGACCAACAACCACCCATTTACACTAATCCTACATTAATCCCATATTCCCTACCACATCCCCACCATTCTCCGACCACCTACCTACACTAGGGGCTATTAACAATAGCCAATTTACCTATCAACCTCCAAGTCTTTGGCTGTGGGAGGAAACTGGAGCACCTGGCAGAAACCCACACGGTCACAGGGAGAACTTGCAAACTCTACCCAGAACTGAACCTGGAGATGTGAGGCTGTGGTGCTAACCACTGCTCCACTGTGCTGCCCTGACAAGTTGTGTGCACCAACTCATCTTTTTCCTTGACCCCTTGGTTCTACGTTATCATAAAACTATCATTCATGATCATCTGGAGCACTCATTTATACCCAAACTAGTCATGCAATTTTCTTGAACTCAGTCACTCTGGTCCCAATAGTTACTCTTCTCTGGCTTTCTTGGTCCCAATATTTACTCAGGAATGTGAAGAGAGTGGGTGGATTGGGTGGGAACAATTTCTGGCTGGGAGACTCAGAAGTACTGGTTTCCGGAATACCCTGACGAAATGGGAATGGTAGGATGGTAGTTATATTACTGGGCTAATAAACCTAATGATGCAGAATTGTAAGTCCAAATCTCACCATGATAGCTGGGGAACTTAAATTCATTTAATTAAATAAATCTGGAATTAAAAAGCGAGTATCTTTAATGTTGACTATTAACCGATGATAAAAACACATCTGGTTCACTAATGCACTTTAGGGAATGAAATCTGTCACCCCGACTAGTCAGGCTTGTATGCAACTCCAGACCCACAGCAATGTGGTTGACCCTGAAATGGCCTAGCAAGCCACTCAGTTATACCAAACCACTACAAAGTATAATAAGAACAAAACAGGACAAACTACCCAGCATTGGCATTGGATGTGGACATGGCAAAAGCACATCCAGCCTTCTTTCCTGTAAAGTTCCCCTCAGTAACATTTGGAGACTTGGGTCAAAATTGGGAGTGCTGTTCCACAGACAAGTCAAACAATAACCTGACACAGTCGGACTCATAGAATCATCCATTTCAGCCAATACCCCTCTTTCACTATCCTCAGGTATGTCCTGTCCTAGTGGCAGGATAGACCCACCAGAAGTAGCAGCACAGTGGAGAAGAAGTGGCCCTGGAAGTCTTCACCATTGACTTCAGAAACCCTAAAGTCTCATGACATCAGGATCCAAGTTTGCTGATGATACAAAGTTAGGTAGGAATGTAATTTCTGAGGAGGACACAAAGAGGCTACAAAGAGCTATAGCCAAATTCAGTGAGTGGGAAACAGGCTGACAGCTGGACTGTAATGTTGGGAAGTGAGAAGTTATTCAATTTTGTATAAAGAATTGAAAAACAGAATATTTTTTAAGAACTGTGAAACTTTCAAATGTTGATGTTGAGAGAGAGTGATTGTAGTCTTCCATGGAACACAGAAAGTTAGCATGCAGGTACACCAAACAATTAGGAAGACAAATGGCATGTTGGTCTTTATTGGAAGAGGATTGGAGCCAACAATGAGGATTGGAATCAAGAATAAGGAACTCTTGTTAGAATTGTATCAGGCTTTGGTGACACCAGTTTTGGTCTCCATATTGAAGGAAGAAGAACTTGCTTTGGAGGTGGTAAAGGGAAGGTTCAATAGATTGGTTCCTAGGATGAGAGGGTTGTCCTACGATGAGCGGCAGGGTAATTTGGGTCTATTTTCTTTGGAGTTTAGAAGAATGAGAGGTAATCTCAATGAAACGTACAAGATTCTGAAGGGGCTTGACAGGGTAGATACTGAGAGGTTGTTTTCCCTGGCTAGGGAATCCATAACACAGGGGCACTGTCTTAGCATATTGGGTTGATCATTTAGGATTGAGATGAGGAGAAATGTTTTCACTCAGTGGGTTGTGAATCTTTGGAATTGTCTACCTCAGAGAATTGTGGATGCTCCATTGCTGAATATATTCAAGGCTGAGATAGGCAGATTTTTGATCTCTCAGGGAATCAAGGGATATGGGGAGTGAGTGGAAAGTGGTGTTGAGGCAGAAGATCAGCCATGATCATATTGAATGGTGAAGCAGGCTTGAGGGGCCATGTGATCTACTCCTGCTCCTATTTCTTATGTTCTTATGTTCTTATCAGCAGCAGCAGAATTGTATACCACCACAATCTTAACCTCATGGCCCAGCATATCCCTCACTCTACCATTACCACCATGCCAGGGGACCAATCCTGGTTCAATGAGGATTGAAAGAGAGCATGGCAATAGCAGCACCAGGTGTAGCTAAAAATGAGGTGTCAACCTGGTGAAGCTACAACACAGGACTACATGCAAAATGGTAAAAGCAGCATGCTAAATATGGCAGGGCAGCATGTAGATGAAAAAACAAGAGGGAGTCAAGGATAGATCCTTGAGGGGCACCAAAGGTAATGGTGTGGGAGTAGGAGGAGAAGTTATTGCACATGATTATCTGGCTACCATTAGATTGATAAGAATGGAAGCAGGTGAATGCCGTTCCACCCAGCTGGAAGATGGTGGAGAGGTATTGGAGGAGGATGGTGTGGTCATGTCAAAGGCCACTGACAGGTCGAGAAGGATGACGAGGGATAGTTTACCTTTGTTACTGTTGTGTGTATATAGCTTTAAGAGGTGTGGCTATAGGGTAGTGTAGAACTTCAAAAGGACAAAGACAAGTTGGTTGATTGGGCAGACAGGTGGCAGACAAATTTCAATGCAGAGAAATGTGAAGTGATTCATTTTGGTAGGAAGAGCGTGGAGAGACAATATCGAATAAAGGGTACAATTCTAAAGTGGGTGCAGGAGCAAAGGGACCTAGGTGTATATCTACAGAAGTCATTGAAAGTAACAGGAAAGGTTGAGAGAGCGGTTAATAAAGCATATAGTATCCTGGGCTTTATTAATAGGGACATAGAGTACAAGGGCAAGGAATTTATTTTGAACTTGCATAAGACACTAGTTCGGCCTCAGCTGGAGTATTGCATCCAGTTCTGAGCATTGCACTTTAGGAAAGACGTGAGGGCATTGGAGAGAGTACAGAAAAGATTGATGAGTATGGTTCCAGGGATGAGGAATTTCAACTCTGAAAATAGATTGGAGAAGTTAGGACTGTTTTCCTTGGAGAAGGGAAAGCTGAGAGGTGATTTGATAGGGGCATTTGAAATCATGAGGGGTCTGGACAGAGTAGATAAAGAGAAACTGTTCCCACTCGTGAATGATCAAGAACGAGAGAGCACAGATTTAAAGTATTTGGTGGGAGCAGCAAAAGTGACATGAGGAAAAACTTTTTCATGCAGCGAGTGGTTAAGGTCTGGAATGTGCTGCCTGAGAACGTGGTGGAAGCAAGTTCAATTGAGGCATTCAAAAGGGAATTAGACATTTATATGAAAAGGAAGAATATGCAGGGTTATGGGCAGAAGGTAGGGGAATAGAACTGAAGGAATTGCACTTTCGGAGAGCCGGTGCAGACACGATGGGCAGAATGGCCTCCTTCTGCACTGTAATGATTCTGTGATTCTGTGACTATCAAGGCGGTAGCTATGATGTAACACACCATGTGACCTCTGGGTTGGGAGGCAGTTTTAAGTAAGTACCTGTACACTGAAGACCAGTCTGTACTTACAGAAACATCCTTAAATAAAGAGTCCACGTTATTGCGTTACTGATCCCATCTTGAGTGGTCAGTGCTTTGTGTATAGTAGCAGCTAACACTGAGGTTAAGACAACACGCAACAGCCACATTTACATAGGGTGTCATTTGTGACTTTGATAAGAGCCTTCTTGGTGATGTGACAGGGCAGAAACTTGATTGGAATATTCAAACATGGCGGTCTGGGAAAGGAGGGCATGGATTTGGGAGGGGACAACACATTCAAGGACTTGGGAGGGAAAGAGAAATAGCAGATAGGGCAGTAGCTTGCAAGGACAGAGTGGTCAAGGATAGTTTTTTTGAGGAGAGTGATGATAATGGCACATTTGAAGGAGAAGGGCACAGTACCTGAAAACAGAAAAACATTAACAATATCAATTAACAAGGGAGCCATGAAGGAAATAGGGTTGAGGGAAGAGGAGTAGTGGGTCTCAAGAACAAGATGAACTCAGAGAGGGCATGGCGGGGAGATAGGAGAGAAATTGGAGAAAGATGCGAGTTCAGGACTAGAGAAGTGGGGATCCTTAGAGAAAGTTTGGCCCGGTTGGCTAGTGGAAGGAAGGGACACGGCAGAGGCAACTGATCAAATGGCCCCAATCTTAGTGACAAAATAGTTTTTGATGTTGGATGTGAAGATGGAGGAGACAGGAAAGAAGGGTTGAAGAAGACGATTTTCAGTAAAGAAGCTGGGGGTTATTGTTGCATTCCAAGATGATCGTATAATAGTGAACAGTTTTCACACACGAGAGCAGGATCCAATAGTGCATTACATGGTCCAGCCAGATTTGGCAGTGAATGACTAAACAGTTGTCTATCATACTCATTCAAGTCTGTGTCCCTTGGACTGAAAGGAGTGGAGAACAGGGGGAACAGGCAGGGTAGGAGAGAATAATACTAATACAAAAGCAAAATACCGCAGATGCTGGGCATCAGAAATAAAAACAGAATATGCTGGAAATGCTCAGCAGGTCTGGCAGACCCGTGTTGCAGATGAAACTCGCTGGTAATATGGGTTGGTGTCTGTCACAGACTTGAACTCTGTTTCTCTTTCCACAGATGCTGCCAGATCTGCTGAGTATTTCCAACATTTTCTGTTTTTATTGCATATGAGAGAGAGTAATTATTTTTTTATGGGGACTGTAGCAGTAAAGATGGAGATGAGGTTGCGTGTGAGCAGATCAGTAGCTGTTGAAATATTGTAGCCAATGAAGCTAGACAGTTGGGATTTTGAAAATGCAGTTGTAAGTGAATTGGGCAAGAGATTTTTCCGGGGCGGACACGGAAGGAAGTAGGGCTCTGAGGGGCAAGGGGAATGTGGATGGAGATTCATACAAGGAAGTGAACAGAGATGGTCTTATCTATGGTTGATACAATGGGAGTAATGAAGCCACTTGAGATAGCATGGTCAAGAGGGTGGCCATGAATGTGGGTTGGGGAGTAAGAAGTGAGAAACTGCTTGGGGAGAAGCACTATTACCCACACACTTGGCTCATGACTTCTCTCGTTGACCAAACTGAACTACCACCAGATCCTCAATTTGACTCACTGAGAAGATCATTGGAGTGCTCAAGAAATGGACAAGTCAAGTGGGCAAGTATGTCAGGAACATCATATGGAACCACCATTGGACAAGGACCTTCAAATGGATGATGAATAAAATACAAATGGTATTAAGGGTGGTACAGAAGCAGAAGGGCAACAACACCAGCCTGCAGCCAAAGCTCTTCGACAGCAGCTTATTGAACAATCCCCGTTCTTCTCTCATATACAATAAAAACAGAAAATGTTGGAAATACTCAGCAGATCTGGCAGCATCTGTGGAAAGAGGAACAGAGTTCAAGTCTGTGACAAACACCAACCCATATTACCAGCGAGTTTCATCTGCAACACGGATCTGCCAGACCTGCTGAGCATTTTCAGCAGTTATGTCCAACATCAACTTCCTATCAACTTCCTACCTTTGCTCTGATTGCATAGCTTTTTTCTGAGTGAAATTGGGACTTTGAGTTACACTACTGTGAAATAGCAAAATGTATTCTTTGTTAGTTTCTCCTTTTTGATTTGATCCAAATGCCTGAAGCAAGTAATATGGGCTGAAGGCTCTTCTTATCGGAGAAGAAACAATTTGTAAGCAAAAAAAAACGAAGCGTTCCCGAAAAATAGCTTCAGGCAATATGCTCCTACTCTTGGAGAAGAAGAGGAGACCTTAAACATGAAGGAGGAATATGCTTAAAAGCTGAATCCAGCCTATAGTGCGATCTTGTCCACTGGGTGTTTCTCTTTTGTGAAAGGTTTCTTGCATAATCAGCTCTCTTGACATTTCAGAAATATTGCAGGCTATGGTAGAGATGTTTAGTTAGGTCAATCTGTATCAGAGTCGTGAAGTTGTAGGTGTTACTGAACTGCAATATAACTGATTGTTGCCTGTCTTATGTCAAAACTTACTACCTTGAAATGTATACTTCATATCAGTGGCATATGAAACTCACTGGTAATGTGGGTTGGAGTTTGTGCCTTCCTAGATATGCTTCCTCCAATCTAAACATAGGACTCAATCTAAACATAGTAATAGCCACTTGTATCGGCAGACAGAATTATTGAGGGATGGCACTCTTAAAATATGATCACAGTGAGGCACAGCTAATCATCTTAGAATCTCATCATCACCAGTGCCAATCATAACTTTGTTTGGGGATGTCTATAAAGGGTTGAGTAAAGGAAACATATGGTGCGGGGTTTTCTTTTCTCATCCTTCTCTGCCATTTCTTCATCCTCATCCTGTTGTTTGAATGAATCCTGCCAAGTTCCACGTGATTCCTGCATTACCCTACACTGGACACTCGATAAACTCAACATGATTTCCCCCCGTGATCTTAGGGTGAGAGGACATGTCGGTTAGAGAAGTTGGTGGCGCCTTCTCTGTGAATATACATGCAGCAGGAACAGGATAAATGTTTTTGGCTCACGCACTACATCAATTTACATATCCTTGTTGATTGATGCATATGTGTGAGAAATGTGTATTAGATTTCGTCTTTAGTAATCAAAGACTAGCGGGAGCTTTGTTCCAAAATAAATGTTTGATTACAGTTATAAAAGAAAATATAATACAAGAAGAAAAGATGTTCAAAAACAAAGTGTACAATGATTATGTTGGAAATAAGATGCTTAAAATCAACATGGTGATTAAACTCAAGTTGCCTTGCAATCACCTGAGCTTCACTCCAAGAAAGATTCAAACATCAATGCTTTAAGTCCAGCTTTTTTACATTAATCACTCAATACATTGCAAAATCTTCAGTCTGTTTTGGGCCTGCACGTCAATTCAATTTCAATATTACCCAAGTCAAGCAGCCACCTGCCAATTCCTGCACATTCCACAATAAGCGGAAACAGGTTCACATACTATGATCCCATAAACATAAATCTTATGGAGACAATGAGAGGACATTTAACCCCCAAAATGAGTGTGTTTGGGTCAGATGGGATGCAGAAACATAAAGAATCTGAAAACCTATCCTCACCTGCCCCCAATCTATTTCAAGTTTTAACGGAGATGGACCAGTGGCTGGGCAACCCATTCGCAGGAGGGAGATTGGTCAGTTCCAGGCCTTGGGAAACCTGGTAGCAAAAGGGAGGTAAGTACCTTTCTGCTTGCCTGCTGAATCCAGTTTATCAGCTTCACCCATCCCCTGGAGATAAGATACTCCCACCAACCCTTACAACCTTCCCAACTCATCTAATCTCCCCACTTGAGACCTTTCCGATCTCCCCTCTGGCCTCTAATCTCTTCTCTGGCATCTGATCTCCCCTTTGTCATCCAAGCTCCTGTCTGGCATCCAAGATCCCCTCTGACCCTGACCTCTGATTCTCCCTCTGCTCTGCACCCTGACCTTCCACCAACTTGGGCCTCCAATCTTCTTCAGGCCTCCAATCTCTCCTCCCTGCCTTTGGCTTTTCCGATGCCTCTCTCTCTGCCTACTGCCTCGTATTGAAGTCCCATCTGCCTGACAGCCAGCCAACATCCTCTCAATCTGGCTGGCTGCGGCTGAGAAACAAAAATAAAGAAAGGTAATCAGTTCCTGCAGTTAAATTTGGCAGGACCTGAGGGAAACCTGTTCTTCCAGATTGCCTGGTCACATAATTGACCCTTCTCTCCAATCCCTCCCCACCTCTGAGATAAGATCAGGGCCCATGTGCCCTTCTGTGTGCTTTTATCAAGGATGAACCAACTAAACTAGGTTACACAATCTTTAGACAAGACCTGTTGATGCTTCTAACAATTTATACAGTAGTTTGCAGAAAATGCTTTTCTAACAATATGAATTATCGATCTGTATTCTGAATGTGTTACCACTATTTTTTTGTTTGATTTGTACTTATGTTCATTGTATTCTCGACCAGATTGATTACATTAATTAGTTTCAATTTAAGTATTCCAATCGAGTTCTCCTCTGAAGTTCTTCTCCCAATGTGCTAATGGAAAAACATAGCTTAATCATTGTGCATTTAATAGAACAAATTCTTACCTTTATTTTATTTTGCTTTATTAGATGTGTTTTTTTCCCCCAAAAAATTGACTTAGGAGAAAATAGATGACTTGAAAGCCTCTGTGCTGATTTCTCTCTTGGTGGTATCCATTGCATCTTCCTACACCGGAGAAAATGGGTAGGTTGATGATGGGTGAGATGTTAAAATTTTAAGGTTCTCAAAAGTGACCCCAATCCACCCTCTTCCAGGTTTAATAGAGATGGGACAAGGGACTCCCAGGAGATGGGTTGGCTATTTAAATATTATAATGAGGCTGGCAGCCTAAGATTGAACCTTTACCCCAGGCTGACTGGGTTACACAAGCCTTGGGAGGCGAGGACAGCTTGAAAAAGTGCCTTGCAGCACTGCAAGTGGGACAAGAGGAGCAGGAGTTCTTCCTTTCATCTCCCCCCAAGCTTACCCCCTTGCGTTGGATTGGACCTCCCTCTATCCAAAGAAACTCTGGGTTTTGGGATTGGACACCCTCAACTCCCGGATCAGACGCCCTTCTGTGGTCGGGGATGGGACCCCACCCACTGGATCGGACCCCCTGGGGTCAGGGATTGGACATCCTTGCCCCACCCCAGGTTGGATCCTTACCGATGTCGGGAGATAGGAGAAACCCCAACCTATGTTAGCAGTTACAGACTCCCTACCTGGGCTGCTCCGGGTTGGTCCTTGCCTAACTGGAAACCAAGCCTTTCAATCAGGTTGACTTTTGAACAGGGAGCCTGTTAAAGAAAGAGGTTGCATGCTGTGGGTTTCCCATCCAAAACTTCATCCCCCCTGCCTAAGAAACCTGTCCCTGTTAATACTGGAGCCTATTTTTCTGAAAACAACGTAGAGCTGTTATTATTGCAGTAAGTATGAACACAACCTGAAGGCAGAATGAGGCTAATTCATCCAACATTTTGTCAGGTTTTCTTAACCTGAGAACAAACCTTGTGGGAAAACTTTCAATTTGTGCCAAAAAAATGTGTAAAATAGACTTTGGTTGATTCGCTGGGAAGAGGTAGAATCAATATTGGTGTGTGTGCCTCATTTGATTAAGACTAGCGAGCTGCAAGTGCTACTAGTGTTGTTTATTCGCAGTTTGACAATTGGTGGGGGAGTATGAAATCAGTGACGCCAGTTAAAGGCAGGCTACACTTTTTAAAGGGGAGATGCACTTTGCCTTTATTTCTACTAAATCACTACTATACAGTGCAAATAGCAGGTAGAGCATGTATAGCAAGTATAGCAAGCATCCCCTTTGTGTCCCCATTAGAAAAGGCGACCATCAATATTATGGGAAGGGGGTGTTTCAGGACCATTGGGGTGCCACTTGCCTGGCTTAAGAAACCTTCCCATTGTGCGCAAAGCCAGAATTCTGGGGAAGGGGCCATTTGCAGAACTGAGGCATGTAGTTGGTGTTTGTCAAGATGCATCAGCAAAGGCTGCCTTTGTTTAAGTTGATCCACCCTTCTAAGGTGGAGTGTTGTCTTCCAAGGGCTCAAATGAGATGAAGACACTTAAAAAAAATCCTCAACTCTGACTGGAGCTATTCCAATTACAGAAGGTAATTTATTTCCTCTGGGATAGGTTTGTTTATTGTAGGAAAGCTTTGAAAAAAGCTTCAAAAGTACTTGCGCCAGGTGTGAACTGCTATGAGTTCCACTGAGGGCTTTCAAGGAGCAGAGAAAAGAATTGATGGGATGTCCAGGATGCCCACTGCTATGCCCCCCTCCCTTATATGGGCAGGACTGGGGTAAGATCCACCCAAGATTCCCCTTACTGAAACTTAAAGGTCTGATTCAAATGGGGCAGAATCTGGGTTGGTCCACTCCCCACCGACCCCGATCCTGAGTCTAAAAGCAACTCATGCCCTCTCTAGACTCAGAATTTTGGGGCCAATATTTGTAATCTTCTGCAAAATGAGCAAATTGATCAGATAGTGTGAAGAGTTGTATAGGAGTGAATTCCATTGTTCATGCCAAGAAGGTGATGCAATGAATCAATTAATTCACTAATTCTCAGAAGAAAATGAAAAAAAAGCAAACCACAAGTTCATTTCAGGAATAATCTTCAGCAAGTAGCATTCATCTATTGATAATTCTCTTTTGTACTAATTTCACATTTTAAATTCCAGTTACAAGTGAAAGAAATTGATAAATATCAAATATTAAAAATTTACATATGAATGCAAACACATTTCCAAAATATCTCATTGGAAAAGGGAAATGCTCACGTGTATTTAGTCCTTCAATCACAAAGAAATGGTGTACAATGGCAAGCATCAGACAGCATACAAATTTAGCAAGGCTTTGTAACAGTGGGAAGAATTTTTGATCGAATTTCCTTCGAAATCCATCGGCTCTGCAGTTTCCATGGCCTATTGCAGTTATAATTAATAATTACACATCTGATTTTATTTTTATTTTCAATGGAAATATTCTTATCTAAATCAGCAGCAGCAATATCTTGAAAAATATAAATCTGAGGTATTGTTATCCTTTTATTTGTGATATACCTTATTGGGCATTTGATCAGCAGTGGGCAGTTAGATTATATAAGAAAAAGTATTCTTTACTTTCAACTTTATACATTTTAGGTTTATGTAATTCCCCTTCAAAGACTTATTTTCAACTATTTCTCATCTATAGTCATAATAAGGCTGGAGCCAAAAGAGTGGGCAGAGTAATAGATCACACTATATCTGTAAAATAAATACATCCTCTGCAATTAGAATAGTAGGAGGCATGTGTCTTGTTGCAGATGTTCTTGGCTTCTGCTATCAATTATCCTTCCTGTTTGTCCAGAGCCCTGCCCCATCGTCAACTGCTGGACAGTTGTTACAATTCATCACTGATCTGGTGAACAAGTGAAGCTGAGACTTAGATCTCCAATAATGCACGTGAGCTGCCCGAAGCTTCTCTACCAGATTACTCGTACTGGTCCCTGAATCCATTTTTAAAAACAGCTCCAGTCAATGGTGTGGTGCCATTAGCAGTAAATTCACTAGTTAATCAGAGAAGTAAAAAAAAGAACTTGTATTTATAGAGCACCTTGTGACCAACGCCTTATGACATTCTGAAGAGCTACGCAGTCAGTCAGTGAAGCCACTGTTATAAAGGATGGAAACACAGTAGCCAGATTGCACAATATTGGGTCCTGCAAACAGTAATGAGATTAATGAGCAGTTCTTTTGTTTCAGTGATATTGGTTGAAGGATAGTTGTTGACCAGGACATTTGGAAAACTCTCTTGCTCTTCTCTGATTATACTTAAACATAATGTGTGTACCCATAAAATGAAAATAAAACAGAGGGACAGTGGAATGTCAGATTATCAGATCACGTGAAAGAAGGTTAAGATGACAATTAATGAAGACATTTCTTACACTAAAAAGTGAGGGACATAGGAGCAGGAGTAGGCCAGTCAGCCCATCGAGCCTGCCCCACCATTCAATATGGTCATGGCTGATCCTGCACTTCAATGCCGTTTTCCCACATAACCTCGTATCCCTTATGTCATTTGTATTTAGAAATTTGTCAATCTCTGTTTTAAATATACTCAATGATTGAGGTAGAGAATTCCAAACATCCACAACCCTCTGAGTAAAGAGATTTCTCCTCATCTCTGTCCTAAGTGGCTTCCCCCTTATTTTGAAATTGTGTTCCCTGGTTCTAGACTTCCCAACCAGGGGAAACATCTTACCTGCATCTACCCTGTCTATCCCTTTAAGTATTGTGTAGCTTCCAATGATATCAGCTCTCATTTTTTGAAACTCGAGAGAATACAGGCCCAGTTTCCCCAATCTCTCTTCATAGGACAGTCCCACTACCCTGGTAAGAAGTCTGGTGAACCTTCGTTGTACTCCCTCGATGGCAACAATATCCTTCCCAAGATAAGGGGACCAAAACTGCACTCAGTACTCGAGGCACAGTCGAACAAAGGTTCTATACAATTGAAGCAATACTTCACTACTCCTGTCGTCAAATCCTCTTGCGATAAAGGCTAACATACCATTAGCCTTCTTAATTGCTTGCTGCACCTGCATGTTAGCTTTCAGTGACTTATTGACAAGGACACCCAGGTCCCTTTGTACATCTACACTTTCTAATTTCTCACCATTTAAGAAATACTCTGCACATCTATTCCTCCTACCAAAGTGGCACATGATATTCCACCTGCCACGTTCTTGTCCACACACTAAGTCTGTCCAAATCCCCTTGAAGCCGTTGTGCATCTTCCTCACAACATACATTCCCACCTAGTTTTGTGTCATCTGCAAACTTGAAAATACTACATTTGGTCCCCAAATCCAATTATTGATATATATTGTGAACAGCTGGGGCCCAAGCACTGATCCCTGCGGTATCCCACTAGTCACAGCCTGCCAACGCGAGAATGACACTTTTATTCTGACTATCTGCTTTCTGCCTGTTAACCAATCCTTAATCCATGCCAGTATATTACCTCCTATCCCATGTGCTTTAATTTTGCTAACAAACCTCCTGTGGGGGACGTCATCAAAAGCCTTCTGAAAATCCAAGTATACCACGTCCACTGACTCCCATTTATCAATTCTGTTAGTAACATCCTCAAAAAACCCCAACAGATTTGTCAAACAAGATTTCCCATTCATAAATCCATGTAGACGATACCCAAACCGATTATTATTATCCAAGTGTCCATTTATCACATCCTTTAGATGGCCTCCTCCTGAAGTCCCCAGAATTACAGATGCCAGACTTTAGCCGATTTGATTCACTCCGCGTGATATCAAGAAATGACTGAAGGCACTGGATGCTGCAAAGGCTATGGGTCCTGACAACATTCCAGCAATAGCACTGAAGACCTGTGTTCCAGAATTTGCCGTGCCCCTAGCCAAACTGTTCCAGTACAGCTACAACACTGGCATCTACCCTGCAATGTGGAAAATTGCCCAGGTATGTCCTGTACACAAAACGCAGGAAAAGTCCAACCCAGCCAATTACTGCCCCATCAGTCGACTCTTAATCATCAGTAAAGTGATGGAAGGTGTCATCAACAGTGCCATCAAGCGGCACTTGCTTAGCAATAACCGGATCAGTGACGCTCAGTTTGGATTCTGCCAGGGCCACTCAGCTCCTGACCTCATTACAGCTTTGGTTCAAACATGGACAGAAGAGCTGAACTCAAGAGGTGAGGTGAGAGTGACTGCCCTTGACATTAAGGCAGCATTTGACCGAGTATGGCATCAAGGACCCCTAGCAGAACTGAAGTCAATGGGAATCGGGGGAAAATTCCCCGCTGGTTGGAGTCATACCTAACGCAAAGGAAGATGATTGTGGTTGTTGGAGGTCAATCATCTGAGCTCCAGAACATTACTGCAGGAGTTCCTCAGGGAAGTGTCCAAGGCCCAACCATCTTCAGCTGCTTCATCAATGACCTTCCTTCAATCATAAGGTCAGAAGTGGGAACTTAATACAATTAACGTAAGTAAAACATCAGTAACAAGGAAATTAATGGAACTAAAGAGTGAAAAATCCCCAGGACCTGACGGTTTCCATCCGAGGGTGTTAAAGGAAGTAGGGGAGCACATTGTAGATGCCCGACCTATAGTCTTTCAGAGTTCCCTGGATTCAGGAGTGGTCCCTCTGGATTGGAAAGTTGCACATGTCACTCCAGTTTTTAAGAAAGGTGAAAGGGGAACCAAGGAAATTACAGACCAGTTAGCCTGACATCTGTGGTGGGCAAGTTGCTGGAGTCTATAATCAAGGATAGGGTGACTGAACATCTAGAAAATTTTCAATTAATCAGGGACAGCCAGCATGGATTCATGACGGGAAGGTCATGACTGACAAATCTCATTGAATTTTTTGAAGAAGTGACTAAGGTAGTGGACAGGGGAATGTCTATGGATATTATTTATATGGACTTCCAGAAGGCATTTGATAAAGTCTCACATGAGAGACTGTTAACTGAGGTAGATGCCCATGGAGTTGAGGGCAAATTATTGACATGGTTAGGAAGTTGGTTGAGTGGTAGGCGACAGAGAGTGGGGATAATAGGTAAGTACTCCGATTGGCAGGATGTAACTAGTGGTGTGCCGCAGGGATCTGTGTTGGGGCCTCAATTATTCACATTATTCATTAATGACTTGGATGATGGCATAGTAAGTCATATATCCAAATTTGCTGATGATACAAAGTTAGGTGGCATTGTAGACAGTCTAGATGATAGCATACAATTGCAAAGAGATATTGACAGACCAGGTGAGTGGACAAAACTGTGGCAGATGGATTTCAATGTGGGCAAGTGTGAGATTATCCATTTTGGACCAAAAAAGGATAGAGCAGGGTACTTTCTAAATGGGAAGAGGTTAAGTACAGTGGATGTCCAAAGAGACTTGGGGGTTCCAGTGCACAGATCTTTACAATTCCATGAGCCAGTGCAGAAAATAATCAAAAAAGCTAATGGAATGCTAGCTTTTATATCCAGAAGATTGGATTATAAAGATACGGAGGTTATGCTGCAGCTGTACAAAACCCTGGTTAGACTCCACTTGGAGAACTGTGAGCAGTTCTGAGCATCACACGTTAGGAAGGATAAATTGGCCTTGGAGGGAGCGTAATGTAGGTTTACAAGAATGATACCTGGACTACAGGGGTTAAGATACGAGGAGAGATTACATAAATTAGGCCTATTTTTGCTCGAATTTAGAATGTTAAGTGGTGATCTGATCGAAGTCTTCAAGATATTAACAGGAAAAGACAGGCTATATAAAGATAAACTATTTCCACTGGTTGGAGATTCTAAAACTAGAGGCATAATCTAAAAATTAGGACCAGACCATTCAGGAGCGATGTTAGGAAGCACTTCTTCACACAAAGGGTGGTAGAGGTTTGGAACTCTCTCTCACAAACAGCAGTTGAAGCTAGAACAGTTGTTAATTTTAAAACTGAGATAGATAGATTTTTGTTAAGTAAAGATATTAAGGGATATGGGCCAAAGGCAGGTATATGGAGTTAGGCTGCGGATCAGCCATGATCTCATTGAATGGTGGGGACAGGCTCGAGGGGCTGAATGGCCTACTCCTGTTCCTATCTTCCTGTGTTACTATATTCACTGATGATTGCACAATGTTCAGCACCATTCGTGACTCCTCAGATACTGAAGCAGTCCGTGTAGAAATGCAGCAAGACCTGGACAATATCCAGGCTTGGGCTGATATGTGGCAAGTAACATTCACGCCACACAAGTGCCAGGCAATGACCATCTCCAACAAGAGAGAATCTAACCATCACCCCTTGATGTTCAATGGCATTACCATCGCTGAATCCGCCACTATCAACATTCTAGGGGCTACCATTGACCAGAAACTGAACTGGAGTAGTCATATGCGCAGTGGTTAGCACCGCAGCCTCACAGCTCCAGTGACCCGGGTTCAGTTCTGGGTACTGCCTGTACGGAGTTTGCAAGTTCTCCCTGTGACCACGTGGGTTTCCGCCGGGTGCTCCGGTTTCCTCCCACAGCCAAAGACTTGCAGTTTGATAGGTAAATTGGCCATTGTAAATTGCCCCTAGTGTAGGTAGGTGGTAGGAGAATGGTGGAGATGTAGTAGGGAATGTGGTGTTAATGTAGGATTAGTATAAAATGGGTTGTTGTTCGGCACAGACTCAGTGGGCCGAAGGGCCTGTTTCAGTGATGTATCTCTAAATAAAACAAAATATAAATAAATAAAAATATAAATACCGTGGCTACAAGAGCAGGTCAGAGACTAGGAATCCTGCGACGGGTAACTTATCTCTTGACTTCCCAAAGCCGTCCACCATCTACAAGGCATAAATCAGGAGTTTGATGGAATGCTCTCCACTTGCCTGGATGGGTGCAGCTCCAACAACACTCAAGAAGCTTGACACCATCCAGGACAAAGCAGCCCGCTTGATTGTCACCCCATCCACATACATTAACTCCCTCCACCAACAACGGACAGTGGCAACAGTGTGTAACATCTTCAAGATGCACTGCAGAAACACACCAAGGCTCCTTAGGCAGCATCTTCCAAACCCGTGACCTCTACCACTTGGAAGGACAAGGGCAGCAGATGCATGGGAACACCACCACCTGCAAGTTCCCCTCCAAGTCACAGAGCATCCTGACTTGGAACTATATCGCCGTTCCTTCACTGTCGCTGGGTCAAAATCCTGGAACTCCCTTCCGAACAGCACTGTGGGTGTACCTCCCTCATATGGACTGCAGCGATTCTAGAAGGCAGCTCACCACCACCTTCTCAAGGGCAATTAGGGATGGGCAATAAATGCTGGCCTAACCAGCAATGCCCACATCCAATGAATGAATCAAAAAAAAGATTCTAGTCTTTTCCCAACGACTGATGTATGACTAACAGGTCTCTAATTCCCAGTTTTCTCTCTCCCTCCCTTCTTACGTAGTGGGTTGACGTTTGTGTCCTTCCACTCTGCAGGAACCACTCCAGAATCTATAGTATTTTGAAAGATGATCACCAATGCCTTCCCTATCTCCATAGCTGCCTCTTTCAACACTCTGGGATGTAGAATATCAGGTCCTGGGGACTTATCAACCTTCAGCCCCATTAAGTTTTCCAATACAACGTTCTTACTAATACTAATTTCCTTTAATTGTTCATTCCCCCTAATCCCTTGGATCTCTGATTCTGGGGGAATTTCTTGTATCTTCCTCAGTGAAGACAGATACAAAGTAATCATTTAGCTTCTCTGCCATTTCTCTATTCCCTATTATAAATTCTCCTGACTGTTCCTGTAATGGACCCACATTTGTCTTAGCCAAACGCTTCCTTTTTACATCCCGATAGAAGCTTTTACAGTCTGTTTTTATATTTTTTGTTAGGTTACCTTCATATTCTATTCTCTTTTTCTTCATCAGTTCTTCATCCTCCTTTGCTGTATTCTAAAATCCACCCAGTCCTTAGGTTTACTATTATTTCTGGCAACTTTATGGTTGACTGCCTTTACTTTTGGGGTTTTCGTGCCTTGAAGGAATGTATAGTTGTTGTAATCTATGTAATATGTCTTTAAAAACTATTCATTGCCTATGTACTGTCATATCTTTTAATGTATTTTCCCAATCCACCTCAGCCAATTTGCCCCTCATACCTTCATAATTTCCTTTGGCACTGTCCAACTGAATGAAGCATTTCCTGGCAACATGGCCAGACCTATCTCTTGCAACACCGGGGACAGATGGAGCCTCAGCACATAGTAACAATTAATGTTTGTGTACTCAGGGTCTACACACAGCTTGTTGCAGCTGCACACAAAGGAGACCATCAGGATGAGGGCAAAGTTGTTTAAGGTTTTCCACCTTTTACCTGGTGTTACGATGAGGTGAGAAAGGTGTCTAGGGGTCCCTCTCAGCCTTCACCTGCTCTTACCGTAACAGGGTTTAATTTTAAATACACCGTGTTTTTAGTTCCCACTTGGTGAATCCTTGTTCACCACTTTCCATTTATTAGGCAAAGAGACCAACACAAACAAGCTTTCTTAGGTTTAAAGAAGAAAAGTTGAAATTTATTATATTTGAACTTAAACTCTAATTCAGTTGGTGGCTGCGGATATATGACACGCCCACGCTAGCATGCATACACGATACACACATGCAAATAGAGTCAGAAAAGAGCAGAAGAAAAATAAAGTGGAAAAGTTTGAGGCAATATCTGAAGAGCTTTTGTTACGGTTCTTTGAGCTCACTATAAAGTCCTTGGTTGTAGGTAGATCTTGCTTTTCACTGGGGCCCAGTATTCTTCTTAAACCTTGTTCGCTGCAGGAGACTTTTCTCTCTCTTGGGGTTCATGTGCCTTTAAGTGGATTCAGAGGCTTGCGAAAAAGTGATGGGAGCAGACAGGAGAAATTGTCTCCATCCAGGAACAAACAGACACTCTCTGAGTTCAAACGCTTTGTACAATTTAGAAAAACCCAGGATGCCAAGCAGGTTAGTCATGTGACTAACTAGTCTGACCATGTCTTGGATTGTATCACCTTAACAGTCTCTGGAATGTTCTTCTTACACACAATACCTGGTGATCAAGGTCCATTGTGGGTTGAATGTGTCAGGCTTGGTTCCTCATTGGGTGGGGAGCCCTCCAAAACAGGTAGGGAGCCTGTAGCTGTTAGTGGGAGAATGGGGTGGGGCAGAGTGGCAGGGGAAGCAGGTGCAGTCTTGGTCGGGGGAGGAGTCTTGGTTGGGGGAATGGGGTGATGTCAGGGTACCAGGTGTTACGACCGACCGCTCCTGTCAAAGCCCCCCAATCAAAATATACAATTCTAATTGTGGTGGGACCAACACACTGTTAATTCAATCCCATCGTTCCACAGATCGGCTAACATATCAGTTAAAAACTTTCCAAATTAAAGAAAGACCCACCAAATTGTACCATCTATTAACCCCTGAATGAGGCTAACCAAACCAGGGGTCTTTAAATCAACAAATTAACTCTTCAATGAAAAGAACTAAATTCTTAAACACTATGAACATTTAAAAATAGAAAAATTAGTGTCCTTGCAAATTTACAGTCCAATGCTTTTCGAAGTCCTCGCAGAATGTTGTTCGAAGTCCTTGCGGAATGTTGTTTTTAGTCCAGCGAATTTCAACAATTACCAACTTGCACACACTTTCAACAGAATCAATCTGACTTTAGAGTTTTTTGAGGGATAAAAGATTGTCACAGTCTAACTTCCCTTTCTTTAATTTAAATTACCAGAGATCTGTGTTTTGGCTTGACTTTTAGAATTTTTCGAGATAATAATAATCAGACTAAAATCCTATTCCTTCAGTTTAAATGGTAGAGACCTCTTTTTCAGGTGTGCTCATCACAGCTGTGTCTCTGTGTCCGTCTGTGTGTTAGGACAAACTGTCTTTAACTGCCAGTTCAAAACTGAATTGTAACAAATGTATTGCATCAGGCTCACTCTCAGTGGATGTTTCCATGGCATCGAGAATGCACCCTTCGAATCGCAGTCTACAAATGGCTGTTTCTAAGGCAACAAAAATGCACCTTCCTATAACTCCTAAGGCTTGCTGGCTCTTAAAGCAATACTTTTCCCTTGCAATCCTTAAAGGCAAACCGCATATTCCGAAAAAATCTACAGGACCATGACACAGGTTAGAGTGGGTTGGCTGGCGGAAGTATTCCTGCTCCTCCTGGGCCACAAGCAGTGCTGTAAAGGCACTTATCTTTTCCCTGAAGCTAAGCTCCCATGCCCTAAGCTGCTGAATTTGTCGAGGGCTGGGAAACCTGGCCAGCTGGGTGACAGGTTAAATGTGAGGCTCATAGCTTCATTATAATATTTAAATGGCCAATAGCCTCCAGGCCCCCTCTCCCACCTTCTTTAAAACCAGAAATGGGCAGGTGGGAGGCCATTGCAGTTGAGTTTGAGATATAAAAATATTTTTACTTCTCACCCAACACCAACTCACCTGTTTTTAGGGCTAGAATTGCCCCCAAGGAGAGACTTACACAAACAAAGAGAGTCATTAAAAAGTGGTATAGTGATTCAGTAATATTTAAATTCTGAGAAGCCTACCGAGCAAGAGATAGAGCGAGAGATCTAAAGGCAAATGGAAGGAGTAATATAGAAAGAATAAAAGAGTTGGAGACAAATAGAAAGGCAGTGATAGGAAAACAGAGACATTCAGTTTTATTTTTGTCCATGAGCAATTCCGCAGATGATGATCTATCACAGTTTAAATTATGCACAAAGTAAAACATCGTAACAACAACCACAGCAGCAGCTTGCATTTAGACCTTTAGCCTAGTAAAACATCACAATTTGCTTCACAGGAACATAATCAGATAAAAATTGACACTGAGCCAAAGAAGGAGACATTAGGGCAGAATAGAATCATAGAGTGATACAGCACAGAAACAGGCCCTTCGGCCCATCGTGTCCATGCCAGCCATCAAGCACCTAACTAGTCTAATCCTATTTTTCAGCACTTGGCCCATAGCCTTGTATGCTACGGCATTTCAAGTGCTCATCTAAATACTTCTTAAATCTTGTGAGGGTTCCTGCCTCTACTAACTCTTCAGGCAGTGCTTTCCAGATTCCAACCACCCTCTGGGTGAGAAGATCTTTCCTCAAATCCCATCTAACCCCCCTGCCCCTTACCTTAAATCTATGCCCCCTGGTTATTGACCCCTCCGCTAAGGGAAAAAGTTTCTTCCTATCTAACCTATCAATGCCTCTCATAATTCTCTTCACTGCTCTAAGGAAAACAACCCTAGCCTTTTCAGTCTCTCTTCATAGCTGAAATGCCCCAGTCCAGGCAACATCCTGGTGAATCTCCTCTGAACCCTCTCCAGTGCAATCACATTCTTCCTACAGTGTGGTGCCCAGAACTATACACAGAACCCCAGCTGTGGCCTAACTAGCATTTTATACAGCTCCATCATAACCTCCCTGCTCTTATATTCTGTGCCTCGGCTGATAAAGGCAAGTATCGCATATGCCTTCCTAACCACCTTATCTACCTGTGCTGCTGCCTTCAGTGATCTATGGACAAGTACACCAAGGTCCCTCTGACCTTCTGTACTTCCTGGGGTCCTACCATCCATTGTATATTCCCTTGCCTTGTTAGTCCTCCCAAAATGCATCACCTCACACTTCTCAGGATTAAATTCCATTTGCCACTGTTCTGCCCATCTTACCAGCCCATCTATATCGTCCTGTAATCTAAGGCTTTCCTCCTCACTATTTACAACACCACCAATTTTTGTGTCATCTGCAAACTTACTTATCATACCTCCTATATTCACGTCTAAATCATTAATGTACACTACAAACAGCAAGGGTCCCAGCACTGATCCCTGCGGTACACCACTGGTCACAGGCTTTCACTCGCAAAAACAACCCTCGACCATCACCCTCTGCCTCCTGCCATGAAGCCAATTTTGGATCTACTTTGCCAAATTGCCCTGGATCCCATGGGCTCTTACCATGCAGGACCTTATCAAAAGCCTTACTGAAGTCTGTGTAGACTGCATCAACTGCTTTACTCTCATCTACGCATCTAGTTACCGCCTCGAAATATTCAATCAAGTTAGTTAGACACGATCTCCCCCTGACAAAGCCAGGCTGACTATCCCTGATTAACCCCTGCCTCTCCAAGTGGAGATTAATCCTGTCCCTCAGAATTTTTTCCAATATTTTCCCAGCCACTGATGTTAGACTCACCAGCCTGTAATTACCTGGTTTATCCCTGCTACCCTTCTTGAATAATGGCACCACATTCGCTGTCCTCCACTCCTCTGGTTCCTCTCCTGTGGCCAGAGAGGATTTCTCAGTCAAAGAGGTAAATATTAAAGAGAATTTTAAAGGAGAAGAAGCAGGTGGAGGGACAGAGTGGTTTAGGGGAGATTCCTAAAGTCTAAGGCTTTACAGCTGAAGGCATACTCACCAATGGTGGAACAAAAGAAGTTGACGATGCACGAGAGACCATAGTTAAAGGATGGGGTTGTAGGGCTGGAGGAGGTTATAGTGATAGGGAGGTGCAAAATCATAGAGGGATTTGAACATGAGCAGAAGAATTTTAGCATTGAGGTGGTGGTGGACCAGGAGCCAGTGAATACAGGGGTGATGGGTGAACGGTTATTGGTGCAAGTATGGCCTGTAGAGTTTTGGATGAGCTCAGTTTTATGGAATGTGGAAGATGCAAGGCTGGCCTGGAGAGCTTTGGATTAAGCAAGCCTGGGGTATTGATGAGGGTTTCAGCAATAGATGACTTGAGGCAGGAGTGGAGATGTGCTCGTTGTAGAGGTGGACGTAGGTCGTCTTTGTGATGGAGAGCATATGGGGTTACAAGTTCAGGTCAGGTTCAAAGGGAATGCTGAGGATGCAAACAGCATAGTTTAGCCTCAGAGAGTTGCCATGGAAGGAGATGGAATCAGTGACTTAGGAATGGAGTATTGACAGGGGTCTCAGAAAATGGTTTTTGGCTTTCCGTTGCTTAACTGTAGAAAATTTCAGTACATCCAGAACAAGATGCCAGACAAGCAGTCTAACAACCTAGAAGCAGTGGAGGGGTTGAGAGAGGTGGTGCTGAGGTCGAGCTAGGTGTTGCCTTTGTCACCTTCTTGTATATCTTTCACTGCATTACTTAAAAAGAAAAATTGTTGGGAAATAAACATTTTATTTAACTTTAAAATGAAGAATTTCAACAGATTTATATTTGCCTTCTAAAATAATGACATTTCGGAGGGCAAAGTAATAATTTATGTATCAATGGTAGATGTAGTCACATCTATTACACGCTTCATCAGAGGTGGGAGGATAGGCAGAATGAAGTTGTCAAATACTCCATGGGACACAATGTGCTATTAGGCCTGTGCTATATCCATAGGAATGATTTAATCCCTAAAAAACATTGAATCTACCAATCACTTGCTGCCTCTGATTCTATTTCTAACCAAATATTCAGACAGCTTATTTTTGAAGGCATGAAATAACGGAGCTCTATTTTGTGTTCCATACATCCACTACTCTATGAAGAAAGAAGTCTTCCAATGTTTAATTTTGCTTGTACCTTGTTTTTAAACCTATGCCCTTTAGTTCTATTATTGCCAGTTTACTAAAACACTAATACTCTTGTAATGACATTCAGCCTCATCACTATTATTATGCAAATACAACACTGAGCATACCTTTGCAGAGCAATAGGATAAAAACATTTTATTTGTTGCACTAAAGTGCTAGTTTTCAAAGGTACATGAGACAACCTTTAGCAACACGTGTCTGGAATGTTGCAGAATCTTCTTTTCATTCCTCATTAGTTTAAAGTTAAAATTGAATGAGGATTACATCTCTCTTAAAGGCTAAAATATAATACCACTAAAGTTGGGTCAAGAGTGGAAATATGAGGTTAAATTCACTGATCCTGCCTTCTTAACAGGGAGTTGCCTTCAAAGGAATTATGGGTTGGAAAATCGGCAGTGCATTGTAACGAGTTGTGAATTCCTCCATAGATGATGCAAAACGACACATGTTGTATGGTGCACTCTCAAATGACACCATGAACTTCTGATGATCAACTATTAGACTTACCTAGGACGACAGTTCAAAATGAGCAATAGTGAATCGGCAGCCCCTTTTGCACTCTGACTGACTTTCTTTTCCATTGAAGTTTACCACTGCCCAAAACAGATTTGCCATCAGCTTAGGGAATGCCACCCACCTCACTTTTGTCCACTTCAACTATGCCTGGAATCTCTAAGACACCACTTATTGTAAGGAGTCAAAGATCATTCTGGTCTCCAGGGGCTGGAGCCAGGTATAAAAAATATCGATGGGTCAGACTGAACTCTGCTCCTTTTAGGGTGCTTGCAGCAAGTCAAGACTTTGTTCACACAGATACATAAAAAACAGCATCCAGCGAAAGTGGAAATCATTTTTTCAGCAGATGGAAGTAGCAGATGGAAGTACAACTCATCGAATGACAGAAGAGGCAGCAACCTCAGAAGTTTTAACAGCAGAACAGGCTCCCACACTGACAAATATATCCATAGATGTGTTGCTGGCTGAAGTCAGGACAAGAAGAGATTATCTGTTGGGAACAGAGAACAGCCAGCCCCAGAAAAAAGTTATTCAGGTTGTATTGAAGGAGACCGCAAAAGTAGTCAGTAAACTTCCACCATCCGAAGAACTGTCATACCCTATGCAGGAAGAGGTTCAATGACTTCACAAAGGTGATTAAGATATTGCTAGCCACATTCTGTACAGGCTTCACATACCTCCTTGCCTCTCATGCCGATTTGCCAGAATTATCTGGGTGTCAAGAAACTCACTCATACAAAGCACAATTTTTGCAAACACTCAGCAAAAGGGGCTGCCGATTCGTTATTGCTCATTTTGAACTGCTGTCCTAGATGAAGTCTGGTAGATGATCATCAGAAGTTCAGGCAGCACACAAACTTTGTGCTCCTAACTCATTTACATGATTGCAGCATGCAGCCAGTGCTAAGCATGCTGGTGAGTGTCTGCATGTCTGAGTAAGAGGGACAAAATTATGACAGGTAGCATGACATCAAGCTAGGCTGTGCCACTTCAAGCAAGCCTGCACTTCTTAAGGGAGAGGTGCATTTTAGCTGGAGTGGGTGCTGAAATTCATTGCACAAGTGACTTTGACCAGGGAAAGACACAGGAATGTCACAACATGGCAGAGAGCAGTCTCCAAGGTTCTCTGTCACAGTACTGGAGGCCTTGGTGAAGGAGATTGATAGATCCTTTAGAGATCCTTTATCCACAGGGGCCAGGAGACCCTCCAGACAACTCTAAGAAGGTGATGTGAGTATCTGCCAACAGTGTAGCTTCAAGGACCTGGAAGCAGTGCTGAAAGAAGTATCATGACCTCACATGAGTGGTCAAGTGAATGTATCTTCAAATGCCACATTCTACCATCCGCACCACTAGCCTCACACACTGCTCAATTCACCACCACCCCAATTCTCACCAATGATCTCCGCCATCACTTCCACAGTAGAAAGGATGGGGTCCCATCTCCATGCAAAGCCTTGTGCTAATTTGGAGCCAATCTCCTCCATCCTCCTTGACAATGACCTCAGGCTTTCTGGCAGGTCACCTAATGCAACAAGCATTTCTGTGTGCATACCCATCAGCCTTTTCCTGTATGCATCCCATTGAAGTTCTTGTCTGTGTCCTCTGCAACAGAACTTGTATGGGACCTCACCTTCCAGTGAACTGGCACCTGCACTACCCTTTCACCCTGTACCACCTGCAGGCCACTCATGCCCAATGACTCACCACGTACAGATCTCGCCTCTATGCTATTTTCTGAAGTACGTGCTGTGCTCGTACCTAAGCTGGTGGCTGTGAGTGTAAGATTGAGTGATGGTATTTCGTCGATAGCCTCTTCATCCTCTTCATCTTTATGCTCCTGTACCACTGCCTGGCCAGGTGGCAGTCCTTGAGTATTTGAAAAGAGAAAGGCACAAGGGTACAGTAGTGGTGAGAGGAGTGAGGTGGGGAGCGAAAGAATCCAAACAAATTGTGGAAGGAGGGGAAAGTGGGATGTGAGAAGGAAGATTAGGTATGAGCATACTGTCATCTTCTATCCTTTCAGTCCCACCGCTGGCCTCAGTCCTATGCTGGTGGATACCGTCTCCTCCATTAATGTGACAACATGCAGTTGTGCCTGTTCCCTGCCAATTAGATCCTGCTGCCTCATGTTCTGCACTACCTTGTCCTGCAAGAGGGAGGTAAGTGTGTTAGTGATTGTGGTGCAATGCATTTAGATGACCTGGCTGTCATGGTTGAATAGATGGCAGTACGGTCAAGGTGTGAGCTCTGGGTGTGAGGCTTTCAGCATTGTGAGGGTGAGATGATGCTGTGAATGTTAAGTATGAGTTGTTGATTGCTGCCATGCAAGCTCAGAATGCTGCCATCATGGTTGTGAATTCCAGTGCTCAAAGGGCCTTGCAGGGTTTTACAGCAGTCCAACAATCTGTGCTCCAGCAGATTACTCGGATTGCTGAGTCATATGTGTCCAGGGGTGTGGTAGTGCATGTTTGGAGCAGAAACTTGCTGTCCAATCTCAGGGTGACAACATTCATCCTCCCACCACTGCCCCTCTGCCAGTGTCCTTACGATTGCCTTTCAACTAGTCAGCCCAGACTCTTCCTCCCCATGCCAAGGTGCTACAGTCTGAAGCTGTCCCTTCTCAGGGTAGAGCTGCTCAAGATCATCCTGCAAAGCCATCTGCAGTCTCCCTGACTCAAACTCAGCAGCATTCTGCCAGCCATGCTGCAGCCACTGGGATCATGCTGTGTCGGAGCACTAGGACAGGCAAAGGCACATAGAAGACAGGCACTAAGGGAATGCACAAGGGTAAATAGTTGTCTTTTATGTGGAATATTGGATTGTTTATTTGATAAAGTTGCTTTGGAATTTTTGTTTTTTGGTGGCTTTTTTTTTTCAACATGGTTAAAAAGCTGTGATAGTAATAGAGTGAAGGTAAAGTGTGGGACTGTTGATAAATGGGGAATTGGGGTTGTGTTCTCTAGTAAGACAGTCAGATAACCTAATCATGGGTAGCCCAGCCAGAAGGGGATGTTTTGTTTGCCTCTTCCCTTCCACCTCCTCCTCCTCTTTCTACTCCTCCTCCTCTTCTTCCTCCTTTTCCTCCTCCTTGTCCACAGCAACTCAACATATACCTGGTGACAAGGTCTGTTCCCTCATGGTAGAGAGATTGTGCAGGATGCAGCTGAGCGCGATGAATCATGAAACAGGCTTTGGCGACTACTGCAAGACTCTTGCAGGGTGTGCAGGCACCACAATGGTCTGCTCGATGACATTTTGTGTGGTAGTATGGCTCTAATTATATGCATGTTGCTCACGTGTGTGTGGATTGTGCACTGGAGTCATGCGCCATGTGGTTAGCAGATAGCTCTGGTCACCCAGTAACCACCCTTTGGTTTGATATGGTGGCTCAAATACTGATGAAACAGTGGACTGGCACAGAATAAAGACATCATGACAGCAAGCAGGATTCTGGGTATTCACCAGCATGATGTGCTGAGCATGATCACACACCAACTGCACACTCAAGGATTGGAACCCTTTGTGATTGCAGTACATCTTTGCAGTTAGATGGGGTGCCCGCAAAGCAACTTATATGCAATCAATGATACCCTGCTCCATGGGGAAGCAGACTATCTTGACAAAGCCACGTGCTCGGTCCATCTGCTTCTTTCTGGAAAAAGATAATTTTTTTTATTATTTTATTATGGGAGTCACTGACTAGGGCAGCATTTATTGCCCATCCCGAATTGCTCTTGAGAAGGTGGTGGTGAGCTGTCTTCTTGAACCTCTGAAGTTCAAGGGGTGTAGGTATACCCACAGTGTTGATACAACTGAGTGGTCTGCTAGGCCATTTCAGACAGCATTTAAAAGTCAACCACATTTCTGTGGGCTTGGAGTCATATATAGGCCAGACCAAGTAAGGACAGCAGATTTCTTTCCCTAAAGGGCATTAGTGAACTAGATCAGTTTTTTTACAACAATCATACAATACCACTAGACTAGTTCTTTTTAAAACCAAGACTTATCGATTAAATTCAAATTTCACCATTTGTCATGGTGGGATTGGAATACATATCCTCAGAGCATTTGCCTAGGTCTCTGTATTACTAGTCCAGTGACATTACCACTACACCACCTAATGTGGTGCTTTCCCACTTCTGGCATAAAGAGCATCAGTGACCTCTTTTATACAGCAGTGGATGGTGAACTGTGAGGTATTAGAATGTTACCTGCTCCAGCCTGGAAGGATCTTAATTCAAATAACTTCATGACCATGGTCACCTTTACAGTTCCTGGCAGCATCTTCCTTTCCTGCTGTGAGGCTGCAGGATTGCCTGCAGCAGGTGACAGATTTCAGTGAGCACCTTCTTAGTATAACACAGACGTTGCACACACTGTTCCTCGCTAAGGCTGGAGTCAGAGAATTGCTCTCTAAAGACCCTGGGTGATCATTCGGGAGGGTTTAAACTAGTGTGGCAGGGGGGTGGGAACCAGAGCAGTAGGACAGCTAGTGAAATAAATGAGGAGGACATAGTAAATAAGGCCAGTAGGACTAAGAGGAAGATCAGGCAGGGAGATGTTGCTGAGCACAGCGGGACTGGTGGTCTGAAGTGCATTTGTTTCAATGCGAGAAGTATAACAGGTAAGGCAGATGAACTTAGAGCTTGGATTAGTACTTGGAAATATGATGTTGTTGCTATTACAGAGACTTGGTTGAGGGAAGGGCAGGATTGGCAACTAAATGTACCAGGCTTTAGAAGCTTCAGGCGGGATAGAGGGGGATGTAAAAGGGGTGGGGGAGTTGCATTACTTGTTAAGGAGAATATCACAGCTGTACTGCGGGAGGACACCTCAGAGGGGTCATGCAGCGAGGCAATATGGGTGGAGCTCAGGAATAGGAAGGGTGCAGTCACAATGTTGGGGGTTTACTACAGGCCTCCCAACAGCCAGCGGGAGGTAGAGGAGCAGATATGTAGACAGATTTTGGAAAGATGTAAAGGTAACACGGTTGTGGTGGTGGGTGATTTTAACTTCCCCTATATTGACTGGGACTCACTTAGTGCTAGGGGCTTGGATGGGGCAGAATTTGTGAGGAGCATCCAGGAGGGCTTCTTGAAACAGTATGTAGATAGTCCAACTAGGGATGGGGCCATTCTGGACTTGGTATTGGGGAATGAGCCCAGCCAGGTGGTCGAAGTTTCAGTGGGGAAGCATTTCGGGAGCAGTGACCATAATTCCATAAGTTTTAAGGTACCTGTGGATGAGGATAAGAGTAGTCCTCGGGTGAAGGTGCTAAATTAGGGGAAGGCTAATTATAACAATATTAGGCAGGAACTGAAAAATTTAGATTGGGGGCGGCTGTTTGAGGGTAAATCAACATCTGACATGTGGGAGTCTTTCAAACGTCAGCTGATTAGAATCCAGGACCAGCATGTTCCTGTGAGGAAGAAAGACAAGTTTGGCAAGTTTCGGGAACCTTGGATAACGCGGGATATTGTGAGCCAAGTCAAAAAGGAAAAGGAAGCATTTGTAAGGGCTGGAAGGCTAGGAACAGACGAAGCACTTGAGGAATATAAAGACAGTAGGAAGGAACTTATGCAAGGAGTTAGGAGTGCTAAAAGGGGTCATGAAAAGTCATTGGCAAACAGGATTAAGGAAAATCCCAAGGTTTTTTATACGTATATAAAGAGCAAGAGGGTAACCAGGGAAAGGGTTGGCCCACTGAAGGACAGAGATGGGAATCTATGTGTGGAGCCAGAGGAAATAGGCGAGGTGCTAAATGAGTACTTTGCATCAGTATTCACCAAAGAGAAGGACTTGGTGGATGATAAGCCTAGGGAAGGGAGTGCAGATAGTCATCTCATTATCAAAAAGGAGGTGGTGTTGGGTGTCTTGCAAAGCATTAAGGTAGATAAGTCCCCAGGGCCTGATGGGATCTACCCTAGAATACTGAGGGAGGCAAGGGAGGAAATTGCTGGGGCCTTGACAGAAATCTTTGTATCCTCATTGGCTACAGGTGAGGTCCCAGAGGACTGGAGAATAGCCAATGTTGTTCCTTTGTTTAAGAAAGGTGGCAAGGATAATCCAGGAAATTATAGGCCGGTGAGCCTTACGTCAGTGGTAGGGAAACTATTAGAGAGGATTATTCGGGACAGGAGTTACTCCCATTTGGAAACAAACTAACTTATTAGCGAGGGACTAATTTTGAAGGGGAGGTCGTGTCTTACTAATTTGATTGAGTTTTTTGAGGAAGTGACGAAGATGATTGATGAAGGAAGGGCAGTGGATGTTCTCTATATGGACTTTAGTAAAGCCTTTGACAAGGTCCCGCATGGCAGACTGGTACAAAAGGTGAAGTCACACGGGATCAGAGGTGAGCTGGCAAGATGGATACAGAACTGGCTCGGTCATAGAAGACAGAGGGTATCAGTGGAAGGGTGTTTTTCTGAATGGAGGGATGTGACTAGTGGTGTTCCGCAGGGATCAGTGCTGGGACCTTTGCTCTTTGTAGTATATATAAATGATTTGGAGGAAAATGTAGCTGGTCTGATTAGTAAGTTTGTGGACGACACAAAGGTTGGTGGAGTTGCGGACAGTGATGAGGATTGTCAGAGGATACAGCAGGATATAGATCGATTGGAGATTTGGGTGGAGAAATGGCAGATGGAGTTTAATCAGGACAAATGTGAGGTAATGCATTTTGGAAGGTCTAATGCAGGTGGGAGGTCTACAGTAAATGGCAGAACCCTTAGGAGTATTGACAGGCAGAGAGATCTGGGCGTACAGGTCCACAGGTCACTGAAAGTGGCAACGCAGGTGGATAAGGTAGTCAAGAAGGCATACGGCATGCTTGCCTTCATCGGTTGGGGCATAGAGTATAGAAATTGGCAAGTCATGTTGCAGCTGTACAGAAGCTTAGTTAGGCCATATTTAGAATATTGCGTGCAATTCTGGTCGCTACACTACCAGAAGGACTTGGCGGCTTTGGAGAGGGTACAGAGGAGGGTTACCAGGATGTTGCCTGGTCTGGAGGGCATTAGCTATGAGGAGAGGTTGGAAAAACTCAGATTGTTTTCACTGGAACGCTGGAGGTGGAGGGGCGACATGATAGAGACTTACAAAGTTATGAGCGGCATGGACAGAGTGGATAGTCAGAAGCTTTTTCCCAGGGTGGAAGATTCAGTTACTAGGGGACATAGGTTTAAGGTGCGAGGGGCAAAGTTTAGAGGGGATGTGCGAGGCAAGTTTTTTACACAGAGGGTGGTGAGTGCTTGGAACTTGCTGCCAGGGGAGGTGGTGGAAGCAGATACGATAGCAACGTTTAAGACACATCTTGACAAATACATGAATAGGAAGGGAATAGAGGGATATGGGCCCCGGAAGTGCAGAAGGTGTTAGTTTAGGCAGGCATCAAGATCGGTGCTGGCTTGGAGGGCCAAATGGCCTGTTCCTGTGCTGTACTGTTCTTTGTTCTTTGATATGGCCAACTGCTCAGAGCACTTATCTCCCTCTTCCTCCTCCCTCTGTGAGCAGCTTGTCCTTTTCTGTGTTGCGTCTGCTTAATCTCCTTGTCATGCTGCAGGCCAAAAGAGGATGGTAACTACAGCACTTATGAAGGAGAGCAAGAGGTCTCAGCAGAATCCATAAAGCAATGCTTTTACCAGATGCAATACCACACCTTGTAGACCTCATTGAACTTTGAATAACATTGCAACCCAGCACCCAGTCAAAATCAATCCACAACCAACCTGAAAGTAGTTGATGATTCCTTTAAATAGCACTGGTCGGGGTCCTTCCTGCTGCTGAGTGCCCGTTCAGCTGTGCAACGTTAAGAGAGGGCATTAGCTGGAGCGGTAATGTCGAAAATGACACTGCTACAGTCAAATCAGTGTTAAATACTGACATCATCATCTGCCTACTCGACATACTTTTGGTGTACCCCCCAACGCCTGCTTTAGCACCCTCACTCGCCAAAATGACGTCTGGCCTGGCCCACACCAGAAGTATGTTCATGTGGCGTGGATGCCATTTTTACCCAAAATGGCACCTGCAGCACCGTAAATATGGGTGCTACTGAGTCAGATTTTGCAGTCACTATCTCATATACTGCCATAGTGAGTTTTGTTAATCTTCAAGGACAGTTCTTATAAAAGGGCAATGTACTTGGACTTCTCATCATAGTAGTAGACAGCATTCATAAGGGGCAGAAACAAATCTCCTTGTCACTCATATTTCTTTCAACTTGGCTTCCCAACAATGTTCCTGCTAAGCTGCGTGGGTGTGCGCCCACACAAATAATTTGGAAGCACTGCATTGAAAAATTTGCCTGCGCACAACAATTAAATTTTAAAGGGAACATTGCTTCCCACCCTACAAAGGAAAATGTGATGTACAACCACTGACAGGGAGAACTACAACTGCAGGAGGACCTCTACTATTGAAAACCCAGAGCCCACACAAACAGTGTGCTCTGCAAATAATAGGCAGACAAACAGGAAATGTTGTGGGAGATGATGATGATGGTGAAGGCAAGGTGCCAGGAGATGCATCAGATTCAAAATCTCTTGCAAACTATTGCAATGTTCTTACACTCAAGGACTGTATTTTCACGAGCAAGCACCACTATGTGCACAGCTAAAAAAAAAAGTCTTCTGTTTTTGACATCATGGGAATGACTTGCAGGATGAGGCACTGAATTTTGATGGGCACAAAGGCACTTTGACAACTAATCTGCAACTTATGCTGCTTCATGAACAACTCCCATCATGACAATTTCCCTGCCACATCCCAGCACAGATGCCAACTTGGAAGCTAGTTATTGTGTCAGAAGGGTTTTCACATACTTAGAATGAGGGAAGGGGAAAAGACACAGAGTGAAATTCCGACACAGGAGGAAAAGAAATGACCGCCCTTGGTCAAGGAGCCTAGGAACCCAGAGCTCAGTGGCAATATCGCCAAAACAACTATGATTAGGGAGCATTGACATTATATAGAAGCAGTGGAGACAGTTTCCAAACAACAACAGCAAACAAGATATAGCATCTTTAACATAGAAAAGCTGTCTCATGGTAAAATGTGTACATCATTGCCCACTCCACCTTGTTGAGAAATTCAAGTTGAGACTTGTGGGGGCAGTAGATAATGAGGATTTTAAAAGAGCAGCAAGAAGAGTGAAAAACAGATGAGATGCTGAAAGGAGGAAATGTTGACAGAGGAGCAGCAAAAACTATTAAGGTGTGTCTCTGTAATAAGAGCCACATTGCCAACACAGCGGTTTGGGCAGGGTAGGTGGTGGGAAGTATAACCAGATAGAGTGGCCTCAGAAAGGGGCAAGGTGTTATCACCCGTGAGCCAGGATATGGTCAAAGTCATGGGCCAAGAAATACAATCACGCCCAAAAATGGGACCCACAGCTCAGAGTGCAGCTTCATCATGCCAGTTACTATCAATGCCAGCAAGTGGTTCCAGTGCCATTCTTTGGCTACACGCTTCTCTCCCCAACCTACATCACACCCAGAGGGTGGTGGGAGTCTGGAATTAACTGCCAGGAATGGTGGTGGAGGCAGAAACCCTCAACTCATTTAAAAGGTACCTAGACATACAGCTGAAGTGCTGTAATCTGTGAGGCTATGGACCAGGTGCTGGGAGGTGGGATTGAATTGGGCGGCTAGTTTTTTCGGCCGACATGGACACGATGGGCTGAATGGCCTCCTTCAGTGCTGTAATTTTTCTGTGGTTCTAAGAGACCAGGATGCTACTTAAAGTTAGCAAGCACCTCTTAAAGGGGATATATATTATGGCTACAGAGACTGTGGACAAGTTGAGCAAGAAATAGTTGCAGGCAGGATTGAGCAGGCTTCTCTGATGCTACATTGGAGGCCTTGGTCCAGGCAGTGGTGAGGAATAGGGACATTCTTCCTACTGTCCTGACCATTTATCATGGCTGTGCATTGGTTACTCTCTCCATCCCAGGTATTAATTAATGGAAGTGGTAGTTCAGAATCCAGGGTGGCAATGAAACAGCAGATCCTTAGTTCAAGTCTTGTACAAATCTGGGAATACAGGGAGGGGCTGTGATGCACTTTGGGTCTCGAATGGCTGTTTTTCTTTTCTGTCTGCCATAGGCTGGTGCATTCCTGGCCCACAGGCAAGTTTCTAATTAGCACACAATGTGCAGAGAAATCAAAAGGCTGGGAAATGGATTGTGGAATAATGGAACGTTAATCTGCAATGTAATTGGGGAGGTTTGTTGGAAAAGGAAGAGGTATGTGGTTGATAAATTGCATAGAAAGAAAAGAAGAAAAAATACATCTAAATTCTGCCTACCATGACCTTGGGATGTCCCAAACTGATTTACAACCAATTAAGTGCATTTGAATTGTAATCATTGTGCAATGTAAGAAACGCAGTAAACAATTTGCACACAGCAAGCTCTCACAAACAGCAATGTGATGATAACCATATCATCTGCTTTTTTAGTAATGTTGATTCAGGAGTAAATGTTATTCAGTGTACCAGAGTTAACTCCTCTGATCTTCAACATAGTGTCATCTTTCACATCCACCTGAGGAGAACAGACATTAGTTTAATATCCCATCCTAAAGAAAGCACCTCTAACTCTGACAGTACTCCCTCGGTGGACACTGGAGTGTCAGCCTTGATTATTGTGCTTATGTCTCTTGAACCGAAAACCCTCTGATTTAGAGGTGAGTGTTACCAACAGAACCACAGCTGACATTAGCTGCCACAAGTGTGAAGGTAAGGGATGGGAAAGCAATGGTTGCCAAGAGAATGTGGGAAAATGGTTGAGGATGAGGGAGAGAGACTGAAGAGGGGTTGGAGCGTGGTGTTGGAGCAAATAGTAAGAGGTGCAGGAGGTCTGGGCCAGGGTGTTTGAAGTTCCATTTATGATGAAGGTCTGTTGCTGTGAGGTTTCATGTGATGTCACTGCTGCTCTTGATCGCTTTTCAGCATTTCAAAAGCATGAGGGATTTTGATCAGGTAAGTTAGGAACAACTGGTTAGTGAATCAGAAACTCAAGAGCATCATAGTAAAAGCATCACCAAGAAAACAAGGGAAGAGATGAGCAGAAAATGCTGCTTACTGTTGGGGCATTTGCAGTGTCAAGCTACCCAGGTTCCACAAAATACAATAAGGGTGATTTTCTGCAAAATATCTCCTATGCATTCACCTTACGTTTGCAAATGAGCCATGGAAATCATGGTAAAACATCCATTTCCGTTAGATTACACTGGCCGAAATGTTACACCCATTTAAAAGCCTTATTTTTTTTAAAGGCTAGGAACCTGACTATTGTACACTAATGTAACCAGTAAATGGTTCTGCATAGCTTCTGGACACATATCCACTACATTATCAAGATTGCCTACTTAGGAACATAGGAACAGGAGTAGTCCATTTAACCCCTCAAGCCTGTTCTGCCATTCAATGAAATTATGGCTGATCCACAACCTAACTCTATACTTCCATATCCATAACATTGCTTGACTCCAACCCTGCCCGGGTTCATCTGCTACTGAAACCTTCATTGCTTGTTATCTCAAGCCTTAACTATTCCAATGCTCTCCGAGCTGGCCTCCCACTTTCCACCCGACTAAAACTTGTGCTCATCCAAATCCCGGCTACCTGTATCTTAATTTACACCAAGTCCATTTCACCAATCACCTCTGTGCTTGCTGACCAATACTAGCTCCTTGTTTGGCAATACCTCAATTTAAAAATTCTCATCCTTGTTTTCAAATCCCTCCAGGGCCTCACCCCTCCCTAGCTCTGTAATTTCCTCAAGCCTTTGAGATCTCGGCAATCCTCTAATTCTGGCATCTTGTGCATCCCTAATTTTAATTGCTCCACCATTGGTGGCTGTGCTTTCAGCAGCCTTGGCTCTAAGCTCTGGAATTCATTCCCTAAAACTCTGTGCCTCTCTACCTCTCTCTTCTTAGAAACAGCCTATTTGACTTTACAATATTATGGTCACTTGATCATTCATGTCTTCAGGATGCTATCATGCTTCCTTTGGGAAGAAGGGCCTGCACCAGTATACATTATATTTAAATCACTCTTTTTAGAGGCAGACATGTGGGTACTGGCAGATGGGTACAGAGCAACTGTCATGCAGATCAACCTGCCCAGTTACTCTTGTAGGTCTTTCATTTATGCCAGACACATCAGATAAGAAAATTCTCACTTACTAATTGTGCATTACTGATAGCGCTACCAGACCACCCATGACTGCAGTCAAAATGTTTATGAGGCAGCAAAAAACAGTGCAACACCAGAAAAATCTTCTTCTCAAAAGTCAAAATTAACTCACCAGTGTCAGAAAACAGGCCAAAAATACCCAGAACTTAACTAGCAGCCGAAAATGACAAACCAACAACTAATCAGTAAGTACTACACAATCCCATCGATTTAGGTGGGGTGTCTTCTCTTGATGCAACTTAGCAGATGGTTGTGAAGGCCAATCCTTGAGAGGTAGGTTCTGCCACAAGTGCCACAAATGAAGCTGCCAAGTGACACTGAGAGTTGTTGTTTTTGGCATTGGCGTTTGTTGTCAAGCTGGTGTAGCCACTGGTCATTGTGGTAGTGCACTCTGTGATGTTCCCGAGACTGGGGTGAGGTTTAGCTGAATTTAGTTATGGATATGAGCCAAAGACTAAGACAAATGCAACATGATGTCAAGCATAATGGAGTCTTCTTTATTCTGTTTTACTTTCACTTTCTCTTTTAGCTCCCTCTGCTGGCTCATGTGAACAATATGTACAATGGAATTCTCAAAATACTACATCCCTCCCCTTCTAAGTATATGTGAAACATAATGTCGTGAAAGGTGGTGACGAACCATTCAAACCATGCAAGCTTTGAACTCTGTCTGCTGACTGTGAGTACTGAGGCATATTCCCTGCTGCAAACTGTAGTTTTCAGTGCTTTTATTGATCTGTGTTTGATTGTGTTAGTCTGTTCACCGATCAATGCTCACTGTGCCTCCATATGGTAAGTGGCTGCCCGCTGCATAAACACGGTTAGCCAGCCGCACATGTGACACGCGACGACAGCACCCACTTCCGGGTCCATTGCCGAGGTCCACGATGGGGTCACTAAATTTAGCCCACTGAAGCCAAACATAAAACTCTCTTCAACTAGTCAGCAGTTGGAATATAATTAACTGTATGATAACTAATTCGTATATTATCCTATTCATGGATATTAATAAGTATTTCTTAGATTAATAGGCTATAATTTTTCATCCAAATAAAAATTCATTTTGTCTCTCACCTCTCTATTAAAACTTAACTTCAGTACCAAGCAATGCAATACAATAAAATGTATGAAAAGGGAGTTTGATGATATTTAAAAAGTTGATCACTGGGTAATGCTATAAAACTACATCTGAAAAAGTCTTAAATAATAGGAGCCTTATCTTCAAAGGAGGGTTGATAAACAGATAAAATGTACCTATATCATTAATCACATGCCAAGTTTCAGTGATAAATGAGGATAAATAATTTTATGTGCCACAAGCCATTCATAATCATTCATTTAATAATGGTTTTGAGATTCCTTATCGACCCACTTAACAATACTCTTGCCTATAAAAAATGAAAAGCTGCTATACTCAGTATACCCTCTGGTATACGAGAATGACTGAAGCCTGACGGGGGAGCTAGCGTGTAGAGAACTTTCTAAAAAGAACAGGGATTTCCCTCAAAAGGATTTAGTCACATTGCTGTCTCCCAGACAGCCACTGAATTAGCATCCAAATCTTCAAATCGGAAACCTCAGGACCATCAAAGGAAAGTCCTGCAACCACTGAATTCCGCCTCAAGCTAGTCGAGTTACCAACCTCCACAGACTGTATACCCCTTTTATTTCTCTGGACTCTAATTCCACCAAACTATCCTTCTCCACTCTGTAATAAAAGCAAAATACTGCGGATGCTGGAAATCTGAAATAAAAGCAAGAAATGCTGGAACCACTCAGCAGGTCTGGCAGCATCTGTGGAAAGAGAAGCAGAGTTAACGTTTCGGGTCAGTGACCCTTCATCGGAATTGACCCGAAACGTTAACTCTGCTTCTCTTTCCATAGATGCTGCCAGACCTGCTGAGTGGTTCCAGCATTTCTTGCTTTTACTTCTCCACTCTGTAACCTACTTGTGGGTGTTTGCGTGTGAAAGTTGGGGCACATTTTATTATTTCTACTTAAATCGGCTTAAATACAATAAAGTTAACCTCTTCCTTTGGTTAAGCTCTAGGAAACCTATCTGATTGGCTCTTTTTATGATCATGGTGCATAAACAAACAAACACTCAATGAATTGGCAAGTATATTAACTTATTAACTAAAAAAAATAAATCTGTTGTGATCAAACAAAGAGAGGGAAAAGAGGGGAGCCCTTTGACCCCTCCTCACCTGAACATAACAATAGCATGTTTCAATGGTTTACTTCCAAAAATGTAAACAATAAACTTAAACATAAAGAGTTCTCTCCGTAACATAGTGACTTAAGTATGGTGGACGTTTTCTGTTATGAATAGGATATCGTCTGACATTCGGTGCAGTCTCATTTGACTCATGTTCTTCATCTGAGATGTCGATGTTGGAATTGGATTCAGTGCTTATGAGTGGTGTTTTCAGTGCTTTAAGAATGACACGTTTCTTGTGATGATTTGTGAACCGTGCTTAGCAGTGATCATTGATCCTTTTGAGTTTGTCACAACAAATGATTGGATGTCACGAGGGGTGGTTTGTTTTCCAATATGACCATCATGTTTCACAAGTACTTTATCTCCTGGCTTAAGCGGTGTAGCTCTAAATGTCATGTTTTGCTCTGAATTTACTTTCATTTTTCCTTCTGTTCTTGATCACGTTCATGTACATGTTGATCATTCTCTCCACAGGGTAGCACAGGAAGATGTGTGCACTTAGGATGTACAAAGATGAGTGTAGTTGGAGGTTTTCCAGTAGTCGCGTGAGGAGTTGCTCTGTAATTACAAAGAAAGTGATATAGCTCTTGCTTCCATGACTTGCTCTCAGCTGTAGCTGTACGTGTCACTTTTTTCAAGATTTGCATAAATCTTGCGACTTCTCCATTAGCTCTTGGTCAATGGGATGTGATTTTCCAATGAGTGAACCCCCAGGTAGTTTGCTGAACCCATCATTATTGAATGGGGTCCATTGTCACTTCTTACCGTTTGAGGGATTCCAAACAAGGTGAAGATCTGTTCAAGCTTTGTGATGACTGCTTTCATTGATGTTGACATAACTAACTTCATGATTGGGAATTTGCTGGAGTTATCAGTGAGAAAAAGCAGGTGTTCACCTGTAGGGAAATCTGCAAAGTCAAAATTAACTTCTATCTATAGTCCCGGAGGTATTTTAGAGGTATCCTTGAGAGGATCATGAAGATTTCACATTGTGTGCTTGACACGACAAACACTGATTGATTTTATGCCCTGCCATATGGTCAATTCCTAAGAACCATACCTTTTCCGTAAGGAGTTGTGTGATCTTGACTATTCCCTGGTGTCCTTCATGTGCTATATTGACAACACATTCCCTCAATGAGTGTGGAATGACTGTACAGTTGTTGTATAATACAAGATCAGATGTGGTGGTAATGGTGAGCTCTTTTTGAACATTGTGAAGACCTTGTAGTATGCGAGCAATTTTGTTTGTCGATGCTTTCTCGATCATGTCTTTACAGTTTTGTGATTTCATAGCCTTGATTCCATAATTTCAAAGCCTCATCTTGTTTTGTTGCTGCTTTGATGTCGGCTAGCTTTAGCGACTTTGGCACTGCATTTACGCTTACGTAGTTATGATATTCAGCAACCTTTTCCTCATGACTAATAGGACCGACTGTCCGCAGTGGATGTTGTGAGAGGTAGTCTGGTGGGTTGAGTTTGCCTGGCTGATACTCAACATGGAACTTGTACTCTTGTAGTTTGAGTATCCAACATTCTATTTGAGAGGATGGTTTGCGATGTGGATTTTTGAACAAGCTCACTAGTGGTCTATGATCGGTTATCACTTTAAACTCGCTTCCATATAAGTAGAGCTGAAAGTGTAAAATATCCCATGTGACTGAGAGTGCTTCTCTCTCTGTTTGCGAATGACATTGCTTTACAGGCGTTAATGATCTGCTTGCCATCACAATGACTAATTGTTCTTTACAAGAACTGCACCTAAGCAAACTAGGTTTGCTTCCACGACTAGCTAGGTGGTTTTCTCAGGGTTGAAATAGATATTTTTGCAACTTTCTGACAAATGTAATTTGAGCTGGTGCAGCACCTGTTTGTGTGATTTAGTCCATTCCCAATTGGTGGACTCTTCTGTCAGATTGCACAGGGGGCAGATAGCGTAGTGAGGTCAGGAATGAAATGACTACAGGACATGATGAATCCTAGCCAATTCTGGACTTTTTGCACGTTTGTAGGATTTGCAAAGGCTTCAACTTTCCATGGATCATTTGATACTCCTTCACTGCTGAACACATGACCAAATAATTCAATTCTGCTTTCTTTGAACAAGCACTTGTCTATGTTCAAGATGAAGTTACTTCTCTGAGACACTGTAGGCATGTATATAGGCATGTCTCAAGCTCCCTTTCAGTGCGGCCATAGATAAAAATGTCTTCACTGATGTTCAGCCTGCCTTCAAGTCCTTGAAGTGCAGATTGAATCAAGTGCTGAAATACACCTCAGCTGCTGATTTGACTCCAAAGTTAGATGTCTTGTATCGGAAAAGACTGATGTGAGTAGAGAATACAGTAAGATATCTCAATTCTTTTGCAAGCTGAATTTGTTGGTAGCTTGTATAGAGGTCAAGTTTAGCAAAGTGTTTAGTATCATTCACTTTCTCAATGATGTCATCGATTGTTGATGTCAAGTGTCTTTCTTACTGTATGACTTTGATTGGCGGTTGCATATCAACACAGATTCTAATCTGGTTTTTACTTTTAGGTTTCTCGATGACTTGTATGGATGAGACCCAAGGGGTAGGTTCATCCCCAACTTTCTCAATCATGTCAAGATCAAGTAGGTGTTGAAGTTCCTTCTCTGTTTCTTTCCTGACATGAAATGGCATTTGTCGCCTTTGATGCACAACTGGGGGCACATTAGGGTCCACATGCAGCTTGCATGTAACACCTTTCAGATTGCGAATACCAGTGAAGTGATCAGCATACAGTTCGATAATGTTATTATGCAAAGGAATTGCATAGGTCGTGCTAGACCTCCACCTGCCAAGAATGAGGCACATTAATTTTGTCACGAACATTGATTTTAAATTGTTGCTGGAGCGAGAAAATGACTTGTTAAACAGATCAGCCGTGGCTAGAAAAAGACATTTGCATATTAACAAACGGTGATCGGAAAGACAAAGGACCATTCCCTGACACATTCAACGCACAAACGACCTTGATCACCGGGTATTGTGTGTAAGAGGAGTAGTCCAGAGACTAATGTGATACATTCCAGGACTGGTTAGACCAGCTGGTCACATGACTAACTGGCTGCTCCAGGGTCTTTTGAACTAGCCCCAGAGAGTTTGAACTCAGAAAGACTGTTTGCTCCTGGACTGAGAAGATCTCTCCTGTCTGCTTCCATCACTTTCTCACAAGCCTCTGAATCCACTGAAGACACGTGAACCCCAAGAGACAAACGTCTCCTGCCATGAACAAGGTTTAAGAAGAATACTCTTCAGATATTGCCTCAAACTTTTCCACTTTATTTTTCTTCTCTTTTCTGTCTCTATTTGCATGTGTATATCACATATGCATGCTAGCGTGGGCCCGTCGTCTATCCGTCGGCGTTAACCGAATTAGACTTTAAGTTCAAGTTTAATAAATTTCAGCTTTTCTTCTTTAAACCTAAGAAAACATGTCTGTGCTGGTTTCTTTGCCTTATAATTGGAAAGCAGTGAACAAGGATTGAACAAGAGGAAGCAAAAACATGGTGTTTTAAAAATTAAATCCTGTAGTGGTAAGACCAGGTGATGGCTGAGAGGGCCCCCTAGACACCTTCCTCACCGGGTCAGAACACGTATGTGAGTGCAATCATGTGCAGATCTGTTGCTGTGTGGAAACTGATAAGTGTGTCACATTCTCCAGATATGATGTAGAATACAGCCTTCGTTCTAGTGTCTTTGAATGAAACTGGCATTTCAAAAATCCCAATGATTTTTAGCAGCTTGTCACTGTTGTAAGGGAACATTTTTGCATTTCCTGGTTTGCAGAGAATGGGGTAGTCCTGAAGTTGATTGAATGTTTTGTCTCCCATGACAATGACAGAGGCTCCTGTATCCATGAGAGCATTTACATCCGAGCAGCCAATAATCACTGTCACATGTGGCTGTTTGATGTGTCTGACAGAATGAACAAAAGTATGTTCATGGTCATCTGCCTCTACATTAGCAACATTCTCTCGCCTTTTTGCTGTGGAATGCATACATGGTACCCTTCTGTTGGTATTGGTCTTAGTAGTTGAATTTAGATTAGATTAGATTAGAGATACAGCACTGAAACAGGCCCTTCGGCCCACCGAGTCCGCGCCGAACATCAACCACCCATTTATACTAATCCTACACTAATCCCACATTCCTACCAAACATCCCCACCTGTCCCTATATTTCCCTACCACCTACCTATACTAGTGACAATTTATACTGGCCAATTTACCTATCAACCTGCAAGTCTTTTGGCTTGTGGGAGGAAACCGGAGCACCCGGAGAAAACCCACGCAGACACAGGGAGAACTTGCAAACTCCACACAGGCAGTACCCGGAATCGAACCCGGGTCCCTGGAGCTGTGAGGCTGCAGTGCTAACCACTGCGCCACTGTGCCGCCCTTTGCTGATGAGCGACAAACACAAACAAAGTGCTTGGGTTTTCCACAGGCTTTACACTGTTTATCAGTAGCAGGACACTGTCCAGTGTGGATAAGCACCGCCACAGTGGAAACATTCTTTGGATAAGTCACAACTCTGTTTGTGAGATGACTTGTTGCTTTGCAGGTGGTTTCCTGGCACATGAGTGATGAACAGTGTTCACAGGAGTTGAGATTGGAGTGTGGTAGTTACTGTTAGCAGCCTCAATTTCAGTAGCTCTGGATTCTGAGAGTGATAATGATCTTGCAAACTCCAGCAACTCTGACAGCTTTCTGTCTTTCTCAAATGCTTTTCGGCATAGTTAACTGGAGAGACAGCCTTCGATTATTTGTGTTTTGATTTCCCGTTCAACACGTTCAACATCACCAAAGTCAGCTTTGGTTGCTAGTTGCCTCAACTGCATGCAATATTGGTAACTTGTCTCATTTGCTTCTTGCTTAGTGCATCAGAAAATAATAGTTTCATATATGGTGTTTTTCTTGGGTGTGAAGTAGGTTGTCAGTGCATTTTTGCTGAGGTGTGGTAATTTTGCTCAGGTGTAAGTGTCTCAAAGATATCTTCTAATTCTTCACCTCCATAGTGTAGAAGCAAGGCCTTTCTTGTTGTGTCATCTGTGATTGCAAAACCTGCCATCACGTCTTTGAAATGTTGCAGCCACTACTGCCAATGTGGGGATACGAGTGATAGCTCTGAATGCACATCAAAAGGTGGTAGATTGAGCATAAACAATGCCATACTGATCAGCAACGTAGTGATAAATGTGTGATCCAGAATCCAGGATCGAGTTCCTTTCAGAGGAATCATCTCTGCAATAATCAGAGATTAATGTTTTGTTGTTTGATTGGATGGCTATTTTGGAGAGATCAGTGTGTGTGTATACACTGTACAAGCTTCCTGTGTGTCACAGTCTCCAACTTAAAATACTGTCTTCAGAAAAGCAGACAAAAACCTTCCAAAATTTTCATACCCGACAGCCATGTTTCCTGTTTATCACCATCAATTTTCTGTTTGCCTCATCACCATTGTGATGTTCTCAGGACTGGAGTGAGTTTAAAATTAAAACAGAAAGTGCTGAAAATACTCAGCAGGTCAGGCAGCATCGGTGGAGAGAGAAACAGAGTTAACGTTTCAGGGCTGTGACATTTCATCAGAACAGGCAAAGGTTTTAAGCAAGTGAAGGGGTGGGAGTGGTGTGGTGGGAAAGAGAACAAAAGAGAAGGTGTCTGATCAGGCAGAGGGCAGGAGAGATTAAATGACAAAAATGTCATGGGACAAAGGCAAAGAGAGTGTGAATGATAGTGGTGAGAGACAAAGTATTAGTCCAGAGAGTGTTAATGCTGCTTCTCACTTTGCACCTAAATGAAGCATTGCATTAGGTTTAATAGGGCATAAGGCACACATTGTCAGAAAGGGAAGTATTATGGAAACAAACACGAGGGACTTACATATGAGCATACGAATTAAGAGCAGGAGTAGGCCCCTCAAGCCTGCTCCGCCATTCAATAATATCATGGTTGACCTGATTGCAACCTTGACTCCACATTCCCGCCCACCCCGATTAGCTTTCACCCCCTTGCTTATCAAGAATCTATTTACCTCTGCCTGAAATATATTTAAAGACTCTGCTTCCACTGCCTTTTGAGGAAGAGAGTTCCAAATACTCACGGCCCTTTTAAAGAAACAAATTCTCCTCATCCCTGTCTTAAATGAGTGACCCCTTATTTTTAAATAGTGACCCTGAGTTCTAGATTCTTCCACAAGGGGAAATATCCTTTCCACATCCACCCTGTGAAGACCCCTCAGGATCTTATATGTTTCAATCAAGTCGCCTCTTACTCTTCTAAACTCCAGCAAATACAAACCAAGCCTGCCCAAACATTCCTCATAAGACAACCTGCCCATTCGAGGTATTAGTCCATTAAACTTTCTCTGAATTGCTTCCAATGCATTTCTATCCTTTCTGAAATAAGTAGACCAGCAATATTGCACACAGGACTCCAGATGCGGTTTCACCAATGCCCTGTAAAACTGAAGCAAAGCCCCCCTTCTTTTGTATTCAATTCCCTTTGCAGTAAACAATAACATTCTATTAGCTTTCCTAATTACTTACTGTTTCTGCATACTAACCTTTTGCATTTCATGCACGAGGACACCCAGATCCATCTGCATCTCAGAGCTCTGCAAACTCACTATTTAGATAATATGTTGTTTGTTTATTTTTCCTGCCAAAATGGACAATTTCACATTTTCCCACATTATGCTCCATTTGTGAGATCTTTTCCCACTTAGTTAATCTATCTATATCACTTTGTAGCCTCCTTATGTCCTCTTCACAACTTGCTTTCCAACTATCTTTGTATCATTAGCAAATTTAGCAACCATACCTTCGGTCCCTTCTTCCAAGTCATTTATATACAGGCTGCGTTTGCTGATAACACTAGCACTAGGTAGTGCTGCAGTGGCACATGCGCGAATGCAGCATGTGCCACTAAAACGTCACAGTCTGCGACTTCAAGCAGCTGCCAGGACTAAAGATGGTGCTGCTCAAATAATCACATGAAGGCAACCATCTAAACACATGGCAGCACACAATGGCGGGAGGGAGAAAGTGAGCGAGCGGGCCGGGACGGTGGGGAGCGGAATGGAGTGGGCCAGTGACGGGAGGGAGCAGAGCGGAGTGGGCCAGGGACGGGAGGGAGCGGAGTGGAGCTGGCCGGGGACGGGGGTGTGGGGGACATTGGACCGCGCTGGGGACGGGGAAGCAGACCGGGCCGGGGACGGGGGGCTGGGGGGGGGAGCGGAGCAGGCCGGTGAAAGGTGGGGGGAGTGGAGTGGGCCAGGGAGGGGGCGAGCGAGCGGGCCAGGGACAGGGGGGGAGCAGAGCGGCCAGAAGAGCAGAGCGGCCAGAGAGAGCAGCGAGTGGGGGAGCAGAGCGGCTGGCGAGAGCAGCGAGGGGTGAAGCGGAGCGGCCGTCGAGAGCAGTGAGGGGGGGAGCGGAGCTTGACGCATGGGTGATAATGTTAGCGTTGCATTGCTGTACGCGTAAAGCGCATGTGCAGAGGCAGACCAGGCACGTTGCCCGAAGATGCACACGTTCCACGCTGACATCATCGGCGCATGTGCTAACCAGCCCTGGCAAGTCGGAACGCAGTGCACGTGCAGAGAGCAGGAGCCCGTCTGCGCAAGTGCACACCTTGGCGCAGCCTGATGATGTCAGTGGCCGGCTGCATTGTCAGGAATCACTTTATTATAAAAATTGTAAAAAGGTGAGGCCCCAGCATAGATCCCTGTGGCACACCACTCGTTACATCTTGCCAACCAGAAAATGACCTGTTTATGCTTACCCTGTTTCATGTGAGCTAGCCAATCTTCTATCCATGCCAATACGTTACCTCCAACACCCTGAGCTTTTATTTTCCACAACTTTTGCTGTGGCACCTTATCAATTTTTTTTAATTCATTCATGGGATGTGGGTGTCACTGGCTAGGCCAGCATTTATTGCCCATCCCTAATTGCCTTTGAGAAGTTGATGGTGAGCTGCCTTCTAGAACCGCTTCAGTCCTTGAGGTGTAGTGCTGTTAGGAAGGGAGTTCTTGGATTTTGGCCCAGTGACAGTGTAGGAATGGCGATTTAGTTCCATTCAGGATGGTGTGTGACTTGAAGGGCAACTTGCAGGTGGTGGTGTTCCCATGCAACTGCTGCCCTTGTCCTTCCAGGTGGTAGAGGTTGCGGGTTTGGAAGGTGCTGTCGAAGGAGCCTTGGTGAGTTGCTGCAGTGCATTTTGTGTATGTTACACACTGCTGCCACTGTGCGCTGGTGCTGGAGGGAGTGAATGTTGAAGGTGACGGATGGGGTGCCAATCCATGTGCTTTGTCCTGGATGGTGTCGAGCTTCTTGAGTGTTGTTGGAGCTGCATCCATCCAGGCAAGTGGACAGTATTCTACCACACTGCTGAATTGTGCCTTGCAGACGCTGGACAGGCATTGGCGAGTCAGGAGGTGAGTTACTCACCGCAGAATTCTCAGCCTCCGACCTGCTCTTGTAGTCACAGCATTTGTGTGGCTGGTCCAGTTCAGTTTCTGGTCAATGGTAACCCCCATTGCCATTGAATGTCAAGGGGAGATGGTTAGATTCTCTCCTGTTTGAGATGGTCATTGCCTGGCACTTGTGTGGCACGAATTTTACTTGTCAATTATCAGCCCAAGCCTGGATGTTGTCCAGGACTTGCTGCATCTCCACACGGGCTGCTTCAGTATCTGAGGAGTCGTGAATGGTGCTGAACCTTGTGCAATTGTCAGCGAACATCCTCACTTCTGACCTTATGATGGAGGGAAGGTTATTGATGAATCAGCTGAAGATGGTTGGGCCTAGGACACTACCCTGAGGAACTTCTGCAGTGATGTCCTGGAGCTGAGATGATTGACCTCCAACAGCCACAACCATCTTCCTTTGCACTAGGTATGACTCCAACCAGTGGAGAGTTTTCCTTCTGATTTCCATTGACTCCAGTTTTGCTCGGGCTCCTTGATGCCATACTCAGTCAAATGCTGCCTTGACATCAAGGGCAGTCACTCTCACTTCACCTCTTGAGTTCAGCTCCTTTGTCCATGTTTGGACCAAGGCTGTAATGAGGTCAGGAGCTGAGTGGCACTGGCGGAACCCAAACTGAGCTTCAGTGAGCAGGTTATTGCTGAGCAAGTGCCGCTTGATAGCGCTGTCGACGACCCCTTCCATCACTTTGCTGATGATTGAGAGTAGACTGATGGGGCGGTAATTGGCCGGGTTGGATTTGTCCTGCTTTGTGTGCATAGTACACACCTGGGCAATTTTCCACCTTGCTGGGTAGATGCCAGTGTTGTAGCTGTACTGGAACAGCTTGGCTAGGGGTGTGGCTAGTTCTGGAGCACAAGTCTTCAGTACTATTGCCAGAATGTTGTCAGGGCCCATAGCCTTTGCAATATCCAGTGCCTTCAACGATTGCTTGATCTCACGTGGAGTGAATTGGATTGGCTGAAGACTGGCATCTGTGATTCTGGGGACCTCAGTAGCTGATCAGATGGATCATCAACTCGACACTTCTGGCTGAAGATTGTTGCAAATGCTTCAGCCTTATCTTTCGCACTGATGTGCTGGGCTCCCCCATCATTGAGGATGGAGATATTTGTGGAGCCACCTCCTCCAGTTATTTGTTTAATTGTCCACCACCATTCACGGCTGGATGTGGTAGGACTGCAGAGCTAGGATCTGATCCGTTGGTTGTGAAATTGCTTAGCCCTGTCTATTGCCTGCTGCTTTTGCTATTTGGCATACACGTAGTCCTGATTTGTAGCAACCCCATCAGTAGTGGTGCTACCGAGCCACTCTTGGTGATGGACATTGAAGTCTCACACCCAGAGTACATTTTGTGCCCTTGCTACCCTCAGTGCTTCTTCCAATTGGTGTTCAACATGGAGAAGCACTGATTCATCAGCCGAGCCGGCGGCGGCAGGGGGGCGGGGGGGTGTAGTAGGTGGTAATCAGCAGAAGGTTTCCTTGCCCATGTTTGATCTGATGCCATGAGACTTCATGGGGTCCAGAGTCAATGTTGAAGACTCCCAGGGCAACTCCCTCCTGACTATATACCACTCTGCTGCCACCTCTGGTGGGACAGGACACACCCAGGGATGGTGATGGCGGTGCCTGGGACATTGTCTGTGAGGTATGATTCCATGAGTATGACTATGTCAGGCTGTTGCTTGACTAGTCTGTGGGACAGCTCTCCCAATTTTGGGACAAGCACCCAAATATTAGTAAGGAGGACTTTGCAGGGTCAACAGGGCTGGGTTTGCCGTTGTCATTTCCGATGCCTAGGCTGATACCGGGTGGTCTGTCCAGTTTGATTCCTTTTCTTAGACTTTGTAGCGGTTTGATATAACTGAATGGCTTGCTAAGCCATTTCAAAGAGCATTAAGTGTCAACCACATTACTGTGGGTCTGGAGTGGCATGTCGGCCAGACCAGGTAAGGACGACAGATATCCTTCCCTAAAGAACATTAGTGAACCAGATGGGTTTTTACAACAATTGACAATGTTTTCATGATCACCACTAGACTAGCTTTTTAATTGCAGATTTATTAATTGAATTCAAATTCCACCATCTGACGTGGTGACATTTGAACCCATGTCCCCAGAGCATTAACTTGGAGTTCTGGGTTACTAGTTTTGTGACATTATCACTACACTACCGCCTCCCCAAATGCCTTATGGAAATCTAAGTACAATACATCCCCTGGTTCCCTTTTATCCACAGCACATGTTACTCCTTCAAAGAACTCCAAAAAATTGGTTAACAATGATTTCCCTTTCACAAAACGATGTTGACTCTGCCTGATTACCTTGAATTTTTCGAAGTGCCCTGCTGGAATGTCTTTAATAATAGCTTCTAACATTTTCCCTAAGACAGATGTTAAGTTAACTAGCTTGTAGTTTTCTTCTTTATGTCTCCCTCCCTTTTTGAATAAAGTTATTTACAGTTACTATTTTCCAAACTAATGGAACCTTCCCCGAATCTAGAGAATTTTGGAAAATTAAAACCAACACATCAACTATCTCATTAGACTTGCACACGTGACACGGGTTTGATTTTAAGGATCTGGTTGTGTAAACGTTTTATGTTCAGTGAATGTTCTTTCTAAAGGTTTGCAAGCACATCTTTTAAATAGCAGGAATGGGAGATTAGTAAGTTTTCTGGAAGACACATGGCAAGATAGGTGCAGGCATATTTGTGGAATGCATGAGAAGGTGCAGGGAGCACATCATAGTTTTAATATAATGTGTCCTGTATGAGAATTTGATGGCTGTTTTTTTTCCAGCAGCATTGGGTTCTTCCTGGTCTGGAACTATCCGTGATAATGCCTTTTCCCAAAGCAATGCTTCGCAGAGTAGAGCATGCAATGGAAATCCTTGAAACCTTAGCCTGTCTGTAAGCAGGATGCCCTCATCTATTTGAAGTGCTGCTTTAATATGCCAATGGTATGCCTGATGATTTCTCAAGTTGTTACATGAGCCCTTTTATATCTGTATATTGCTGGTGACCTGGGATACTGCAGAAGTGTCATTAGCCAGGACTCCTGAGGGTAGTTTTATTCCCTTTGCAGATCAAATATCAAAGAGAGCTTGGACTGCCTTAAAATGAAGACAGTGTCACATCTGCCTTGAAGTAGCTGTTGACATGCATAATTGGGTGCTGATAGTTGCAAATGTCAGGAGTGAAATCTTTCACACCTATATAGGTAAATAGCTTTGCGTGATGGGGTAGGTAAGGGTGCAATCTATAACTTCCCATCCCTTTGATTAGATTGTAAAGCCTTTGTCATACTGCTCCCAGTTGTCCATAGGAAAGAAGATGGAACTGGTTACCTGAACAAACAAGGCATCCATCACTGATTCTGTAATTTTACTGAATGACAGGATTTCCTAAGGTCCAGGAAGTTATAGATTGCACCCATCAGGATTTACGTGCTCCACTTCACAAACAACATACTGTGGATTGACTAATATGGATGATGTCGCTCGTGGCACCTTGGAACGAACCAGAGGCATATAAGTTCAGCTCTTGTAACCTTCAGAACAGTTGGCAATGCTATGCCTGTGTTCTGCAGATCGTTTTGCAGCATGTAATACAGCTAATTCACAGCTTCCCTTTTGCAGAACAACCTGCACAAACACTGCTCTTCTGACAGTTGTAGGCATGTGCGACTTGATTTGAAAATGTAGGTTCTCTACACTGAATACACTGCATTTTGGAAGATCCAATTCAAGAGTGAACTATACAGTAAATGGAAAAGTCCTGGGGAAAATTGATGTCCAGAGAGATTTGGGTGTTCAGGTCCACTGTTCCCTGAAGGTGGCAATGCAGGTAAATAGAGTGGTCAAGAAGGCATACGGCATGCTTTCCTTCATCGGACGGGGCATTGAGTACAAGAGTTGGCAGGTCATGTTACAGTTGTATAGGACTTTGGTTCGGCCACATTTGGAATACTGCGTACAGTTCTGGTCGCCACATTATCAAAAGGATGTGGATGCTTTGGAGAGGGTGCAGAGGAGGTTCACCAGGATGTTGCCTGGTATGGAGGGCGCTAGCTATGAAGAGAGGTTGAGTAGATTAGGATTATTTTCATTAGAAAGACGGAGGTTGAGGGGGGACCTGATTGAGGTGTACAAAATCATGAGAGGTATAGACAGGGTGGATAGCAAGAGGCTTTTTCCCAGAGTGGGGGTTTCACTTACTAGAGGACACGAGTTCAAAGTGAAAGGGGAAAAGTTTAGGGGGGATATGCGTGGAAAGTTCTTTACGCAGAGGGTGGTGGGCACCTGGAACGCATTGCCAGCGGAGGTGGTAGATGCGGGCACGATGGAGTCTTTTAAGATGTATCTAGACAGATACATGAATGGGCAGGAAGAAAAGAGATACAGAACCTTAGAAAATAGGCGACATGTTTAGAGAGAGGATCTGGATCGGCGCAGGCTTGGAGGGCCGAAGGGCCTGTTCCTGTGCTGTAATTATCTTTGTTCTTTGTTCTTTGTAATACCTCTATGGGCTCTATTGCCCTTTCTCCAAAACACACAGACCTGGGGGGATTCCCATGGGGAAAACCTATTGTGTTATTGTATTGTATTGTAGCTGTGTCACAATGTAATACTCTTGACCATTTAAATGACAGCAGCATAAAAAAAACAAGAGTAATGCATGAGAAATGGACTAAAAATTGTACAAAGTATTTTCTTCATTGCTTTCCATATGGCACTAATTGCCAGCACCCTGGTGTCTATTTATGAAATGTGGGTGAATCAGTGTAAGTTATGCACAAATAGAGGAAATAAACTGATGTCTAAATGGTAACATCAGGACAGCATTAATATATTGAAATGAAGGGTGGACCAGTGTCTGATGAGATTTCTCTTTGTCTTTCAAAGCCCTCTCCAAAAATACACTGGAAACAATAAAGGAATAGAAATCCTAGACTGGATTTCCATCTTCTTGTTGGAATTGTGGCAGGACATGACTTCTGTAGCTGCACTGATCCTGCTGTAAACCTAATACCATTTTTTGAGTCAGAGCTGGTTATAGTTGCAGGGCAGGCTCGTGACAGGGTCTCCACCACCTGCCAAGCAAGCGAAATAAAGCTGTTCAGAGGAGATTCACCAGGGTGTTGCCTGGGCTGGAGCATTTCAGCTATGAAGAGAGACTGGATAGGCTAGGGTTGTTTTCCTTCGAGCAGAGAAGGGGGGACCTGATTGAGGTATCGAAATTATGAAGGGCATAGATAGGGTAGATAGGAAGAAACTTTTTCCCTTAGTGGAGGGGTCAATAACCAGGTGGCATAGATTTAAGGTAAGGGACAGGAGGTTTAGATGGGATTTGAAGAAAATTTTATTTGCCCAGAGGATGGTTGGAATCTGGAACACACTGCCTGAATGAATGGTAGAGGCAGGAACCCTCACAACATTTAAGAAGTATTTAGATGAGCACTTGAAACACCATAGCATGCAAAGTTACGGGCCAAGTGCTGGAAAATGGAATGAGAATAGATTGGAGCCTGATGGCCGGCATGGACACGATGGGCTGAAGGGCCTGTTTCTGTGCTGTATAACTCTATGACTCTATGTTCTGCAATTAGAGAACTGCTGCTGGATGCAAAGAAGCAGAGAATGCCATTTTTACTGAAGGTCGCAGACAGGATCAAAGCCTTCAGCAGGGAGAGGTGGCCACTAGTAGACTCTCTTTCTCCACTGATTAACCACTACGAGGGCCTTTTTCCTGGTGGCCCCTGAGGTAGCAGAAGCAGCAGTGGTCAGAAGAAAACTCAGCTGTAAATCTGAATGTTATCTGTCCGCTGATATTTATATTTGGTGGGTGGTGAAGGTAAATTGGCAGCCTTCTTGCGAGAGGCATGAGAGGGAAATTGAGGTCAGGACAGGAGTGCAGTGATAAGAAAGAAAAAAGAAAACACTTGCATGTACATCGTGCTTAGGACAGCCCACAATGATTTGCTGCCAATGAAATACTGTTTAACGGGAAAATTTGGATAAGGCCTGAGAAAGGGCACAGGGATCACAATGTGCAATTAACCTGTGTCCGTTCCTTCCGATGCAGGTAGCATATAGACTTCATGCTGCCTGCTATTTTAAATGGTAGTGGCATGCAGCCCAATGCATTGTTGAGTGGCTGCACACCTCAACAGGGAGCCCAAGTTCATCTGAGGCTTGCACCACTTAAAGTTAACCTGTACCTTTTAAAGGGGAGGTACATTCTGGCTGGAGCAGTTACTGGAACTGGTTGCAGAAGACATTCTGAGCAGGAAGAACACTAACTAATGCTGCAAAAGGGTAGAGAGTATGCTCCAAGGTTCTCAGACAAGCACTGATGGCTTGGTGCAAGAGGTGGGCAGGAGAAGCGAGGTCCTTTATCCACAGAGAATCAGGAGGCCCTTCAAGTAGACTCTGTGAAGACAGTGGGAGCAGGTAGCTTTGCAGTCAATGCCAACAGCCAGCAGTGCCAAAAGTAGTGCAGTGACCTCACACGAATGTTCAAAATTGGTAAATGCATCTTCAAATGCCATGTCCTGACAACTGAACCATTACTCTTATACAATGCTGAATTCACCACCTACCAATAATCTCTATCAATTACAGTTCATACTTCACATGCATAGCTTCACTTCACCCTCACACATCTAGGACTGCTGCAAGCCTCACATCCACATCATGCTGCAACTATGAAAGGCACATCACCCAAAAACATTGCACCACACTCACTGACAGACTTCCCTCTCTATTGCAGGACAAGGTGGCACAAAAGCAGCAGCAAGAGCTAACCAGCTGGAGACAGGTGCACATGCAAGTCCTGACCCCATGGTGAAGACAGTGGTGGCCATTATTGGGATGCCATTGTTGAGGGGGTGACTAGCAGAGAGGCTGGAGCCATCGAAGATGATGGTTTCCTCATGCCTAATGCGCCTTCTCAGGTCCCACTGCCTCCCCACTCCCCTCATCCCACACACTCTTCTGACTTACAAGATTCTCACCCCGAATACTCGCACCACAACCTTAACCTTGCTCATTTCAGATATCCAAGAGGTGCAACTTAGCCATGCGGTGAAGGAACAACAGTAAGACAGTGATGTTGAAGATACGCCCTCACTCGATTTCACTCTCGCAGCCACCAGCTCAGATGCTGATACTGCGCATTATTTAGAGGAAAGCATCGAGGTGGGATCTGCGTGTGGTGAGATACTGGGCACGAACGGCCTGCAGCCACAGCAGGGGGCAAGGATAGCATGGGTGTCAGCTTGTCAAGTGGTGAACTCACACATAGATTCTGCTACAGAGGACTTAGATGAACACTCTGGTTCTGCAGCCCACAGAAGGACACCCATGCGTATGTACAGCAAAATGCTTGGTGCATTGGGAAGCCTGTGAGAAAGCTTACAGTCAATGTCAAGGAGAATGGAGTTGTTCGGCACCAACTTGGCACAGGGCTTTGCTCAGAGCTTGAAGCCTGTCCTTTCTAGCATGGTAATGGTGGTCAACTACATCAGCACACTTGAGGACCCAGCCATGATGCCATGTCTGATAGCCGATGTCTCAGCTTCCATGGCAGCACAAGAAGCTTCTATCAGAGGTCTGAGTGCTGCATTGCAAGTTTAGACTGCTGCGATACAAGGTCAGCCTGCTGCTGTTCAAGCTCAGACTACTGCCATCATGTCCGTAGATTACAGTGTGCAAAGATGCTTCCATAGTGTCACAACAGTCCAGCAATCTGTCCTCCAACAGATCGCTAGAATTGTTGAGGTGCTGGCCTGTGGAAATGACAGTGGCTCCTTAGAGCATGAGCCTACTATCCTCTCTCAGGATGACAGCATTTGTTCTCCCACCACTGCCATACCACCAGAGTCCTTGCTGTTGCCTGTCAGCAGCCAGCCCAGACTGCTGCCACCCATGCTGAGATGGTGCATTCCAGAGCCAGGCCTTCGAGACCCAGAGCTGCTCAAGGTCTTAGAAACATAGAAGGTCGGAGCAGAAGTATGCCATTTTGCCCTTCGAGCCTGCTCCGCCATTCATTATGATCATGGCTGATCATCCAACTCAATAACCTGTTCCCACTTACCTCCCATATCCTTTGATCCCTTTAGACCCAAGAGCTATATCGAACTCCTTCTTGAAAATATACAATGTTTTGGCCTCAACTGCTTTCTGTGGTAGCGAATTCCACAGGCTCACCACTCTCTGGGTGAAGAAATTTCTCCTAATCTCAGTCCTGAAAGGTTTACCCCATATCCTTAGACTAAGACCCCTCCACCATTGGGAACATCCTTCCTGCATTTACCCTGTCAAATCCTGTTAGAATTTCATAGGTTTCTATGAGATCCCCCCTCACTCTTCTGAACTCCAGCGAATATAATCCTATCCGACTCTATCTCTCTTCATACGTCAGTCCCACCATCCCAGGAATCAGTCTGGTAAACCTTCGCTGAACTCCCTCTATAGCAAGAACATCCTTCCTCAGATAAGGAGACCAAAACTGCACATAATATTCCAGGTGTGGCCTCATCAAGGCCCTGTATAATTGCAGCAAGACATCCCTGCTCCTGTACTCAAATCCTCTCGTTACAAAGGCCAACATACCATTTGCCTTTTTTACCGTCTGTTGCACCTGCATGCTTACCTTCAGTAACAGGTGTATGAGAATACCCAGGTCCCCTCTCTCAGTTTATAGCTGTTCAGATGATAATCTGCCTTCCTGTTTTTCTACCAAAGTGGATAACCTCACATTTATCCACATTATACTGCATCTGCCATGCATTTGCCCACTCACTCAACTTGTCCAAATCACCCTGAAGCCTCTCTGCATCCTCCTCACAACTCACCCTCCCATCCAATTTTGTGTCATCTGCAAATTTGGAGATATTGCATTGAGTTCCCTCATCTAACTCATTAATATATATTGTGAATAGCTGGGGTCCTAGCACCGATCCCTGCGGTACCCCACTTGTCACTGCCTGCCATTCGGAAAAAGTCCCATTTATTCCTACTCTTTGTTTCCTGTCTGCCAACCAACTTTTTATCCATCGCAATACACTACCCCCAATCCCATGCACTTTACACGCTAATCTCTTATGTGGGACTTTGTCGAAAGCCTTCTGAAAGTCCAAATAAACCACATCCAAAGCCATCTGCAGTCTGCTCCAATGTGAGTCAGCAGCCTTCCACCAACCATGCTGCAGCCACTGGGGAAGCACAGCATAGGAGCACTAGCACAAGAAAAGGCACATGGAGAATAGGCATGAAGGGAATGCACAAGGGTAATTACTTGACATTTGAATGCACTATGGAATGATTTCATTTATAAACTTGGTTTGAAATGTTTATTTTGTGGTGGGTTTTATTTTTGCATTGTGGCCAAGTGGATGTAGTGATGGTCATTGACAGAGGGAAGGAATTGTGTGGGACCGTTAGTGAATGAGGAATTGGGTTGTGGTTACAGTTTCACATGTGGATGATTCCTTCATGGACAGCCTGTCCAGAAAGTGGCTGTCTAGGTTGTTTTCTCTTTTCCTCCTTCTCCAGATACAGCTCCTTCTCCTCATCTCCTGCTCCTCCTCCTCAGGCACTTGCTCCTGTGCTGCTCTCTGCATAGCTGATGACAATGTCCGACCCCTCATGATTGCGATGTTGTGCAGCAGGTAGCATACCATGGCAAAACTTGTCATCCACTTTAATGAGTACTGCAAGCCTCCTCTAGAGCGGACCAGGCAACAGAAGCATTGTTTCAGCACGCCAATGGCCTGCTCTATCACATTTTGTGTGGCAGCTTGGCTTTAATGGTATGCGTGCTATGTATGTATACATGGGTTGCATACTGGAATTATCAGCCATGGGCTCAGTGAATAGTCCTTTCTGCCCAATGTTCACCCTTTGTTTGGGGTGGTGGCTTAAATGCAGCTAGCACAGTGGACAGAAACAGAATGAATGTGTCATGACTGCTGCCAGCATACCAGGCATTGACCTGTGTGATACACTGTGTATGGTCGCACACTAGCTAGATATTGAGGGAGTGGAATTCCTATTGATTCGAGTATATGGCTGAGTTGATATGCAATACCCGCAGTGTGATGTACATGCAGTCAATAGCACCCTGCACCATGGGGAAGCCTGCAATCCCAGTGAAGCTGCATGCACGCTCCATCTGTTTCTCTTTGGCGAGAGAGCATGAAATGTGATATGTTGTCTTTGAGTACAGAGTCTCAATGACCTTCCTTATGCAATAGTGGGTGGCAAACTGTGAGGTGTTGCAATTATCTCCAGCTTCAGTCCGGAAGGAGTCAGATGCATAAAAATTCATCGCCACAGTCAACTTCACAGCTACTGACAAAGCAGTCCTTGCCCTGGTCTGAGGTTGCATTTGTGGCTGCAGCAGCTGGCAGGTTTCAGTGAGGCTGTCCTTACTGAAGCACAAAAGTCAAACACATTGTTCGTCGCTGAGGCTCAGAAGGAGAATTGCTCCTTGAGCATACTGGGCAGATATGGTCTCCTGCTGAGAGCCCTTCTCCACCTTCTTCCAACAGTTTACCCCGCTCTGCGTCGTGACCTCTGTTCATTCTCCAAGTCATGCTGTATTCCAAGGTGTTTTTTTTAAAATCATTCATGAGATGTAGGCATCACTGGCAAGGCCAGCATTTATTGCCCATCCCTAATTGCCCTTGAGAAGATGTGCCATCTTCTTGAACCACTGCTGTCCATGTGATGTAAGTATACCCACAGTGCTGTCAGGCAGGGGATTTCAGGATTTTGACCAACTAATGATGAAGGAACAGGGCTATATTTCCAAGTCAGGATGTTGTGTGACTTGGAGGGAAACCTGCATGTGGTGGTGTTCCTGTGTCCTTCTGCCTTGTTCTTCTAGGGGGTAGAGGTCATGGGTTTGGAGCCTTGACGAGTTGCTGCAGTGCATCTTGTAGATGGCACACATTCCAGACACAGTGCACCTATGGTGGAGGGAGTGAATCTTTAAGGTAGTGGATGGGGTGCCAATCAAGCAGGCTGCTTTTACCTGGATGGTCTCAAGCTTCTTGACTGTTGTTGGAGCTGCATTCATCCAGCCAAGTGTGGAGTATTCCATCACAATCCTGACTTATGTCTTGTAGATAATGAAAAGGCTGTAGGGAGTCAGCAGGTGAGTTACTTGCCACAGAATTCCCAGCCTCTGACCTGCTCTTGTAGCCATAGCGTTTATGTGGCTGGTCCAGTTTAGTTTCTTGTCAATGGTAACCCACAGGAGGTTCATGTAGGATTCAATAATGGTAATAATGTTGAATGTCAAGGGGTGGTGGTTAGATTCTCTCTTGTTGGAGATGGTCATTGCCTGGAACTTGTGTGGCACAAATGTTATTTGCCACTTATCAGCCCAAGCCTCAATGTTGTCCAAGTCTTGCTGTATGTGAGCACGGACTGTTTCATTATCTGAGGAGTTGCAAATGCAACTGAATACTATGCAATAATTAGCAAACATCCCAACTTCTGACCTACTACTCGTTTCCCATGTCTGGGAACAACTGGTTTGTATAGAGGCATTGCAGTCAGTAAAAATTATGTAAGCACTGTTTCTATGCTGTACGACTCAATGACTCTATGACTCTATGACCTGCCATACCACTTCCTGCAAACTTCTGCAAGTTTTGACAACTACTGGAATAACCAAACACTCGTACGTTCAAAGCAACAGTGAGAAGAAATCATCCAGCAACTAACTTGTAGGGGTCCTTCCTGCTACTCAATGCATGATCAGCTATGCAAGGTTAGGAGAGGGAATTAGTTGGAGCTTTGGCCTCCAAAATGGACTGCTGGTGTCAAATTAGCATTGCACACCGATTGCTGTCATGATCTGCTTGCACTGCATACTTCCAGCAGCTACACACACACTGACAACCTTACCAATGTGTTGCCAGTTTACCCCAAAAGTGTGCATGCGTGGACAGATACCATTTTGCTCCCCAAACGGCACCAGTAGAGCCCAAACAATGGGTGCTACCAATCCCAAATTCATGCCACCCATCTTTTATTATGAACTGTCTGCCCCTGCAAGCAGAATGGAAAAAATGATAAATTGCAATTGTGTTGATGATCTAAAGTGATACCCAAGCCTTCGTGTGCAACCCACAGTGAGCTTGACAAACTGTTCATGTAAAATACATAATAGATGTGTTCATTACTTTGGTCTGAGTGCATGCAAGGATTTGAATAAAGGAATTCTTTGATGGGTGAAGGCTGGTGGTGTTACATCCATGCTTCACTTAATGGTCATGTATGGTTGTTATTAGAAAATAATCTAATATAACGTCTTAAGTTGATCATACACTGAGTTAATGGCATGGGAATATATTCTTCTTACTGTAACATAATTCTTCCCAAATTCCTTCCATGTACCTGGTATGTTGCTCATGCCATCCCACTAATTGTCATTTCTTGTCATTCCTGTTTAGACTGATTGCCTGGGGGCCTGCGACATTTATTGTAGGAAGATAGCCCCTTCCCTGTGCTGCGTTTTCCTATCGGACTTTCTGTGGTCCCATTGGAGAAACTGGACATTCTATGTCATTTTAAAGTGCTTGGACATATATTTGCAAAGATAATGGTGCTGTCTTACAAATTGCGATGCCTGCCTTTTTGAACTACTACAGGCCTTTAAATCTTGCAGCAGTCTCTTCCCATTGGCGGTCATTTTCATGCTGAGACTTTAAAGGGATAGATTTTCAACTTCACCAGCTGGGCAGCCATCTGGTGGAGCAGTCCATCTGCTAATATGGGATCTGCCCAATTGCAGTTCCCCATGCTTTCAATGAAAATTAAAATGGGTTGGTTCTATAATGAGTGGGTAATCTGCTCTGCCAGTTTGTCACCCAACCCCTAAAGGTAAAAATTACCCCCTTGTCTCCGTTAAGCACATGGCGTTACTGCAACAGGAACAGAGTCAAAGCTCTACAGATGTTTATCTTGGACACTCCATTTTTGGTCAGGCTCATGCCTGATCAGAAAATTTAGTCTCACGTAGCAGCATCGAACATCTGAGCGTAGGACAGACCTGGTGCAGATTAAAGCTTCTTCTGCTCTGCCACAAAATGGATTAATTCCAGCATGCATCAATGTAACATTGTAGATTAATATAGCTTACATGACTAGGTCAGGCAAAGTCTGAGTAATTTTTACCTGTGAATGTCATATTCTGACAGCTAGTAAGGCTTAGTACAGAATATATAAGAGACTGATGGTTGAAATAATAGGAGTTTATTGAACACGTCTTGCATCTATGGTTTCCTCTACAACTCTGCACAGATGCACACATTGGGCTGCAGTTTAAGAGTCCACCGCCGCAATAGAACATGGCGGCTCATTTGCATGGCCACCGTGCCCACCCCACCCTCACCCGCAATTATGTGGAGGGGATGGGCAAGCCATTGGAGGCAATGGAGTCCAGTGCCAATGCGCTGGCGCCAGCACCATTTTTAGAGGGCTTACAGCCCTTAATGGAGATTTTAAAATTAAAAGGCCAGGTCAGTTCAATGATTAAAAAAAAGAACTAAATTACCATTATTTTCATTTTCACCCCCCCCAACCCCCCCACAACCCCGCCGCACCACCAAAGGCATTTCAAATCATTCCTTCCCTTTCCCCCGCACCCCCGGTATGTGTTTATTAAGAATTTGACCTTCCCCCCCACCAAAGTTCTGCACCTTTGCCCTTTACCTCTTCCCATCACCACCCCTGGGTGAAGATTACATTATTAATTATATTATTAATCACTAGGCTGATTCCTGGGATGAAGGAGTTGTCTTAACAAGAACGGCTAAACAGGTTAGGCCTTTATTCATTGGAGTTTAGAGGAATGAGAGGTGATCTAATTGAAACATATAAGATTCTAAGGGGCTTGACAAGGTAAATGTTGAGAATATGTTTCCACTGGTGGGGGAATCTCGAACTAGGGCACATAGTTGCAGAATAAGGGGACACACGTTTAAGACTGAGATGCGAAGGAATTTCTTCTCTCAGAGGGTGGTGAATCTCTGGAATTCTCTATCTCAGAGAGTACTGGAGGCTAGGTCACTAAATGTATTTAAGGAAAAGGTAGATAGATTTTTGAAATCTCGGGGAGTTGAGGGTTATGCAGAGCAGGCTCGAAAGGGGAGTTGAGGCCTGGGACAGATCAACCATGATCTTATTGAATGGCGAGGCAGGTTTGAGGGCATGAATGGCCTACTCCTGCTCCTATTTCTTATGTCCTTATGTCCTTTTCTTATCTTCACCCCCCACAAATCTGCAGCGTTGTCACCCCCCCACCGCACAGAAAACAAAACCTCATTCCTCCTCTCCACAGGTCTCGTGCCACGTTTCCCCGAACGGGGATTCGAAGGTGCGGCATCGTCGGCCGCCCGAATGAAGATTGGTGCAGTGATTAAGCAGGTGGCGGGACCCTCATTAAATCAGGTATGTAAATTAGTTTACATATTCAAATGGGGCCCCGAGCGGCGGGGCGGCCACCATGAGACCTTGCCGCCGCTGCTGAGATCGGCATGGGGCCTGTTGCCATCGAGGTCGGTGGCGGGCCTCTGCCGCACCAATCTTCATTGACCCCTCCCCCCCCCAATGTTCCCGATGGCGGAGGGGCTTTAAAATCCAGCCCAGTATATTCACACAATCTGCACAGAAAACGCAATGTCTATGATATTACATTACATAACATCTCCCACCAAGACTCCGACTTCTCTTTCAGATTGATCATCGCTGTGGCATTTTCACAAGTCTTCTATAAGAAGTTCTTCATTCTTTCAAAGGGGTTTGAGGTTTTTTTTTTAGATTAGATTAGAGATACAGCACTGAAACAGGCCCTTCGGCCCACCGAGTCTGTGCCGCCCATCAACCACCCATTTATACTAATCCTACACTAATCCCATATTCCTACCAGTTCCTCCTTCTGACTCTGCAGTGCTTGATTAGAACTATTGGCTGACCCAAGTTCTTCATTCAGGTTTTCCTCTGAGTTGATGGTTGATTTCAGCATCACTGATTCACAAACCTTTGAGATGATTGATTCTCCTGTATTTGCTGCTTCTTTGGTATCACCACCAATGACCTTCTGTTTCTTCTTATCATTCCTGCAATTTCTTTCGATATACCAGGCCACCATACTGAATGTCTTGCCCTGGCTCTACACTTTATAACAGCCAGATGTCCTTGGTGTAATCTCTCCAAAATATCTAACCTCAGTACTCTCGGGATAACTAATCTCTCATCGTAGATCAGTAAATTATCAACAATGTTTAAATGACCCCTCTGTTCATAAAACTGCCTTAGAACAGGACTATGTAGCATGTACGCTGGCCATCCATTCAAGCAATATTCCCTGATTTTTGTACATTCTTCATCTGTTATCTGTGCATTCCTGATCTCCCTCAGTTTCTGAGCAATAGCAGGTAAAGTTACTGTCATCGTCAAAGCAAAAATTTCTACTTCTTCAAGAAGCTAACGATCTCCTTTTTCTGGGTCCTGCTGCTGAAATACGTGGTAAAGCATCTGCTGTGATCTGCTGTTATCCTGGAACGTATTCAGTTTTCATATCAAAGCTCATCAATATTAATCTAAACCTCAGTACTCTTGGAGCTAATTTCGCCAGCTCTTTTCAGATTAATAGAGTTACCAATGATTTATTTTCAGTTTTGATTTTGAATTGAAGTCCGAGGATGTAATCTGAAAAATTTTCACATGCCCAAGTTGCTGCTAAAGCTTCCTTTTCTATTACTGCATATCTCTGCTTGGTTTCAGTTAATGAAAGAGAAGCAAAATATACAGATCTGCGTTTCCCATCTCTCTGCATTTGAAATAGGACTGCTCTCAATCCTGTAGATGATGCATCCGCAACTATGATGGTGAACAGCTCCAGTTCATAATGGGCTAACACCTCCGATGATATTAACATTCCATTGATTTTCTTGAATGATTCTTGCTGGGTTTCTTTTCAACACCAAACATTGTCATTTTTCAATAACTGTCGGAACGGCTCTTGATCGTGGCTAAATTGGTAGAAATAATCCTACTTGATTCACCATTCCCATAAACCTTTGAAGCACTGTCACATTTTTATGCTCTGGGAATTCTCTTAACACTTTTGTCTTTTTGTGGATCTGCTCTAATAGCCCATCCATTATATGTCCAAGAAATGTTTCCATTGGCTGCGATAAAGCACATTTTTCGTTCAGTGTGAGACCTGCTTCTTCCAATCTTTGTAGTACCGCTCTCACTCTAATAGAGTGTTCTTCTTGATTGTCCCCATGAATTAGGACATCATCCATATGGCACATAATTTGTCTAATCCTTCCAGAATCCTCCACATCGTTCTTTGCAAGATTTCAGGTGCTGATGTTATTCCAAATGTTAATTTTTAAAAACAGAATCTTCCAAATGGTGTTATAAATATTGTTAGAAGCTTAGATTCCTCATCTAAGGGTATTCGCCAAAATCTGCTGTTTATGTCCAATTTGGTAAAAATTGAGCTCCTCCCTAGTTTTGCCAAACTCTCATTTACTGCTGACATTAGATACATTTCCCTTTCCACTGCCTTATTCAGTTGTGTGGGGTCAACACAAATTCTTATTGAACTGTTAGGTTTCTTCACTGGAACCATACCTGAGCACCATTCTGTAGGCTTTGTGACAGGTGAAATGACTCCTTGTTTTGTCGTTAATTCAGTTTCCTTTTTTACATTTCCTAAAAGTAGATATGGGACTTTCCTAGGTGTATACAAACACACTGGCTCTGCTTCCTTCCTTAGAATGATATGGTATGCTGTTTTTAACCTCCCCAATCCTCTAAATAATTTTGGAAATTCAGCTCCAACATTTCTAGGCTGGTCTTCCTTTACATTTGAGCTCTTTCACTCTATGGCCGGAATTTTACGCCACCCCAGCGGGTCGGATGGTGGTGTGGGGGCGGCGTAAAATTGAGCAGCAGGCTCCGGGAGGCTTACCTGCCCTGATTCCACCTCCGGACAAGTTTACGGAGGTCAGGCGAGGGGGGCTGGGGGGGTGGCGGGGAAACAGCCCGTCCGCCCACAGCCAATCAAGACCCTTAAGTGGCCACTTGACGGCCACTTAAGGGCCCTCTCCCACCTCCACATGTATTTTACCCATGGCAAGCGGGTTTGCTGGGAATGTGAAAGGCCGCCCAGCGATAGCTGTCGGCCTTTCCGTGCCCTGGAGGGGGGGGAGGCATGGCAGTCAGGTACAGGGTGCCCGATTGAGGGCCGCCCCCGCCTCCCAACCCACCCCCGGGATCCAAGACGCTCCCCTCCCCCCAATCGACCACCCTAGCCTCACCAGGGCATGACTGATCCCCCTGGTGAGGCAACCCAAACTTACCCACTCTCTCAGGTCCATGGCGTTGGCTGGGCTGCACTCCCAGCAGTGGCTACCACTCCCGGTGGCGCTGCTGAGACTAAGAGCTGCCGGCCCGCTGATTGGCCAGCAGATCACTGAGGCGGGACCTCCTCCCTCAAGTGGGTAGAAGTCCCGCCTCAGGCCAATTAAAGCCTGGGGATCTGTAAAATACGGGACGGATCTCCAGGCTGGGCGGAAGCGGGTTCGTCACCAACATTTACGTCGGAGTCCGGCTCCTGTCCGCCCACAGTAAAATTCCGACCTATATATAAGTTGCAAGTCTATATAAGCCTTCCTATTTAGGAGTAATTAGTAATTACCTATAAGGTCTCAGAAATTAGTTTTTAATTCTCCTATTGCCTTCAACTCAATGCCTCCAGGCCTATATAATTTTTTACCTGTTAGTTTGAGAGTTTTCTCTTTCAGCCATGGTTCTGTGTCTGATTGTACTGAAACTACTGCTCATAGAACCTCTGATGAAATGTCACAGACCTGAAACTCTGCTTCTGTCTCCACAAATGCTATCTGACCTGCTGAGTATTTCCAGCAATTCCTGTTTTTCAGATTTCCAGCATCTGCAGCATTTTGCTTTTATTCCTCTAAGAATCTTGTAAATTTCAATGAGATCACCTCTCATTCTTCTAAACTGCAGAGAATACAGGCCCAGTTTACTCAGCCTCTCAACATAGGACAACCCTGTCATCCCATGGACCAATCTAGTGCACCTTCGCTGTACTGCCTCCAATACAAGTATATCTTTCCTCAAATATCGAGACCAAAACTGCACACAGTGGCCAGAATTTATTGTAACTGTTAAAAACAAGACAGGTGGAGTGGGGGGACGGAGAATTGCATTGGAACCGTCCGCTTGGAAATCTGACGTTGTGACGTCAGTTCCAGATTTGTCAGTGGCGGGAAAGCACCATGGTGGTTTTGATGCCCCGATTCAATGGCATGCTACTTTAAATTGCTGAGCGGCTCTCGCAAATGCATTTAAATATAATTATTTGCAATTTAATGATAGCCTCTTGTCATGCAGGCCCCCACCATCCAAGAATGAGGCATATTAATTTCTCCACATGGACATTAAATTTCAAATTGTTGCTGGAAGAAGAGAACGCCTGTTGCCAGGCCCCTGGCTGGAAAGACACTTTTGCATATTAACAGACAGTGCTTGTAGACAAAGGAGCTATTCCCTGCTCCAATTCAATCCACAAACAGATATGGTCAGACCGGTTAGTCACATGACTAACTGGCTATTGTACAGTTTTGAACTGAGTGTTTGAACTGGCGGAAAGCTCTTTGCTCCTGGATTGAAAATACCTCTCCCGTCTGGCTCACCACGGCCTCTCCTGTCTGCTCCCATCTCTTTCTCACATAACTTCAAAAACCGACTGAAGATACATGAACCCCAAGAAAGAAAAGTCTCCTACAGTGAACAAGGTTTCAGAAGAATACTGGGCCCCAAAGAAAACCAAGATCGACCTACAAACAAGGACTCTACAGTGAGCTCGAAGAACCGTAACAAAAACTCTTCAGATAGTGTCTCAAACCTTTCCCCTTTATTTTTCTTCTGCTCTATTCTTTCTCTATTTGCATGTGTGTATCGACTATACATGCTAGCATGGGTGCATTGTATATCCATAGGCGTCAAACGAATTAGAGTTTAAGTTTAAGTTTAATAAAATTTCACCTTCCTTCTTCAAACCTAAGAAAGCCTGTTTGTGCTGGTTTATTTGGCTTATAATTGGAAAACAGTGAACAAGAATTCGCCAAGGGGGAGCTAAAAACACAGTGTGTTTAAAAATCAAACCCTGTTACAGTAAGACCAGGTGAAGGTTGAAAGACCTCTCTCTCACCTGGTTGTAACACTCTTGATTGTATGAACAGCAGGTGGCACTCACGTGCCTTTGGGTTCATGTTCGTTAAAACCTGGTGGCAGTGAGGCAAAAGACCATATTTCCATGATAGGGAAGCAGTCCTGAGCATTGCTGGATAGTGGAAGAGGGGGGTTTGAAAGCCATTATCAGACTGTGTTACTGTGGGCTCTGTAAGGGTGTTCGGGGTCTCTGGGGCTTTGCAAGGGGGTTTGGGGTCTCGGAGGCTCTGCAAAGGTTCAGTGTGGATGTCGGGGCTGGGGCTCTACAAGGGTTCAGTGTGGGTATAGGGGAGCTCTGCAAGGGTTCGGTGTGTATATGGTGGGGGCTCTGCAAGGGTTCGGTGTGTATATGGTGGGGACTCTGCAAGGGTTCAGTGTGGGTGTGGAGGGAGGGCGTTGGATAACAAACAGTTTTGTAACTTGGTTGTTCAGTCAAACTGCTGGAACAGATGGTGGGCCATCAGCAAGTTGGGGCTCTGAGGTCCATGAGGGACTCCACTGAGAGAACTGTCAAAAGCTCAATCGCCAAGACAGGGTCGCTTTTGCATGAACAGCGATTTGCAGACCATAAGATCACCTTGCATAGGTCTCATACACCCTGTATTCTTGCACCCTCGTAGCGTGATGAGGCACCTCCAACAGAGGCAGGGCCAAGACGCAGCTGCACCTGTCCGTGAAGCTCCCCAACGAGAGCAAGAGCAGCCTGCCAGGCCAAGAAGAACCCAAGAAGACTAAGATCAGATACCTCCTAATATCCGAGCATCATCATGAACAAAGACTTTGGCTCTCCAGGAAGGCCGTCACCAATTTGTGCACCTTGCTGCAGGACAATGTGCAACCAATGGGATTCCAGTGACTCTGAAGATCACAGTGGCTCTAAACTTCTACGCATCTGGATCTTTCCAGAGATCCACTGGGGACATGTGTGGGGTCTCCCAGGCAGCAGTCCACCACCACATCAAGGAGATGACTAATGCCCTATTCAAGAGAGACAGTGACTATATGCACTCTGGACTGACCCTGACAGTCAGGCTGAGAGGGCCATCGGATTCAGGGCCAGCGCTGGATTTCCCCAGGTGCAAGGTGTGATAGATTGCATGCATGTGGCCATCAAGCCTCCCATGGATCAACTAGCAGCCTTCATCAAAGGGAAGGGCTTCCATTCAATCAACATACAACTGGTCTGTGATCACCAAAATCATTCCCAGCAAGTGTGTGCCTGCTTCCCAGGAAGCAGCCATGATACTTACATGCTTCAACAGTTACAGATGCTACAGGTTTTCAGGTCCCCAGCTTGCCTTCAGGGATGGATTGTTGGGGACAAGGGTTATTCATTGATGATGTGGCTTCTTACGCCTGTGAGGAACCCTCGCAATGCAGAGGAAGTGAGGTACAATAATTGACACAGCTCCACCCGAACAACCATCGAGCAGGCCATTGGGCTGCTGAAGATGAAGTTCCGCTGCCTCGATTGATCTGGTGGAGGTCTGCAGTATGCCCCAGTGAGGCTCTCGCATGTTATGATGTTCTACTGTTCTCTGCACAATCTAGCCCTGCAGAGGGGGGAGGCTGTACTTGATGATGAGATGCCTGAGCGGCACTCATCTACCAATGAGGAGGATGCAGAAGAGGGAGAGCGGCAAGCAGCAATGGTGATTGAAGACACGGCGCTGGAGTGCAGACAGTTTGAGAGTCGCGCAAAGGAGGCAAGAGTCAACCTCATAGTTAGCCATTTCCAGCCACCCTGATGTCTACTTACTGAGAATGTAATAAAGACTCACCTTCAGGCATGAATTTGGTCGCCTCCATTCCATTTACGGTCTCTGACCTGCGATCAGTTGCAATGCGTGCTAGTGCCCATGGAAGAACATGTGTTCATGAGGGTTCTTATCGCATTGGCATGTTAATGAGGGCTGTGGTCACATTGCACTAAGGGGGAAGGGGAAGGTCAACTGCTCACAACTCAGGCATACTGGAACATGGCTTTCAGATAATGAAGCCTAATGATTTGAACAAAAGATCTTTTGATTAGTTAGCATAAAACATATATGGTACAGCCGTGAGACGCTAAGTATGGCTATGTTCTCTTCTTAATACATTTGCGAGTGCTCCTACACAGTGTGATCTGGGTGGCAGCACCTAAGCTGGAAGCAGGCTGCTGATCAGTCTGCCCCCGGCCTGTGATGACTTTGGCAGGCATCATCAGTCTGCTGGAAGGCCCCGGCTGCCTGAGGGCTGCCCTGGACTAGTGCATGAGTCTCCTCAAGTATCATAGCTGCTGGAGCTGGGCTCACAGGCGGAGGGGTAGAGGAGCTGGTGGCCGCACTCGGAGCGTCCTGAGCAGATGGCAGCGTCTCCTCCTCCCTTTGAAGGCTGTCTTGAGCCTCACTGTTCACCACAAAAGGGCAAAGAGCTGCAGAAGCCTCCAGGCTCCTATTCCTTCTCTTGCCTTGCCACTGCTGCTTTGAGCTCCTGGCTAAGGCAATAGTGTGCAGGTCTGTGTGTATCTCCATGAGGATCGCCTGAGGCATGGCAGCGCTCATGGCAGCTCCTCCATCGTCCGCTCAAAGCTGCGCATGAGCTTTGACATCTCCACAAGATGTTAGCTTACCTCTCTCTGCAACTCCAGTCGACAACAGTGGCTTGACTTCATCCTGGAGCTCAGCTTGAGCCTGTCCACCCACAGTTCTCTGACTGTCCGAGCCCTCAACTGTCTCAGCCTCAGTCAGCTGCTTGGGTGTGTGTGGTGCTCTCACCAACTAGTGACCCTGATTGCAATGCCAAGCAGGTACCCACCAAGATGAATGTATCTGTGTTGATGGATGTGAAAGAGAGTCATGGGACAGTGCATCCTCTGAGTGGTCCTCCACCTCAGAGATGGATGAATGTCCTACTGTGGCTGAAGACCCTGCGCATGGCTACCTGCGTGAGGAAACAGAAAGATATGTGAGTTGGGCTGTGCCGATCTCCTGATTCCAACCATGCACGATGTGGATCTCCAACATTGATGCAAATGCCAACGGGAGTCAATCCTCACTCTCTCGCACAGGGACTCCAATCTCCCCGTCCGATATTGCGCGGCTGCCCTGGGTGCCCGCCAGCTTCACTGCCTCCTCCTCGGCAGAGGTGAGTGGACGTAGATCTGGGAGTTCTCCGTCAGTCTCCCTCCTATTATGGACCCTCTTGTCCTGCAAGAGGAAGGATGAATATAGTAGAGAATGGTAGAGAGATCAATATGATAGTTCTGCTCATGTCAGCTCCTCATCCCCTATTGGGGGAATCTAATGTCTTTCATGCTGACATTCGCTGTCTGGTGAGTTTAGGGAGTTGAGCTATGCAGGAAGATGGCCTGTGGCCAACAGGCAGCCATGCATCGGTCAGGAAGTGTTGAAACCCAAGCCACTCAGCTAACGCCGCAGCGCTGTTACCTTCCCATGTCGCGCAACCTCCCGTGTTGACACATGTAATGCTGAGAAAGGCGATTGGTTTGGAGCACTCACCTTGGCAGAACACAGGAGGTTATTGACCCTCTTGCTGCACTGGACTCAGTTGCGCTGGGTGCCTCCACGCCTGCTTACCTCTTCTGCGATCTCCACCCAAGCTTGCTTGGTCAGGCGGGAGGACCTCTTGTGATTGCGGGGGAAGAGAATGTCCTGCCTTTCCCTAGCAGCCTAAAGGAGAAACTACAGGGAGGCATCACTGAACCATGGGGCCACCATGTGTCTCGGCTCGGCCATCATCTTCTACCCTCCTTGGGTGGTGGGTGGAGATGCTAGGAACCAGTCAGACCGCGTTGTAGGCAGCACAAAGCTGAAAATGAATCCAAGGCAGGAGTGAATGCAGGGCTGGCAGGCCTTTAAATATGGAGCCAGCACCTGCTCTGGAGTCATCTGAGGCCGTAATCAATAGCTTGCCTCCACCTCCCACACGTGATTGGGGAGGACCCGCGCATCCCCTATGCAAAATGGTCATCCGCTGCGTACTCGTGGTGGGGCAGCTGCCCATATGATGAACATGAACAGCGTCTTTTTCCAGGCCCGCCACCGGGACCGGCAGAGGACTCATTAAATTCAGCCCAGTATTCCAGGTGCGGTCTCACCAAAGCCCTGTACATTTGGAGCAAGATTTATTTATTCTTGTACTTCAATCCCTTTGCAATAAAGGCCAACATGCCATTTACCTTCCTAATAGCTTGCTATACCTTCGTGCTAACTTTCTGTGTTCCTTGTAAGAGCACACCCAAGTCTCTCTGAACATCAAATATACAAGTTTCACATCTTTTAAGAAATATTCTGCTCTTCTATTCTAATGGCCAAAGTGAATAACCTCGCACATCCCCACATTATACTCTACCACCTTGTTGCTCACTCACTTAACCTGTTTATCTCTTTACAGCTTCTCTGTGTCCTCCTCACAACTTGCACTTCCACCTACCTTTTTATCAACAGCAAACTTACATACATTACCATTGATCTCTTCGTCTAAGTCCTTCATATCAATTGTAAAAAGCTGAGGCTCCAGCACTGATCCCTGTGGCACTCCATTAGTCACCGCCTGTCAACTTGAAAATGTCCCATTTATGCCTACTCTTTGCTTCCTGTCTGTTACCCAATCCTGTATCCATGCTAATATATTACCCCAACTCCATAAGCACTTATCTTGCATATTAGCCTTTAGTGTGGCACCTTATCAAATGCGTTTTGGAAATCCAGCTATACTACATCTACTGGTTCCCCTTTGCCTGCCCTCCTAGTTACATCCTCAAAAAACTAATAAATTTGTCAAGCATTATTTTCCTTTCATAAAACTATGTTGACTTAGTCTGATTGTACTATGTTTTTCTAGTATTGTTAAGACATCTTTAATAATAGATTCATGTGGGATTATTCCAACAATCACAGAGAAGAGATTTCTTTCTCTCACCTGATTGGTTTAGATTGAGGTTCCAAAGTTGAAAGGATAATGTGCAAACCAACTCTTTTGATCAACCTAGGGATTTGTTAAAAATCCAGGATCTTTTCAAGTTTATGGCCAATATACTGTTTTAATTGCATTATCCATCGATAATACCATTGTGCTGGTTGTTTTTATTGTATGTGTCAGCCATGGCTCAGTTGGTTGCACACTGAACTTTTAGTCACAAGATTTCAGGTTCAAGTCTAACTCCAAATGCAGTAATTGAGGTTGACACTCCAGTGCAGTATTGAAGGAGTGCTGTGCTGTCTTTTGGATGAGCCGTTAAATTGAGATCCTGTCTTAGCTCTCAAGTGGATGTAAAAGATCCCATGGCACTTATTTCGAAGAAGAGCAGGGTGACCCTAGAGTCCTGGCCAATATTTAGCCCTCAAACAATGTACAAAAAACTGATTGTCTGGTCATTATCCCGTTGCTGTTTGTGGGAGTTTGTTACGTGCAAATTGGCTGCCATGTTTCCTACATTACAACAGTGACTACACTTCAAAAGTACCTCATTGACTGTAAAGCACTTGGAATAAAGGAATCCTGTGAGATGTCTGGTAGTCATGAAAAGAGCTTTATAAATGCCATTTTTTTATATTGTGGTGGATCATTATCTCATCACATAGTGTCCAAAATTACCTTTTAATTAGGGACCTCTTGGTACGGGTTGGAGGTTAAATCAGGTAAACATCGAGAGCATTGGCAAGCTGGCTCCAACCTGTCAACTACTGCATTTCACTGTAGCATGTTAGGCTGTGTACATGCAACCCTCTTGAGAGAGACAGGTTGTCAATTGAAATATGGCAATGGTTCAATTAGAATGACATTGATATAGGTTTTGAATTTTTACTTTGGATCCATGGGTTTCCCGGTCTTCCTGGAACACTCCAGTGAAAGCAAATTACCGAATGTAATGGCAAATGATGAGGATAAATCTGTGGCAAGGAAATATGTCAATAAGTGCACAGTATTCACAGCTTGTTTCTTACCTGCTTATATGAATGGGTTTGTTCACAATACCTGTGCTGAGAGATTACACACTTTGGAAGTTTCTTTAATACTTTGGAGGTTTCTTCAAAACTTTGGAGATGTTATCTATACTTTGGAGCTTTGGAGATCTGATCTGCACTTTGGAGCTCTAATCTATCAGATCAGCATGGGTGCTGCTTATGATTTGACGTCATATGAGGACCAAGATGACTAACAGCAGCAGCAGGAGCTGCACTAGCAGCACCAAGAGAACAGGAGCAGGACCAGCAGCACCAGTAGCAGTATGAGCAACAGGATCAGCCATAGCAGCACCGCCAACAGCCTGATGCTCACAGACCTGGAGCTCCACAGAAGAGAAGGGATCAGCAGAGAGGTGCAGCTCACAAGAGGCCATACCCAGCACACCGGGTCTTCAGGCAGAGCATAAACTGCCTTGACATAATACACACGAGTATCTGAGGAGGTACAGGGTGGCACATCAGATGGGGCAGACATTTGCAGCATGCTGCCAACTGGACCTGGTGGTTTATCAGTGACTGTCAAAGTCACCAAGGGTCTCAAAATATTTCCTCTGGATCTTTCCAGGGCTCTGTTGGAGATATTTGCAGGATCCCACAGTCGGCAGAACAAAAATGCATAAGACAGATGACTAATGATGTCTTTGGCAATTATGCCAACTTTTCCTCCGATGATGCCAGTCAGAATGAGTGGACACTTGGGTTTGTGGCTCTGGTTGGCTTCCCATAGGTGCAGGGCATCATTGATTGCACACATGTGACAATTAAGGCACCCTCAGATCACTCAGGAATATTCATCAACTGCAAGGGCTCTCACTCATCATTGCACAGCTGGTGTACAACCACAAAATGAGACTTAAACAATTGTGTGCAAGATTCCCAGACAGCTACCATGATGCATTCATCCTGTGGTAGTGCACCCTCCCTGAGCTCATCACTTCTTGAAGCAGTGTTTTTTTCCTGTTGTTAGGATGTGGATGTCACTGGCAAGACCAGCATTTATTGTCCATCCCAAATTACCCTTGAGCCGGTGGCAATCGTGGCAATGGCAAGCCACCTCCAACTGAGTGGTTTGCTAAGCCATTTCAGGAGGCAGTTAAGAGTCAACCACATTGGTTCAGGTCTCGAGTCACATGGAGGCCAGACAGCAGATTTCCTCATTGTTTCAGCCTGTTCCTGCCCCACTGGACTTATTTCTTCCTATCTTGACTCTATCTTTTCTCTCCTGGTCCAGTCTCTTCCCACCTACATCTGTGACTCTTCTGACACCCTACGTCATTTTGACAACTTCCAGTTTCCTGGTCCGAACCACCTCCTCTTCACTATGGATGTCCAATCTCTCTACACCTCCATCCTCCACCAGGACGGTTTGAGGGCTCTCCGCTTCTTCCTTGAACAGACGTCCAACCAATCCCCATCCACCACTACCCTCCTCTACCTGGCGGAACCTGTTCTCACATTGAACAACTTCTCCTTCAAATCTACTCATTTCCTTCAAGTAAAAGGTGTTGCTATGGATACCCACATGGGTCCTAGTTATGCCTGTCTTTTTGTGGGATATGACGAACATTCCTTGTTGCAGTCCTACTCAGGACCCCTCCCCCAACTCTTTTTCTGGTACATTGATGACTCTATCAGTGCCGTTTCCTGCTCCTGCCCCGAACTAGAAAACTTTATCAACTTTGCTTCCAATTTCCACCCTTCTCTCACTTTTACATGGTCCATCTCTGACACTTCCCTTCCCTTCCTCGACTTCTCTGTCTCCATCTCTGGAGATAGGCTGTCTACCAAAATTCATGATAAGCCCACCGACTCCCACAGCTACCTCAACTACACTTCTTCACACCCTGCCTCCTGTAAGGACTCTATTTCATTCTCCCAGTTTCTCCGTCTCCGACACACCTGCTCTGATAATGCAACCATCCACGACAGTGCTTCTGATATGTCTTCCTTTTTCCTCAACTGAGGAATCCCCGCCCCCCCACTGTGGTTGCCAGGGGCCTCAACCGTGTCCAGCCCATTTCCCGTACCTCTACCCTCACCCCATCCCCTCCCTCCCAGAACCGCGACAGGGTTCCCCTTGTCCTCACTTTCCACTGCACCAGCCTCCACATCCAAAGGATCATTCTCCGCCATTTCCGGCACGTCCAGCCTGATGCCACTACCAAACGCATCTTCCCTTCCCCTCCCCTGTCAGCATTCTGAAAGGGTCGTTCCCTCCGCGACACCCTCCATTACCCCTGACACCTCAGCCCCTTCCCATGGCATCTTCCCATGCAATCACAGGAGGTGTAATACCTGCCCTTTTACCTCCTCTCTCCTCATTATCCAAGGTCCCTTGTATTTCTTCAATTTTGTATACTGTATTTGCTGCTCACAATGCGGTCTCTTCTACATTGGGGAGACCAAACGCAGATTGGGTGGCCGCTTTGCGGAACACCTTTGCTTAGTCCGCAAGCAGGACCCCGAGCTTCCTGTCGCTTGTCATTTCAAGACACTCCCCTGCTCACATGCCCACATATCTGTCCTGGGCTTGCTGCAGTATTCCAGTGAACATCAACGCAAGCTCGAGAAACAGCATCACACTTACCAATTAGGCACACAACAGCCTACTGGACTGAACATTGAGTTCAATAATTTCAGAGCATGACAGGCTCCCCTTTTTTATTTTCAGTTTTATTTTTTATTTTAATTTTATTTTAGTGTGTTTCATCATTCATTTTTTTTACCATATGCCTGCCCACTTTTTTTTCATGTTTGTGCTTTTGGCCAGGGCTGTTCACTATTCTGTCATTTAACACCCTCTTTGCACTCACGCTTTGTCTTTCACCACACCATCAACACACCCTTTGCCTTTGCCCCATGACCTTCTGGTCAGTTATTCTTTGTGACCCTCTGTCCTAGCAACACTTTTCCTTTTGTTATCGTTGGCCCCACCCCTGCTTTATTTGTTTAAAACCTATTACATTTCTAACCTTTGCCAGGTCTGATGAAAGGTCACTGACCTGAAACGTTAAGAACATGGAACATAGAACAGAGAACAGTACAGCACAGTACAGGCCCTTTGGCCCACGATGTTGTGCCGAACCTTTAACCTACTCTAAGATCAAACTACCTACATACCCTTCATTCTACTATCATCCATGTACCTATCCAAGAGTCGCTTAAATGTCCCGAATGTATCTGCTTCTACTACCACCGCTGGCAGTGCATTCCATGCACCCACCACTCTCTGTGTAAAGAACCTACCTCTGACATCTCCCCGAAACCTTCCTCCAATCACCTTAAAATTATGCCCCCTGGTGATAGCCCTTTCCACCCTGGGAAAAAGTCTCTGACTATCCACTCTATCAAGTCACCTCTCATCATCTTGTACCCCTCTATCAAGTCACCTCTCATCCTTCTTCGTTCCACTGAGAATAGCCCTAGCACCCTCAACCTTTCTTTGTAAGACATGCCCTCCAGTCCAGGCAGCATCCTGGTAAATCTCCTCTGCACCCTCTCGAAAGTTTCCACATCCTTCCTATAATGAGGCGACTAGAACTGATATTCCAAGTGTGGTCTAACCAGGGCTTTATAGAGCTGCAGCATAACCTCGCGGCTCTTAAACTCAATCCCCCTGTTAATGAAAGCCAACACCCCATACGCCTTCTTAACAACCCTATCAACTTGGGTGGCAATTTTGAGCGATCTATGGACATGGACTCCAAGATCCCTCTGTTCCTCCACACTACCAAGAATCCTGTCTTTAAGCCTGTATTCTGCATTCAAATTCGACCTTCCAAAATGAATCACTTCACACTTTTCCAGGTTGAACTCCATCTGCCACTTCTCAGCCCAGCTCTGCATCCTGTCAATGTCCTGTTGCAACCTACAACAGCCTTCCACACTATCCACAACTCCAGCAACCTTCGTGTCATCGGCAAACTTACTAACCCAGCCTTCCACTTCCTCATCCAAGTCATTTATAAAAATCACAAAGAGCAGAGTTCCCAGAACAGATCCCTGCGGAACACCACTGGTCACCGAGCTCCAGGGTGAATACTTTCCATCTACTACCACCCTCTGTCTTCTATGGGCCAGCCAATTCTGTATCCAGACAGCCAACTTTCCCTGTATCCCATGCCTCCTTACTTTCTGAATGAGTCTACCATGGGGAACCTTATCAAACGCTTTGCAAAATCCATATACACCACATCCACTGCTCTTCCTTCATCAATGTGCTTTGTCACATCTTCAAAGAATTCAATAAGGCTTGTGAGGCATGACCTGCCCCTCACAAAGCCATGCTGACTGTCTCTAATCAAACTATGCTTTTCCAAATAATCATAAATCCTGTCTCTCAGAATCCTCTCCAATAATTTGCCCACTACCGACGTAAGACTGACTGGTCTATAATTCCCAGGGTTATCCCTATTCCCTTTCATAAACAAGGGAATAACATTTGCCACCCTCCAATCATCTGGTACTACTCCAGTGGACAGTGAGGATGCAAAGATCATCGCCAAAGGCGCGGCAATCTCTTCCCTCGCTTCCCGTAATATCCTTGGGTATATCCCGTCTGGCCCCGGGGACTTATCTATCCTCATGTCTTTCAAAATTTCCAGCACATCCTCCCTCTTAACATCAACCTGTTCGAGCATATCAGCCTCTTTCACGCTGTCCTCACAAACAACCAGGTCCCTCTCACCAGTGAATACTGAAGCAAAGTATTCATTTAGGACTTCCCCTACCTCCTCCGACTCCAGGCACAAGTTCCCTCCACTATCCCTGATCGGCCCTACCCTCACTCTGGCCATCCTCTTGTTCCTCACATAAGTGTAGAAAGCCTTAGGATTTTCCTTAATCCTACCCGCCAAGACTTTTTCATGTCCCCTTCTAGCTCTCCTAAGTCCATTCTTCAGTTCCTTCCTGGCTACCTTGTAACCCTCTCGAGCCCTGTCTGATCCTTGCTTCCTCAGCCTTAAGTAAGCTTCCTTCTTCCTCTTGACTAGCTGTTCCACATCTCTTGTCATCCAAGGTTCCTTCACCCTACCATCCCTTCCCTGCCTCATCGGGACAAACCTATCCAGCAGTCGCAGCAAGTGCTCCCTAAACAACCTCCACATTTCTGTCGTGCATTTCCCTGAGAACATCTGTTCCCAATTTATGCTCCCCAGTTCCTGCCTAATAGCATTGTAATTCCCCCTCCCCCAATTAAATATTTTCCCATCCCGTCTGCTCCTGTCCCTCTCCATGACTATAGTAAAGGTCAGGGAGTTGTGATCACTATCACCGAAATGCTCTCCCACTGAGAGATCTGCCACCTGGCCTGGTTCGTTGCCAAGCACCAAATCCAACATAGCCTCCCCTCTAGTCGGCCTATCTACATATTGAGTCAGGAAACCTTCCTGGACACACCTGACAAAAACTGCTCCATCCAAACTATTTGCACTAAGGAGGTTCCAATCAATATTAGGGAAGTTGAAGTCACCCATGACAACAACCCTGTTATTTCTGCACCTTTCCAAAATCTGCCTCCCAATCTGTTCCTCCGTGTCTCTGTTGCTATTGGGGGGTCTATAGAAAATTCCCAATAAAGAGACTGCTCCTTTCCTGTTTCTGACTTCCACCCATAATGACTCAGTAGACAAACCCTCCTCGACGACCTCCCTTTCTGCAGCTGTGATACTATCCCTGATTAGCAATGCCACTCCCCCACCTCTTTTACCTCCCTCCCTATTCCTTTTGAAACATCTAAACCCGGAACATCCAACATCCATTCCTGCCCCTGTGATATCCAAGTCTCCGTAATGGCCACAACATCGTAGCTCCAAGTACTGATCCATGCTCTAAGTTCATCACCCTTATTCCTGACACTTCTTGCGTTAAAATAGACACACTTCAACCCATCATACTGGCTGCAACTTTGCCCTGTCAACTGTCTAACCTTCCTCACAGACTCTCTGCACTCTGTATCTGCCTGTTCAACAGCTACCCCATCCACTGATCCGTAGCTCCGGTTCCCATCCCTCTGCCAAACTAGTTTAAACCCTCCCGAAGAGCTCTAGTAAACCTCCCGCCCAGGATATTGGTTCCCCTCCAGTTCAGATGCAACCCGTCCTTCTTGTACAGGTCCCACCTTCCTCAGAAGGTATCCCAATGATCCACATAACTGAAGCTCTCCCTCCTACACCAGCTCTGTAGCCACGTGTTCAGCTGCACTCGCTCTCTGTTTCTATCCTCACTAGCACGTGGCACCGGTATCAATCCTGAGATTACTACTCTGCTCGTCCTGCCTTTTCGCTTCCAACCTAACTCCCTATATTCGCTTTTCAGGTCCTCATCCCTTTTCCTAGCTATGTCATTGGTACCGATGTGTACCACGACTTCTGGCTGCTCCCCCTCCCCCTTAAGAATCCTATAGACTCGATCTGAGACATCCCTGACCCTGGCACCCGGGAGGCAACATACCATCCGGGAGTCTCGTTCGCGACCACAGAATCTCCTGTCTGTTCCTCTAACCATTGAATCTCCTATCACTATCGCTCTCCTATTCTCCCCCCTTCCCTTCTGAGCCGCAGAGCTAGGCTCAGTGCCAGAGACCTGGCCGCTGTGGCTTTCCCCTGGTAGGTCGTTCCCCCCAACCGTATCCAAAACGGTATACTTATTATTGAGGGGAACGGCCACAGGGGATCCCTGCACTGTGCGCCTATTCCCTTTCCCTCCCCTGACGGTCACCCAGCTACCTTTATCCTGTGACTTAGGTGTCAGTACTTCCCTATAACTGCTCTCTAACACCCCTGCAGCATCCTGAATGATCCGAAGTTCATCCAGCTCCAGCTCCAGTTCCCTAATGCGGTCTGTGAGGAGCTGGAGTTGGGTGCACTTCTCACAGGTGAAGTCAGCAGGGACACAAGTGGTGACCCTTACCTCTCACATCCTGCAAGAGGAGCATGCAACTGCCCTAGCTTCCATCCCCTCTGCTCTAAATTGACAACAGAGAATAAAAACAAATAAAGGAAAACCTTACCTTACCAAACCCTCCACACAAGAGTCCTTTTTTATTGGTTACAGGAGGAGGATAGGTGGGAGACACTACACGTGTAGTGTTTCGGGTTTAGCCACTGCCCGAATATATAAGTTCACTTACCCAGCAGTCCCCGTGTCTGCGTCCGCCGAATCACGAGGTAAGTACTTTATAGTGAAACTTACCTTCCCGGCTGCTCCCCGGCTCGCGCTATCACCGCTACCGCTGATACCGCAGTTAACTCTGCTTCTCTCTCCACAGATGCTGCCAGACCTGCTGAGTATTTCCAGCACTTTTTGCTGTTATTACAGCAGATTTCCTCTATCTAGTAGTTAGCTATCTAGTAGTGTCATGATCATTATTAATGAGATTAGCATTTTATTCCAGACTTATTAATTAATTAAATATCTCCAGCTGCCATGAGAGGATTTGAGGTTATGGCCAGAATTTTATGTGCCCCCAAAGAGCAGGCTGGTGGTGAGGGTGGGTGGAGGGGGTGATTGCGGGGGGTGGTGGTTTGGCGTAAACTGGAGTGGGAGGCTCGGGGAGCCCTTCCCAACCCGCTCCTGCCTCTGCTGCCATTTTGCGCAGGGCGGCGGTGGCAATCCCCAGGCTAATCAAGGCCCTTAAGTGGCCAATTAACGGCTGTTTAAGGGCCTCTGCCCGCTGCCATAGGGATTTTATCGCCTAAGACCAATTAGCGGCCCAGCGACCATAAAATCTGGCCTGGATCCCTGATCCAATGAGCAAGAAGAAGAAGATAAGGAAGATGAGCGGCACAGTGGCGCAGTGGTTAGCACTGCAGCATCACAGCTCCAGCGACCTGGGTTTAGTTCTGGATACTGCTTGTGTGGAGTTTGCAAGTTCTCCCTGTGACCGCGTAGGTTTCTGCTGGGTGCTCCAGTTTCCTCCCACCGCCAAAGACTTGCAGGTTGATAGGTAAATTGGCCATTATAAATTGCCCCTAGAGTAGATAGAAGAATGGTAGGAAATATGGGATTAATGTAGGATTAGTATAAATGGGTGGTTGATGGTCGGCACAGACTTGGTGGGCCAAAGGGCCTGTTTCAGTGCTGTATCTCTCTATGACTCTATGAGGATGATGAGGCAGTAGGTAATGTGAAGACTGCTGGCTTTATTGTGCGGTTGACTTAGGTTGCACCAATCCACCCATCTAACAACCACATGCAAAAGCCACTTTTGTGTTTCCCCTCCACACCCTCCACCCCCACCATTATCACTGACACAAAGCAATCCTGCAAACAACTTTTCCTGTCCTGCTTAGGTCATAAAACCACTTTCTGCGTTGAATCTAGGAGTTGGAAATATGCTCCTATTGCAGACCTCCTGAGCAATCTCCAATCACACTTTCTTTGTGTCACCTGCAGGTTTCTGCCTCCCATTAAGAGGGAATAGTATTGCCCTCCAGGCCCTTACAGCCCCCAACAGCATCTTCTTCCTTCCCTGTCACTTCAGTGACACCTCCATGAAGGAGGAGGTAATTGAGATACTGGATGGGCTAAAAATTGATATAGAGGGGTTATTAGAAATGCTGGCTGTACTTAAAGTTGCTAAGTCACCAGAACCAGATGGACGCATCTGAGGATGCTGGTGGAATTAAGGCCAGAAATTGTGGAGGCACGAGCTATAATCTTCCAATTCTCCTTACATATGAGGGTAGTGCCAGAGAGCTGGAGAATTGCAAATTAGATTAGATTAGATTAGAGATACAGCACTGAAACAGGCCCTTCGGCCCACCGAGTCTGTGCCGAACATCAACCACCCATTTATACTAATCCTACACTAATCCCATATTCCTACCAAACATCCCCACCTGTCCCTATATTTCCCTACCACCTACCTATACTAGTGACAATTTATAATGGCCAATTTACCTATCAATCTGCAAGTCTTTTTGCTTGTGGGAGGAAACCGGAGCTCCCGGAGAAAACCCACGCAGACACAGGGAGAACTTGCAAACTCCACACAGGCAGTACCCAGAATCGAACCCGGGTCCCTGGAGCTGTGAGGCTGCAGTGCTAACCACTGCGCCACTGTGCCGCTCAATGCTACACCTTTGTTCAAAAAATGGTGTAAGTATAAACCAATCAACTATAACCTCAGTGGTGGGAAAGCTTTTAGAAATGATAATCTGGAACAAAATTAAGTCACTTGGATGAGGGTGGATTAATTAAGGAAAGCCAGCATGAATTTGTGAAAGGCAAATCATGCTTAACTAATGATTGAGTTTTTTGATTTGGTAACAGAGAGGGTTGTTGAGGCTAATGTGATTGATGTGATGATATGAACTTCCAAAATGTGTTTGATAAAGTGCTGCATAACAGACTTGTCAGCAAAGTTGAGGCCCTTTGAATAAAAGGGACAGTGACAGCATGAATATGAAGTTGGTTGAGTGACTGGAAACAGAGAGAGTAGTGGCAAATGGCAGTTTTTTGGAATGGAGGAAGGTATACAGTGATGTTCCTCAGGGGTTGATACTAGGATCACTGCTTTGCCTGATAGATATTAATGACTTAGACTTAGGTGTACAGGAAAAATTTCAAAATTTTCAGATGACACAAAACTTGGAAGTATTGTGAACTGTGATAAAGATAGTCATAGACTTCAAGAGGACATGGACAGTCTGATGGAATGGACGGACACGTAGCAGATGAAATTTTATGCAGAGAAGTGTGATGTGATACATTTTGGGAGGAAAAACAATGAGCGGCAATATAAAATGAAAGGTATAATTCTAAAGTGGGTGGAGGAACAGAGATACCTGGGGTATATGTGCACAAATCATTGAAGATGGCAGAGCAGATTGAGAAAGTGATTGAAAGGGCATATGGGATCCTGGGCTTTATAGATAAAGGCATAGAGTACAAAAGCAAGGAAGTTATGATGAATTTTTAGAAAGCACTGGTTTCGCCTGAACTGGAGTATTGTGTCCAATTCTGATTGCTGCACTTTAGAAAGAATGTGAAGACTTTAGAGCAAGTTTATTTCCTTCAAGTGCCCTTCCAATTTCCTTTTAAAATCATTGATTATTTCCCCTTCCACCACTCTTGTGGACAGTGAGTTCCAGGTCATTGCCAGTCGCTGCATAAAGAAGTTCTTCCTCATATTCTACCTGCATCTCTTGCCCAAAACCTTCAATCTGTGTCCCCTAGTCCTTGTACCATCAGTTAATGGGAAGAGTTTGTCCTTGTCTGACTTAGCTAAGTCTGTTATAATCTTGGACACACTATCAAATCTCCCCTCAGTCTCCTTTGCTCCAAAGAGAACAATCCCAGCTTTTTCAACCTAACCTTGTAAATAAAATCCCCCATCCCTGGAAACATTGTGTTAAATCCGCTCTGCACCATCTCAAGGATCCTCACATCCTTCCTAAAGTGTGGTGACCAGAAATAGACGCAATACTCTAGTTGGGGTCTAACTCGAGCTTTATAAAGGTTCATCATAACTTCCCTGCTATTGTACTCAATGTATCTATTTATGAAGCCCAAGAACCCATATGCTTTCCTAACCACTCTCTCAGTATGTCATGTCACCTTCAAAGATTGATGCACTCGCACCTCCCCCGCAACCCCCCCAACAACCGCACCCCACAACCTCCCCCCCAGGTCCTTCTGTTCCTGCACACTTTTTAGAATTGTGCCATTTAGTCTACATTGCTTCACGCTATCCGTTCTATTCTCCTTTGAGAAGAGAAGGCTGAGAGGAGATTTGATAGAGGTGGTCAAAATCGTGAGGGGCCTAGACAGAGTAGATAGGGAGAAACTGTTCCCTTTCACAGAGGAGTCGAGAACCAGAGGTCACAGATTTAAGGTGATTGGGAAAAGAGCCAAAGGCGACTTGAGAAACATTTCTTTATGCAGCGAGTGATCAGGATCTGGAACGCGCTGCCTGAGAGGGTGGTGGAGGCAGATTCAATTGTGGCTTCTAAAAGGGTATTGGGTAAAAAGATTAAAAAGCATGCACAGTTGTGGGGAAAAGATGGGGGAGTGGTACCAGCTGGATTGCTCTTGCAGAGAGCTGGCATGGACTCGATGGACCTCCTTCCATGATGTAACTATTCGATGATTCTATGGACGGAATTTAATGGGCTCCCGGGAAACGGGCTGGGAAGCAGGGGGCCATAGAATTGCAATGGAATTACACCAGCAATGGTGGTGGTGGGGGGTTTGCGGGCTGGCCTCTGCCACGCGGGGAGGTCTCCCAGTAAGACAAGGCGGTCTCCCTGCAAGCTTGGGAGGTGAGGCATACTCAGTGGGCAGTCTGTGGCCCAAGGAGGGCCCCTGGTGACAAAGGCCACCCCTCTACCTTGCAACCCCGCCAGACTTACCTGTAGTCTGGGGATCCAGCAATGGACCTGGTCCCAGGTGTAGGTTAATACCAGCAGTGGCCACTGCTCCAGGTGGCACTGCCAATACTACTAAGCTGCTAGCCCTTTGATTGGCTGGCAGCTCTGGGAGGGATGGAGACCCCAGTGCTACCAGTTAACTGCCCAAATGCCATGAATTGCATCGGTGGGGGGAACTCCAAAGGGCTGAGGGGGTTTCCTCTAATCTTTTTGGTCCATCGTCGGGACCCCCACTGGCTCCAGTAAATTCAGCCATATGATTCTTGTGGGGTTCAGCCTTTGCCCATCTTAACTGCTGTGTAGGAACGCCTAGAACCGGAGCGGAAACCTTCAGCACGAGGCTTGGGGCCTTCACTTGCCTTCCGGGAGTGGAGAGCAGTCCAGGCGTGCTGGAGTTTTGAAAAAGAAGAAAAAAAAAGTCAACAGTGACATCACTGGAAGGCTGCAAGGTGATTGGTTGGTGAGTAACTGCTGTTAGGGAATAACTCTAAATAACTGGGCAAGTGACCAAAGTTCTTTTTAAAGATAGTAGGTAGTGTTTTTTTTTAGGGAATCAAGGTCCCGTGTGTAAATAATCTAATTTTTGGGTAATTTAAAGGAGTAAATTAAGGGGAAGTCATGGTAGGGCAGCTCGGCAGCGTGGAGTGGTCCTCCTGTGCAATGTGTGAAGTCAGGGACACTTCCAGTGTCCAAGGAAAACACGTGTGCAGGAAGTGCCTCCAGCTGCAGCTACTCGAAATCCGCATTTCGGATCTGGAGCGCTGACTGGGGACACTGTGGAGCATCCGCGAGGCTGAGATAATCGTGGATAGCACATAAAGGGAGGTGGTCACGCTGCAGGTAATGATTGCTCAGGCACAAAAGGAATGGCTGACCGCCAGGCAGAGTAGAAGAGCTACAACAATAATATAAAAGCAAAATACTGCGGATGCTGGAAATCTGAAACAAAAACAAGAAATGCTGGAATCACTCAGCAGGTCTGGCAGCATCTGTGGAAAGAGAAGCAGAGTTAACGTTTCGGGTCAGTGACCCTTCTTCGGAACTGACAAATATTAGAAAAGTCACAGATTATAAACAAGTGAGGTGGGGGTTGGGCAAGAGATAACAAAGGAGAAGGTGCAGATTGGACCAGGCCACATAGCTGACCAAAAGGTCACGGAGCAAAGGCAAACAATATGTTAATGGTGTTTTGAAAGACAAAGCATTAGTACAGATTAGGTGTGAATATACTGAATATAGAACATCAGCAAGTGCAAACCTGAAGAAAAACAACCTGAAAAAAACAGTGGGTAAGCAAACTGAACAAACTAAGATGAAATGAAATAAATGCAAAAAATTTTAAAAAGGAATGCAAAAAAAAGGAAGAAAAAATAACTAAAAATGACTAAAAATGAAAGTAAAGTGGGGGGCTGTCATGCTCTGAAATTATTGAACTCAATGTTCAGTCCGGCAGGCTGTAGTGTGCGTAATCGGTAGATGAGATGCTGTTCCTCGAGCTTGCGTTGATGTTCACTGGAACACTGCAGCAATCCCAGGACAGAGATGTGAGCATGAGAGCAGGGGGGAGTGTTGAAATGGCAAGCAACCGGAAGCTCAGGGTCCTGCTTGCGGACTGAGCGGAGATGTTCCGCAAAGCGGTCACCCAGTCTGCGCTTGGTCTCCCCAATGTAGAGGAGACCACACTGTGAGCAGCGAATACAGTATACTACATTGAAAGAAGTACAAGTAAATCGCTGCTTCACCTGAAAGGAGTGTTTGGGGCCTGGGATAGTGAGGAGAGAGGAGGTAAATGGGCAGGTATTACACCTCCTGCGATTGCAAGGGAAGGTGCCCTGGGACGGGGACGAGGTGGTGGGGGTAATGGAGGAGTGGACCAGGGTGTCGCGGAGGGAACGATCCCTTCGGAATGCTGACAGGGGAAGGGAGGGGAAGATGCGACCGGTAGTGGCATCACGCTGGAGGTGGTGAAAATGGCGGAGGATGATCCTTTGGATATGGAGGCTGGTGGGATGAAAAGTGAGGACAAGGGGAACCCTGTCACGGTTCTGGGAGGGAGGGGAAGGGGTGAGGGTAGAGGTGCGGGGAATGGGTCGGACACGGTTGAGGGCCCTGTCAACCACAGTGGGGGGAAATCCTCGGTTGAGGAAAAAGGAGGTCATATCAGAAGCACCGTCATGGAAGGTAGCATCATCAGAGCAGATGCGTCGGAGACGGAGAAACTGGGAGAATGGAATGGAGTCCTTACAGGAGGTAGGGTGTGAAGAAGTGTAGTCGAGGTAGCTGTGGGAGTCAGTGGGCTTATAATGGATATTGGTAGACAACCTATCCCCAGAGATGGAGACAGAGAAGTCGAGGAAGGGAAGGGAAGTGTCAGAGATGGACCATGTAAAGGTGAGAGAAGGGTGGAAATTGGAAGCAAAGTTGATAAAGTTTTCGAGTTCGGGGTGGGAGCAGGAAACGGCACCGATACAGTCATCAATGTACCGGAAAAAGAGTTGGGGGAGGGGGCCTGAGTAGGACTGGAACAAAGAATGCTCGACATATCCCACAAAAAGACAGGCATAACTAGGACCCATGCGGGTACCCATAGCGACACCTTTTACTTGAAGGAAGTGCGTGGAGTTGAAGGAGAAGTTGTTCAATGTGAGAACAAGTTCAGCCAGGCGGAGGAGGGTGGTGGTGGATGGGGACTGGTTGGGCCTCTGTTCCAGGAAGAAGCGGAGAGCCCTCAAACCATCCTGGTGGGGGATGGAGGTGTAGAGCGATTGGACGTCCATAGTGAAGAGGAGGCGGTTGGGACCAGGAAACTGGAAATTGTCAAAATGACGTAGGGCGTCAGAAGAGTCACGGATGTAGGTGGGAAGAGACTGGACCAGCGGAGAAAAGATAGAGTCTAGATAGGAAGAAATAAGTTCAGTTGGGCAGGAGCAGGCTGACACAATGGGTCTGCCGGGACAGTCCCGTTTGTGGATTTTGGGAAGGAGATAGAAGCGGGCTGTCCGGGGTTGCGGGACTATGAGGTTGGAAGCTGTAGAGGGAAGATCTCCAGAGGAGATGAGGTCAGTGACAGTCCTTTGGACGGTGGCTTGATGTTCGGTGGTGGGGTCATGGTCCAGAGGGAGGTAGGAAGAGGTGTCTGTGAGTTGGCGTTGAGCTTCTGCAAGGTAGAGGTCGGTACGCCATACAACAACAGCACCACCCTTGTCTGCAGGTTTGATGACCATGTCGGGGTTAGACCTGAGAGAACGGAGTGCCTCAAGTTCAGAGGGGGACAGGTTAGAGTGAGTGAGGGGGGCAGAGAAATTGAGACGACCAATGTCTCGCCGACAGTTTTCAATGAAGAGATCAAGAGCGGGTAAGAGGCCAGGGTGAGGGGTCCAGGTAGAGGGAGAATGCTGGAGGCGGGTGAATGGGTCTGCTGGTCGGGGGGAGGACCCCTGGTCAAAGAAGTGAGCCCGGAGGCGGAGGCGACGGAAGAAGAGCTCAACGTCATGCCGAGCGCGAAATTCATTGAGGTGGGGGCGTAAGGGGATAAAACTGAGTCCTTTGCTGAGTACAGAACGCTCAGCATCAGAGAGGGGGAGGTCAGAGGGTATAGTGAATACACGGCAAGGGGTCAGATCAGAAGGGGTGGGATCAGAGGGAAGTGAAGCGGAAGGAGGATCTGGAGGGGCATTAGTCCCCATCAGCTGCTGGAGCTTGCGTTCCTTAACACCTGAAAGGAAGAAAAAAAGTTTTTTGTTAATGCGTCGGATGAGACGTAAGATGAGATGAAACTGCGGAGTAGAACAGATTTGAGATAAGGTGAGACGGTGCTGCTGGAGAGAGAGGTCCAGTGTGTGCATATGGCGGCGCATAGCACTGAGTGTAGATCTCAGGATGCGGCGAGAGTAGCAGTCCGAGGAACGTTGTATTTCTCGGAGATACCTGTGATCCTGGGTGGTTTCAAAGCATGATGGGTGAAACTGCAGTTGGAATCCACGTGGAATCAGTCGGAGCCGGAGACAGTCACTGAGGAAGGAGATGTGGCTGTGAAAACGAGTTTTGGTAGATACCTTATCAAACACCAGGAGGGAAATAGAAAGCAATGAAGGTGAACAAGGTAAAAGAGACAAACGAAAATCCCGTCGGAGAGAAGAGCAGAACTTCTTCAAGGTAGGCATTCCTGGAAGAGAAGTGGCAGTGAATTAAACACTAAAATAAAAGCAAAATACTGCGGATGCTGGAAATCTGAAACAAAAACAAGAAATGCTGGAATCACTCAGCAGGTCTGGCAGCATCTGTGGAAAGAGAAGCAGAGTTAACGTTTCGGGTCAGTGACCCTTCTTCGGAACTGACAAATATTAGAAAAGTCACAGATTATAAACAAGTGAGGTGGGGGTTGGGCAAGAGATAACAAAGGAGAAGGTGCAGATTGGACCAGGCCACATAGCTGACCAAAAGGTCACGGAGCAAAGGCAAACAATATGTTAATGGTGTTTTGAAAGACAAAGCATTAGTACAGATTAGGTGTGAATATACTGAATATAGAACATCAGCAAGTGCAAACCTGAAGAAAAACAACCTGAAAAAAACAGTGGGTAAGCAAACTGAACAAACTAAGATGAAATGAAATAAATGCAAAAAATTTTAAAAAGGAATGCAAAAAAAAAGGAAGAAAAAATAACTAAAAATGACTAAAAATGAAAGTAAATTGGGGGGCTGTCATGCTCTGAAATTATTGAACTCAATGTTCAGTCCGGCAGGCTGTAGTGTGCCTAATCGGTAGATGAGATGCTGTTCCTCGAGCTTGCGTTGATGTTCACTGGAACACTGCAGCAATCCCAGGACAGAGATGTGAGCATGAGAGCAGGGGGGAGTGTTGAAATGGCAAGCAACCGGAAGCTCAGGGTCCTGCTTGCGGACTGAGCGGAGATGTTCCGCAAAGCGGTCACCCAGTCTGCGCTTGGTCTCCCCAATGTAGAGGAGACCACACTGTGAGCAGCGAATACAGTATACTACATTGAAAGAAGTACAAGTACAAGAAGTACAAGAGTAGAAGAGCTAGGCAGGTAGTGCAGGAGTCCCCTGGGTCCATCTCCCTATCCAACAGATTTTCCGCTTTAGATACTGTTGGGGGAGATAGCTTCTCAGGGGAATGCAACAAGAGCCAGGTCTGTGGCACTATGGGTGACTCAACTGTACAGGAGGGAAGGAAAAAGAGTGGGAGAGCTAAAGTGATAGGAGATTCTATTGTAAGGGGTACAGATAGGCATTTCTGTGGCCACAAACATGACTCCAGGATCGTATGTTGCCTCCCTGGTGCTCGGGTCAAGGATGTTATGGAGCGGCTGCAGGACATTCTGAAGAGGGAGAGTGAACAGTCAGAGGTTATGGTTCACATTGGTACCAACTCCATTGGTAGAAAGAGGGATGAGGTCCTGCAACAAGAATTTAGGGAGCTCTGTAGCAGATTAAAAAGCAGGACATCAAAGGTATAATCTCTGGATAAATCCTGGTGCCACGTGCTAGTGAATATAGGAATAGAAGGATAGAGCAGATGAATGCCTGGCTGAGGAGATGGTATAGGAGGGAGGGATTTAGTTTCCTGGATCACTGGATCTGTTTCTGGCAAAGGTGAGACCTGTACAAGTTGGACGGGTTGCACTTGAACTAGAACGGAACAAACATTCTTGCTGGGAGGTTTGCTAGTGCTGTTGGGGTGGGGGGCGGGGTGGTGGTTTAAACTAATTTGGCAGGGGGATGGGATACAGAGTGGAGGTACAGTAGGGGGTGATGCACAGTCAAATATAGAAGAAAAACTGAGTCAGTCTGGAAGACAGAGCAAATATAGACCTGTTAAGGCACAAGCGAATAATGCAAGGCTGTATTGCATCTATTTTAATGCAAGGAGTCTTACAAGTAAGGCAGATGAATTGAGGGCATTGATTAACACATGGGAATATGATATTATTGCTATCACAGAGACACGGTTGAGAGAAGGGCAGGACTGGCAGCTCAATGTTCCAGGGTATAGAATCTTCAGGCGTGACAGGGGAGGGTGTAAAAGAGGAGGTGGCATTGCACTGTTAATCAAGGAGTCAATTACTGCAGTAAGGAGGGATGATATCTTAGAAGGTTCCTCAAATGAGACCATATGGGTAGAAGTTAAAAACAAAATGGGGGCAATCACTTGGCTGGGAGTGTACTCCAAACAGTCAGGGAGGGATAGAGGAGCAGATATGTAGGCAAATCTCAGAGAGGTGTAAAAATAATAGGGTAATAATAATAGGGGATTTCAATTTTCCCAATATCAACTGGGATAATCTTAGTGAAAAAGACTTAAAGGGGGCGGAATTCTTAAAGTGCATACAGGAGAGCTTTTTGAGCCAGCACGTAGAAAGTCCTACAAGAGAAGGGGCGGTACTGGACTGAATCCTAGGGAATGAAGCCGGAGAAGTGGTAGAAGTGTCAATGGGGGTATATTTCGGGAATAGTGACCATAACTCTCTAAGATTTAAGGTAGTGATGGAAAAGGACAAAGAGGGACCAGAAATAAAAATACTGAATTGGGGAAAGGCTGATTTCAATATGATAAAACAGGATCTGAATAAAGTGAACTGGGAGCAGCTACTTGTAGGAAAGTCGACATCAGACCAGTGGGAGTCATTCAAAAAGCAAATCATGAGAGTTCAGGGCCAACATGTTCCCGTAAAGGTGAAGGGGAGGACCAACAAGCCCAGGGAAGCTTGGATGTCAAGGGATATAGAGGATTGGATAAGAAAAAAAAGGAGGTGTATGGCAGATTCAGAGCGGAGGCCCTAGAGGAGTATAGAAAGTCTCGGTTGGTACTTTAAAAAGTAATTAGGATAGCGAAGAGGGGACGTGAAAAAACACTGGCAGGCAAGATAAAGGAAAATCCCAAGACATTTTATAAGCTTATTAAGGACAAGAGGATAACCAGGGAAAGAGTAGGGCCCATTAGGGACCAAAGTGGCGATCAATGTGTGGAGCCGGAGGACATAGGTGAGGTTTTAAGTGATTACTTTTCATCTGTGTTCACTATGGAGAGGGACGATGTAGGTGTGGAGATCAGAAAGGGGGATTGTGATATACTTGAACAAACTAACATTGAAGGGGAGGAAGTGTTAGCTGTTTTAGCGCGCTTAAAAGTGGATAAATCCCCAGGCCCAGATGAGATGTATCCCAGGCTGTTATGTGAGGCAAGGGATGAGATAGCAGGGGCTCTGACACAAATTTTCAAATCCTCTCTGGCCACAGGAGAGGTATCAGAGGACTGAAGGACAGCTAATGTGGTACCATTGTTCACGAAGGGTAGCAGGGATAAATCAGGTAATTATAGGCCAGTGAGTCTAACATCAGTAGTAGGCAAACTATTGGAAAAAATTCTGAGGGGCAATATTAATCTCCACTTGGAGAGGCAGGGAGTAATCAGGGATAGTCTGCATGACTTTGTCAGGGGGAGATCGTGTCTAACCACTGATTGAATTTTTTCGAGGAGCTGACGAGATGTGTAGATGAGGGTAAAGTAGTCTACATGGACTTCAGTAAGGCCTTTGATGAGGTCCCGCATGGGAGATTGGTTAAGAAGGTAAGCATCCATGGGATCCAGGGCAATTTGACAAAGTGGATCCAAAATTGGCTTAGTGGCAGGAGGCAGAGGGTAATGGTCGAGGGTTGTTATTGCGAGTGGAAGCTTGAGGCCCGTGGTGTACCACAGGGATTGGTGCTGGGGCCCTTGCTGTTTATAGTGTACATTAATGATTTAGACATGAATATAGGAGGTATGATCAGTAAATTTGCAGATGACACGAAAATTGGTGGTGTCGTAAATAGTGAGGAGGAAAGCCTTAGATTTCAGGATGATATAGATGGGCTGGTAAGATGGGCAGAGCAGTGGCAAATGGAATTTAATCCTGAGAAGTGTGAGGTGATGCATTTTGGGAGGACTAACAAGGTAAGTGGATATACAATGGAAGGTAGGACCCTAGGAAGTACAGAGGGTCAGAGGGACCTTGGTGTACTTGTCCATAGATCACTGAAGGCAGCAGCTCAGGTAGATAAGGTGGTTAGGAAGGCATATGGGATACTTGCCTTTATTAGCCGAGGCATAGAATATAAGAGCAGGGAGGTTATGATGGAGCTGTATAAAATGCTAGTTAGGCCGCAGCTGGAGTACTGTGCACAGTTCTGGTCACCACACTATTGGAAGGATGTGATTACACTGGAGAAGGTGCAGAGGTGATTCACCAGGATGTTGCCTGGGCTGGAGCATTTCAGCTATGAAGAGGGACTGGATAGACTGGGGTTGTTTTCCTTAGAGCAGAGAAGGCTGTCAGGGGTCCTCATTGAGGTATGCAAAATTATGAGGGGCATTGATAGGATAGATAGGAAGAAACTTTTTCCCTTAGCGGAGAGGATAATAACCAGGCGGCATAGATTTAAGATAAGTGCAGGAGGTTTAGATGGGATTTGAGGAAAAATTGGAATCTGGAACACACTGCCTGAAGGGGTGGTAGAGGCAGGAATCCTCACATTTAAGAAGTAATTAAATGAGCACTTGAAACGCCATAGCATACAAGGCTACGGGCCAAGTGCTGGTAAATGGTATTAGAATAGATAGGTGCTCGATGGCTGGCACAGGCATGACGGGCTGAAGGGCCTATTTCTGTGCTATATAACTCTATGACTCTAACTACATCCCAGCAGATCGGCAGCTTTCCATCCCAACTCCAAATTACCTCAACTTGGATTTATTTATATTTTCACCCAGAGGGTAGTGGGTGTCTGGAATTCGCTGCCCAGGTCGGTGGTGAAGGTTGAAACTCTCAACTCATTTAAAAGGTACCTGGACCTGGACCTGAAGTGCTGTAACCTGCAAGGTTTCGGACCAGGTGCTGGAAGGTGGGATTCGAATGGGCGGCTAGCTTTTTCAGCTGGCGCAGACACGATTGGCAGAATGACCTCTCTCTGTGCTATAATTTTTCTATGGTTCTATGTTTCTATGGATGTTTGGAGTGTTCCTTTAAATACTGGAGTTGAAATCGCATCATGTTCATCATCAGCACACCTGCTGATATAAATTGGATGTGAAACCTGGAAGGACAATGATAATGAGGTGGCTGAAATAAAAAGCCACTGACAAAAGCACTGTATATATGTCTGGGTTTCTCACGTGCTTTCGGTCCTCCCACCACCACTCCCAGCAGGCCTGCAGATTAAAATTCAGCCCTATGTGTTTGTCTTTCAATTAGCAGTAGTTAATGGAAATAGTCACTCGAAAGGTTGCTATCCCTCCACAATGAAAGGCTTGTAGACAATCCATCCTGAACATGCTTGTGACAGATTATGTTGTAACATTAAAAAAGGTGCTGTTCAATGACATAGCAACATGTTATAAATTATTATAAGATGGTTGGTACCTTTCCGAAACATTGAGGTCTAATTTCCTTGTTTGAGCTACATTTTGCAAGACTATATAGCAGATCTTTTTAAGCAACTGTTGGTATAGATGATTGCTGAATTAACTGTTTAGATCATGTGGTACTTAGAGTGAGAAGTGAACTCATACATTGTTGCAATAAAATCAGCTAATGATCAGATGATGATTTACCATGAATAGACTCTTATCTCAAAACAAGATTTGTCAATATACGGGAAGTTTTCCTGAGTCTACGCCCAGATGCAACTTTGTTCTTGTTTGCAATGATATCAGCCATTTGAGAGGGTTGGAGCACACACCTATAAAGGAACCCAGTCCTTACAGATTATGGATACATAAGCCTGGAAATTACCGTTGGCATTATGTTGAATGCTTGTATTATGTGTTCGTATACTGAGTATTTGCAGAAAGCCAAATAGTCCATACTTTGTGTACATTCCTGTGAGAAGAAGTGGTTTCTTCACCATTGTCGTGCTGAATACATGAGTCAGCTTTATTAAGATAATTATTACTGCCATAATAGCTCCATAATTCACACAATTTTCATAACTTATGCTTTGTTAGCGCAAAGAAGTTTCTTCTGAATTTTCTATTTGATTCCTTGGTGACTATTTTATATCGATGGCCTCTAGTTTTGCTATTCCCCATAAGTGGAGACATACCCTCCGTGTGTGAAACTGGAATTATTTGTCCCCATTGTTTGGGCACTCCGAGTGTCCTTGGACCTTCAATATGGCGTCCGTGGTGCCTACGCATGCTTTCTGGGTGAGTCGTACCGGATTCCATATTTGTGAGGGTGTTAGTGCGTGTATAATGAATGGCCGCTGGATGTATACGGGGCAGGCACATCATGATGTCAGGCTGCGTGCAATGCTAATTGACACTAGTAGTTTCATTTTGGAGCCCAAAGCTCCAGCTAATGCTCTCTGTTAACCTTGCAGAACTGAACATGCATTCCTATGGAGGAAGGACCCCCACCCCACCAAAACCAGCATTACTTGAAGGGCTCAGCAACTGTTTAGAGGTTGGTTGCTAGTTGATTTCTTCTGGTTGTTGCTCTAATTCTGCAAGTGTTTGGTGCTTTCTATAGTTGGTCAAAATTGCAAAGTCTCCAGCAAGCAGTGTGGCAGCTGCTAAAGGAGTTTTTGGGGATTTCAAGGCTTCTGCACAAACCAGTTGCTCCCAGACATGTATGCACTTGTAGCCATTCTCCTTGGAATACAACATCTTTTGGAGAATGAACAGAGGCCATGCACAGCAGGACAACCTGCTGGAAAAGAGAGGAGGGAAAGGTGGGAGAAGGGGTCTCAGCAGGAGAGTGTTCAGGGAGCAATTCTCCTACCTGAACCAAAGCATGGAACAACATGTGTAACATATGCGTTTCTGTAAGTATGTCCTAACTGAAATATGCCACCTTCTACAGGGCAAGAACCACATTACCAGTGGATGTGAAGGTGGCCATGGAGATGAACCTTTATGCATTTGGTTCCTTCCAGGCTGGAGCTGACAATATTTGGAATATCCCACAGTTTGCCACCCACTACTGCGTCAGGGAGGTCACTGATACACTCTATTCATTGAGAGCTAACATTTAATTCTCTCTTGCCAGAGAGAAGCAGGCAGAGTGAGCATACAACTTCACTAAGATTGCAGTATTCTCTCCAGTCCAGGGTGCCATGACTGTATGTGCCTTGCTTTGTGGGTGCCGCATGCCAACTCTGCCCTATACTGCAACCGAAAGGGACTCCTTCATCGCCCAGCTGATGCATAACCATAGGCAGAGAATCATGCAGTTTAATGCTGAGTACCCTGGTAGTGATCAACCAAATACCCTTATGCATTCACTTAGTGCTGTCTTTCATTTGCCTTTGCCTGTCTTTGTGCTCTTACGCAGTGCTACTCCAGTAGCTGAAGCTTGGCTGGTAGAAGGCTGCTGATCTTCAATTGAGGAGACTGCAGATAGCCTTAGAGGATGACCTGAAGTAGTTCTGGACCAGAGTTTGATTAGTTTGTTTAATATTTCTCTTCTGTTTTAAATGTGATTATTGTAATATTCTGATAACTATTAAGGCTCAGTGCAGAATATATAAGAGTCTGACGGTTAAAGTAACAGGGGTTTATTTACACACAGTCTTACATCTAAGGCTTCCACTACAACTCTCCATGAGGTTCTGTACAGATTACATCACTTCCTGTGATGATGCTCACAGTCTATTTACATATTTGACCCAGTAACAACCCTATGTCATATAACACTGGTGTTGTTCTCAGCATTTTTCTTGGATAAGTCTGGCAACAAAGACCATGCCAGAGGTTCTTCTGGAAGATCTAAAGCCACACTGTGTGTCTGGGAGGATTTCCTCAGCCACAAGAAATAGGTGATTCAGGAGAATATCTGTCAGAATTTTCCCTGCTATGGACAAGAGGGAAATGCCTTGATAGTTTCTACAGAATGATTTATCTCCCTTCTTGAAGATAGTTACAATTGTCGCATTCCTGAAGTTGGGAAGGAGTTCTTTTTGCTCCCAAATCCGAAGGATGAGTGCATGGAGTCTTGATGTGAGCAAAAGCCCAGCAGCTTTGAAGACCTCAGCTGGGATACCATTGGGGCGCAGGCTTTGTTGTTTTTCAGCCATTTGATTGTTTATGATTGCTTTTGAGAGAGGTGGCTGCCAAAGTATGGAAAGTGCCCAACATATTCCTAAGTCTCTCCTTCAACATATATGGAAGGTGAATCAGAAAAATGTCGAGAACAATACCAGGAATTCTTCATTGCATTCATCAACCTGACTAAAGCATTTTACTCAGTAAATCGTGAAGTTCTGTGGATTGTGCTTCAAAGATTTGGATGTCCAAGATATTTTATCACAATCCTGCAGTTGCTCCATGATGATATGACTGCAACTGTCTTGAGTGGGAGATCTGAAACAGACATCTTCAAAATCTGGACTGGGGTCAAGCAAGGCTGTGTGATAGCCTCCATACTATTCACAATCTACCTGACAGTGGCTGTTCATCTCATCAAAGATCAACTGCCCTCTGGTGTGAGTATTAAATACCATCCAGAAGGAAAACTCTTTGACCTCAGTCGTCTCTGCGCTAAAACTAAACTGACCACCATAGACATATATGATCTACAGTTTGCAGATGACTGCAGTGTCATTGCTCACTCTGGACCAGATTTGCAAGCCACTTTTTATCTCTTCAATTCTGCATAAAAGAGATGAAAATAAGAAATGCTGGAACCACTCAGCAGGTCTGGCAGCATCTGTGGAAAGAGAAGCAGAATTAACGTTTCAGGTCAGTGACCCTTCTTCGGGACTGACCCGAAACGTTAACTCTGCTTCTCTTTCCACAGATGCTGCCAGACCTGCTGAGTGGTTCCAGCATTTCTTGTTTTCATTTCAGATTTCCAGCATCCGCAGTATTTTGCTTTTATTTTACTGCATAAAAGAGACTCGCCCTGTCCTTGAATGTTGCCAAAACAAAACTCATGTATCAACCCACACCTGGTCAGTCAAATATTACACCTCCCATATATGTTGAAGGAAACACTTTGGAATATGTTGAGCACTTCTCATACTTTGGCAGCCAGCTCTCTCAAAAGGTAACCATTGACGAGGAGATTCAACACCAGATCAGCTGTGTCAGGTCAGCCTTCTACAAATTACAGCAGTGAGTGAGTGACAACAAAGACCTCTGCAAGTCAACAAAAGTCTTAGTGTACAGAGCAGTTGTTGTCATCACACTCCTACACTGCAGTGAAACCTGTACTCTGTATCAGCGCCACATAAGAACACTATAGAAATTCCATCAGCACTGCCTCCGCCACATCCTCCGGATTTAATGGGAGGACCATCATACAAATGCTAGTGTCCTTCTTGAAGCCAGCTCCACAAGCATCCAGGCAAAACTCTTGCAAAACCAACTTTGATGGACTGAACACTGAGTCCAGATGCCCAAAAACCATCTCCTCCACCAGAACCTGTTTTCTCAACTCTCAAATGGTCAGCATTCCGGGGAGGACAACGACACTCTGAAGCACTCTTTGAAGCGCAACAGCATTGACATTGATGACTGAGAGGAACTTGCTACCAATCATTCAACATAGTGACAACTAGTCCAACAAGCTACAACATGCTTTGAGTCCAAATGCCTTAATGATGAGGCAGATCAGTGGCAGAGAAGGAAAGAAAAGGAAGCAGATCCTGCATAACTCGTGGGATGTCCTGCCACATGTACCCAAAGCACTTCGGGTTGAGAATTGGCCTATTCAGTCACATGAAGACCCATGGCAGAAACTCACAACCTTGAGTAGGCATATCCTTGAATTGAGGGACAGCCAATGACTACATTATACGAGAACGCCCCAAGTCTCTGACTTCTCTTTTCAAATTGATAACCGCTGTGGCATTTTTACAATTCTGCCATAACAGTTCTTATTTCTTTCGAAGGGATTTGATGTTTTGAGTCTTCTAGTTCCTCCTTCTGACTCTGCTGCACTTGAGTAGAACTGTTAGATGACCCAAGTTCTTCGTTCGGGTTGTCCTCTGGGTTGAAGGCTGATTGCAGCATCACTGGTTCATGAAATCTTTGAGATGATTTTTCCTCTTGTATTTGCTGCTTCTTTGGTATCACCACAAATGACCTTTTGTTTCTTCTTATCACCCTTTGGTCAGTTTGGACAATATAGGAACATGGATATGGTGATTGTTCTATCACTTATCCATACCGATTTTGGTCTCTAACCCAAATTGATTCCCCAGGTTGGATGTCTGATAAGTTTCTGGTTCTGTGGCGCCGGTCATAATTTCCTGATTGATCTGACTGCTCTCTATCCTCTCCTTCACTTTTTCCAAGTCTTCTGCATTTACTTGTGGCTTGAGTGTTCTTGGGAGTGTAAGAAGTGGGTCTTCAACCTTCTTCCCATTAACAATTCACATGGGGCTAAACCATTCAAAAGTAGTGCCAATCGATAACGTAGAAGTGCTAATTGGAGATCTTCATTCTTTTTTAACAATGCTTTCACAATCTATACACCTCTCTTTGCTTCACCTTTAGCCTTAGGGTACCTCGGTGAATTTGTGACATGGACAAAGCCATATACTTCTGTAAGCTCTCTATCGCATTCATTTGCAAATTGTGGCCCACAGTCATATAACAACATCTGGAATTCCATGCGAGGCAAAAATTTCTCTCAAGGATATGAATACAGCTTCAACACCTTCAACACCTTGTAGTTGTTTAACTTCAATCCACCTTGAATAATAATCGACTGCTATTAGGAACATTTTACGTCTATGCAAGTATCTCCGTCAACAATGTAATTACTGCTTCAGAAGTGTGACCCTGTAGTTGCATGACCTCTATCCATCTGAAGTAGTCGTCTACTACGATGAAGAACATCTTACCTCTGTGTTCAAAGAGGTCCATCCCAAGACAGTCCCATGGCTGTGATGGGAAGGGAGATGATATCAACAGTTCTCTTGTCTCCTGGGAATGAATAGCACAAGTAATACAGCTTTTTATCATCTTTTCCAGAGACTTTGAGAGACCTTGCCACCAAATAGAATATCTTGCTCTGGCTCGACATTTTGTGATGCCCAAATAGCCTTGGTGTAATCATTGTAATATGTCAAGGCTCAGAACTCTCGGAATGACCACTCTCTCATCATAGATGAGTAAATCATCAACTACACTGAGATGTCCTCTCTGTTTATTTGTACTGTCTGAGAATGGGATTGTGTGGCATGTGTGCTGACCATCCTTTGACGCAGTACTCTCTGGCCACACCACGTTCTTCATCAGATTTCTGTGCATCTCTGATTTTGTTCAGTTGCTGAGTTGTTGCTGGTAGAGTTGTGGTTGTTGTTGATGCAAAGGTTTCTACCTCTTTGACAAGGGCTACAGCCTTGTTCGGGACTTGCCACTGGGATGCAGAACAAAACATCTGCTGTAATCTGCTGCTTTCCCTGAATATATGCGGTCTTACATCAAACCTCATCATCCTCAGTCTGAATCGTACTCGTGGAGGCATTTTTGCTGACTCCTTCAAATTTAAGAGAGTCACCAAGGGCTTGTGGTCTGTCTTTATCTCCAAGTGGAGATCAAGAACATAATCTGCAGACTTCTCGCAATCCCACATAGCCGCTAGTGTTTCTTTCTCTATCACTGCATATCTCTGTTCAGTCTCTGTCAGCGAGCAGGATGCATAGTAAACTGGTCTGTGCTTTCCATCCTTCTGTATCTGAAAGATTACAGCTCCCAGTCCTGTAGAAGATACATCTGCAGAAATGGTGGAGGGTAGCTCAGGGTTATATTAAGCTAACAGATCAAGTGATATCAACATCTCTTTGATTTTTTCAAAAGACCTTTGTTGTGCTTCCTTCCAGGACCATGTATTGTCCTGTCGCAACTGCTGACATAGTGGCTCACTGACTACAGCTAGGTTGGGTAGGAGCTTTCGATTTGGTTTACCATACCCATGAATCTCTGGAGCTCAGTCACGTTTCAAGGAGCTGGAAACTCCTTGATTGCTCTTGCCTTCTGTGGATCAGCTCTGACACTAGACACATCCACAATATGTCCAAGGAACTTGACAGTTGGCTGCGAGAATTCACATTTGTTATTGACTGTAAGTCCTGCTTCCTGTAGGCATCACAGCACTGCTTGTACTCCAGTGTCATGTTCTAACTGAGTGGATCCATGGATCAGATCATCATCCATGTGACATGTAACTCCATCCAGTCCTCTGTAAGATTTCTGGTGCTGATGTTATGCCAAAGGGTAGTCTGTTGAAACAAAACCTCCCAAATGAAGTAATGACGATTATGAGCAACTTAGACTCTTTATCAAGGGGTAGTTGCCAAAAACCACAATTTGTAGTTAACTTCGTGAAGATTGAACTCTTTCCCAATTTTGCTAAGCTCTCGTCCACAGACGTCAGGATGAACTTTGTGTTCAACTGCTTTGTTCAGCTGTCTAAGATTGATGCAAGTTCTAATAGATCCATTGGGCTTTGGCACCGAGAACATCCCTGAGCACCCGGCTTGTTGGTTCTGTCACAGGGGAAATAACCCCTTGCTTCAACATAGAGTTGATTTTCTTCTTTACTTCTAGCAAGAGTGGATGAGGAACCTTTCTGGGTGTTGTTGCGACCGAGGTGGAAGGAGTGCACTGTCTTTACTAGTTCCACTTCTCCACAGGTCACAGCATATATTTAAATGTTTATCCAGTTACCGATACAGTCAAAAATAGACTACTCTTTATCCCAGAATAAAATAGACCAACCAGATTTCTTTAATAAACAACAAAACTATCAATTCATTATCAAACAAGACTTACTCAGTAACAAAGCAAAGCATGAACACACAGATTGAAATATGGACGTTCCCTTTTTAAATACCACCCCCCGCACACACACTCACACACACAATAGTTAAAGAGGAAGAAAAAAAGACATTTTCTCTGCAGAGCTTTTTTACAAAAAACAGACTAAAATACTTTGGCCAAATGCTTGTTAATTCTTGAAGAAAACAGATGAGATAACTTGTGCCCCAAAATGACTTACAGTCTGGTGTCCAAGAACACGTAGATGGGTCACTGGGTTCTTTTTTGGGGCAGTTCCTTTCAGGCAGTGTCGAGAAGTAATCTGGCAGCTTTTTCCAGCCCTCAGGAGAAAGGTAGCATCGGGGGTTTCAGCTCCCACACACTGGATCTTTGCAGGGGTTCACAGAGACAGAAGGACAGAGATGAGCTGGGTGTTTCTCTCTTGGTAGGTTGATCTCCAACGAACTCAAAACAGTCCACACCTAACTGAACCAAAACAACATCGCAGAAGCGAAACCAACTCCTGACCCTCATAAATCATGACATGTCACTTCTCTGTAAACATCTGCCCCAAAACACCAATGTTTCTGTTTGTTTATTGCCCATGATTTTAAAATACAAATGCTAAAAAAAATATTAAAAAGAAGAAGCACTTTCATAATGTTGTTAACAGGCACACAGGCTTCTTTTCTGGATGTAGAGTTACGCGGTATGCTGTCTTCAGCTTTCCTAGACCTGCAAACAGCTGTGGGAATTCAGCTCTGAATTTTTTGGCTGATCTTCTCAGCTTTCCAGTTCCCCATCTCTACAAATCAGATGTCTGTCGGTACAGGCATTCCTACTCAAAAGTGAGCAATTCTGGTTTTGGATCACATGCAATGTTTCCCTGATGTCTTTCTCTTGATATTTGAGGGTTGCTTTCAGTTCTCCTATGACTTTCAGTTCGATCCCTCCTGGCCCGTATAGTTTTTTTGCATGATGGCTGAAAAGAGCTTCTCTCTGACCACAGTTCAGCATCAGAAAGAACTGAAACTGCTGCACTGATGTCCAACTTAAAGTGCATTTTGGTTCCCTCTACTAGAATCTCAGCACTCCAGCCACTTCTGCTTCGTTCCTGGACCTCTCCAAGGAGAGGCACCTTGATATCATGGGTTTCCTCTACTTCATGCATCTTGCCACCTTTCAAAGGCTTCCCTTTGTGCGTATTCTGTGGAGGCTTCTTGCTATGGCAAACCAACTTGAAGTGGCCCATCTTTCTGCATAAATGGCATTCGGTCTCTTTGGCAGGGCAGTTTTCCTGCCTGTGTTTTTCTGTACCAAGCCAATTACGGTTAGCTTGGGCTGTTGATGGATGCTCTTCCTGTCTCTCCAGCTTTTTTATGACAACTTCCCCTTTTTCATATTTGACTTACTCTGTTGAGTCCACTGCATTTGAGATGGGGCTCCTGACCTCAGCTTGTCTGCTCAGTTGGATTGCCTTTGCTCAGGTTAGATCATCTTTTGACTGCAAGTGGTCAGACAAAGCATCATCCAACATTCCCACAATGATTCTGTTTCTGATCTGATCATCTTTCAGGCTGCCATAATCACAGTCAACTGCAAGTTTATACAAGTTGTTTATAAAAGCATCAGCACTTTCCCCTTTATGTTGTGTACATTTGTTAAATTGGGCATGCTCAACAATGGTATTCTTTCTCAAATTAAAGTATGTATCAAGTGCTTTGATCATTTCATTGTATGTGGCTTTCTCTTCATTTATACCCTGCGTGACAAGGATATCATCCGCACAGTCACCCATTGCATATAACAGCGTACTGACCAGCAACAGCTCGCCTTCACAGTGAGGCCTGACATGATATCTGGCAAATCTCCGACACCATTTTCCCCTCTGTTTCTGCTTGATTGAGGCCTGCCACTTTCTCAAAGCTTTCTGGCAAAAATAAAGACTTCCCCATTGCTCTTTTTCTTTTACTCAATGCCACCATGTAATATTTTTCATATTGTTAGAGTCGTACAGAATACTCAATGAGTCTACTGAGGTAAATGAAAATTGAGAAGGAGATAAGCATGACAAAGCCCAAGGTAACAGACTAGAGAAAACCTGATCTTGAGGGACTGAAATAGATCGATGGAAAATAAAAATGGACAAACAAATGGATAAAAATTGGCAAAAAATTATATAGAACACCAATGGGAAACATTTAAAAAGTTATTTAATGGAGCCCATGAAAATTATATTTCACAAAAAAACAAGAACAAACTAAACACTCATGTGACACCATGTATGAGTAAAGACATAAGGAAGAAATTGAGGATAAGGAAATGGACATGTATTAAGTACATGGACAATAAAGGAGAGCAAGATTAGAAAGAATACAAAGTGTTACGATCAGGTGAGGAGGGATCACAAGGTTTCCCTCTTGTTGTTCCTCTTATTTGATTGCAACAGGGTTTATTCCTTTTTAAACGGTGGATGGGCTTACCACTTCAGTGAGTGTTTTACCTTTTACCTTTGTTGTGATCATAGCAAACAAATCGGATAGGTTTTCTTGAGGTTAAACAAGAAAGAGGTGAGTTTATTATGCTTAAAAATTTAAACCCAATCGAAATAAAAATAATAAAATTACGCTACACTTTCATGCACACGCACACATGAGAATCACACACACACAAATAGATTACAGAATGCTGAGGAATAGCTTTGTGTTGGATTAGAGTCCAGAACAAATAAAAATAATGTACAGTCTTGTGTTGTCTGGTGACTTTAGTGGTCTTCCAGTTGAATACATGGTCCTAAAGTTCTGCATTGATAGTTGTTCTTGGAGAGAGTTGAGCAGAAGACTTCCCTCTTTGTCTTGGATCTAGCAGTCAGTAGCTAGGCTTCCCGTGCCACACCAGGCCTTCCGGAGAGACAGAGAGAGAGACAGCCCTTCTGGCATCTGCACAGATTGAGTTACTGGCTTGTCTCCTTGTCCAAAGGAAACACCCAGCTTTCACAGAAATTGACAGATGGTCACTAGTCTGTCTTAGTGTATTCTCTGGTACCTTCTAATAAGATTCAAGTTTAGGAATTCCATCTATCAACCCTCGTGGTGTCAATGTGTTCCCTTGAAGGGATTTGGCCTTTCAATGTTAACATCCCAGGATGGCTTTGAATGTCTTGCTAATGAAAGCAATCTCAGGTAGCTCAACCCATAGAGCAAGCCATTTTTTTTGGGTACAGGCTAATCAGACATGTGTCTCCACTTTTGATGCCTTGAAATGTACAAGATTTTCAAATGCAAATGGTGGCAGCTATTTTTAGCTGTGGCAATGTCTTTGTAAAGGATGTTTGTAATATTCCAACTTTCTTTCTTTTTAAGTTTGATGTAAATTTCCAACCAATGAGTTAAAATTCCTCAGTCAGCATAGCATGTTTTCTTGACAAATGAGATTAGGAGAGCAGTCAAAAAAGGAACAGGAGTCAAAATAGTAAAATATTCTACAGGCACACAAATAAATAAAGGAATGTCAGGATGGGAATAGGGCCATTCAGGGATAGACAGGATAAAATCACAGACAGTAATAGCAAAATGATAACAACGTTAAATAATTATTTTGCTTCATTACTTATCAATTCTTTAGTGCAGACAAATCAGGTGGACATGAATTCAGAAGATGATATTAGAAATGATGTAACTGTAGTATAATGTAATATAGGGTTGTTTCTGGGCAGAATATGTAAATACATTGTGAGCATCATCACAGAAAGTGATGTAACGTAATCTATATAGAACCTCATGGAGAGCTGTAGTGGAAGCCTTAGATGCAAGACGTGTGTAAATAAGCTCCTGTTACATTAACCGTCAGACTCATATATTCTGTACTAAGCTTTAATAGTTATCAGAATATTATATGTTGGCAACGGTAAACTAAAAAAGAAGATGGAGAAATCTTTGCCCTTACCAGAGAACTTCAAAAAAGTAGCTGGACTGAACCAAGCCAAGGAGTCTCAAAATGTGTCTGGAGATTTGCAAGGTATCATACTGCATTGAATCTCGTGCAGAAGCCAGACAAGAAGCAGGTCAGTACACAATTGTATGCTATGGTGGAGTGTACAGATGACATCCTCATTACTCAAGGCATAGATGAAGAGAAGGCTACATATGAAGGAGTTACTCAGGCACTCGAGACTGACTTTAATGTAAGGAAAAATGTCATCATGGACCACACCAAATTTAATAAGCGCACCCAATAGAAAAGGGAGAGCATTGCTTAATTTATCAATGATTTATATAAACTAGCTGAAGATTGCAAACACAGCAGCTTATGGGAAGAGCTGATTAGAGGTAGGATTGTTGTCGGTGTATTAGATGATGTCCTTTCGGATCATCTACAGTCAAAGAAGGATCTCACGTTAACAGAAGCAATTCAGTTGAGCAGAGGTTAGAAAGTTTAACCAAGTTGTTGTTCGAGGGGACAGGGAGAGGCTGATCTCGAGAGTAGCAGACTCCATTGAATACGTTAATAAAATGAAAGGGAAAAATAGCAGTAAAAGACAAGAAATGCGGTAAGAGCATCTAGAGGTAGCAGCAACCAATTGCAGTAGGTGTGGCCGAGAGAGGCATAAGTGGGAAAACTGCCCAGCCGGAGAAGTGGAGTGTTTTTCATGGAAAAGAGGGGACACTTTCAGTCAGTGTGTCACAGTAAAAAAGACAGCGCTACATATAATTAAAGGGCAATCCCGCAAGAACAAAAAAGTTAATGATGTACAAAGAGTGGGAAATACATTTTTCAGGGGAAATTCAAGGAACAAGTGAGAATTCCTGGACAGCAGAAACTCTTATGGAAGGCAACAAGACTAATTTTAAACTGGATAGAGTATTATCGGACACAGAACCGTGGCTGAAAAAGAAAGCTCGCAATTACATCAGAACTGGAGATCTTTCAAAGGATGATGTTGAGGATCCTAGAAGGATTAGTTGGGATCATTTGCCATATGGGTGATGTCTTAATTCATAGAGCCAATCAGAAGTAACAAGATACAAGAGTGAGAGCAGTACTGCAGAGATTGGAAGTAGTATGTCTCACATTGAATGAGAAATGAGTTTTTTCACGGCCATCGGTAAGATTTCTTGGGCATATAATAGATGGGTCTGGTATTAGAGCAGATAAACAAAAGACAACAGTGATAACGGGCTTCCCAGAGCCTAAAAATGTGACAAAGCTTCAAAGGTTTATGGGAATAGTGAATCAAGATGGAAAATTTCTGCTGAATTTAGCCATGATCAATGAACCATTACGGCAGTTGTTGCAAAATGACAATGTTTGGTGTTGGACAACAAGAATCCTTTGAGAAAATCAAGAAAATGCTAGTATCATCGGAAATGTTAGCATATTATGACCCGGAGCTATCCATGATTATAGCTGCGGATATGTTATCTATAGGATTGGAAGCAGTCCTATTAAAAGTGCAGGGAGATGGGAGACACAGACCTGTACATTTTGCTTCTTGTTCGTTAACAGAAACCAAGCAGAGATACGCAGTAACAGAAAAGAAATGCTGGCAGCAACTTGGGCATGTAAAAAATTTTCAGACTACGTCCTAGGACTTCAATTCAAAATCGAAACACATCATAAACCGTTGGTTACTCAATTAAACTCAAAGGAATTTGTGAAATTACCTCCAAGGGTTCAGAGGTTTAGCTTAAGATTGATGATATTTGACATGAAAACTGAATACATTCAAGGAAAACAGCAGATCACAGCAGACTCTTTATCACATATTTCAGCAGCAGAAGAAGTAGAAGTTTTTGCTTTAACGAAAACAACAACTTTATCGGCTACAGCTCAGAAACTGAATGAGATCAAGAATGCACAGAAAACAGATAAAGTATGTGCAAAAATCAAGGAATATTTCTTGAATGAATGGCTACAGTACATGCCATGCAACCCTGTTCTCAAACAGTATTATGAACAGAGGCGTCCTGTAAGCATTGTTGATGATTTACTGAGCTACGACGAGAGATTAGTTATCCCTAGAGTACTGCGATTAGGTATCTTGGAGAGATTACACCAAGGACATTTGGTAATTACAAAGAGTAGAGCAAGACATTCAGTATGCTGGCCTGGTATATTGAAAGAAATTGAAGAGATGATATCGAGATGTATCACGTGTGCTATCAATTGTTATGAGAAAGAACCACTCATGTCATCTTCATTTCCTTCTCGACCATGGGAGCATCTAAGAATAAATCTGCTAGAAGAACAAATACAAAACACCATGGCAACACCCACGGTCCAAACACTGGCACCTGAACGATTACATCATCATCCGTGCCTGTAATCACAAAGATGTTCACACCACCAGAGCAATGACAGAAGCTGATGACTGCTGTGCCGATCACTGACTTATTCGTTCAATCATGTCCATCAAACTGGCTCCCAGATGATGGATGCAACAGAAGAGATCGTCACAAAAGTTCAACGTCGAAGCTCTGAAGGATCCAATTAAAGAAACAGATTCCAACAATGAAAAACTTACAAACGTCAATCAAGAACAGAAGAAGAGTGTTCACAGCGCTTGAGATGTCCTTAAGTCCAATATCATCAATGTTTGCAAAGATACACTTGGATTTTCTGTCAGGAAACATCAGCACAGGTTTGATGAAAATGATCAGGATATCAACGAACTGATTGATCGCAAGCACAAGACTGCCACAAAGACCATTTATGGCACAAGTAGTCAAGGACCAGCTCCTTTAAGGCCGAACAATGGGGGAGATATGATCACGGAAAGGGAAGTGGTCAACGCCCATTGGAGGGAGCATTTGAAGACCTTTTCAATCAAGAATCCATTGTTGATAAGAGTGTTTCCAACTCCATCCCACAACATCCAGTTAGAAATGAGCTCGGAACTCCACCAACGCCGACAGAGGTGATGAAAGCCGTCACACAAATGAAGAACAACAAAGTGGCAAGAGGTGATGAAATCCCCGCTGAGCTCTTTGAGAGGAACTAACGTTACAGTTCTATGCCCTCATCTTACAGATCTGGAATGAAGAGGAAGTCCCGAACGATTTCAAGGATGCTATGATTGTGACAATCTTCAAGAAAGGGGACAAGTCCAACAGTGCAAATTACAGAGGCATCTCCCTGCTCTCAATTACAAGAACCCTTCTGAACCAACTCATTACACTTGCTGAAGAGCTACTCCCCGAATCACAATGTGGGTTTAGGCCATCAAGAGACAGTGCTGACATGATTTTCACAGCTTACCAACTACAAGAAAAATGTTGCGAACAACATCAACCTCGCTACATAGCATTTTTTGACTTGACAAAGGCCGTTGACTCTGTAAATTATGAGGCACTCTGTAAGATTCTGTTGAAGAATAGAAGTCCTCCAAAATTCATCACCATCCTTAGCTTGCTCCATGTTGATATGCAAGCAGTGATCCTGAGCAACGGATCCATTACAGACCCCTTTAAGGTTAAAACAGGAGTTAAACAAGATTATGTCATCGCGTCAACTCTTTTTTTGATCTTCCTAGCAGCCATGCTCCATCTGACTAGAGGCAAGCTCCCTGCTGGAGTGCAGCTTATTTATCCAATAGATGGTAAACTATTTAATCTCAGGCGACTCCATTCAAAACCTAAGACAAGCCCGACTTCAGTCATTGAGCTCCAATACACTGATGACTCTGCAGTAAATGTTATGTGTGAAACAGATCTTCAGAGAATCATGGTCATATAGTTCGGATGTCAGATACCAAGCTCCTAAAGCAGATCCTCTCCCAGCTCAATTAGGGCAAACGCACCAGAAGAGGACAAAAGGATGTGCTGAAAGCCAACATGAAGAAATGCAACAGTGACATTAACTCCTGGGACACCGTCACCCTGGACTAAACCAGATGGAGGCAGAGTCTGTGGGAAGGATCCCAGCATTTTGAGACCCAACGAAGCCAGAATGAAGAGGAAAAGTGGGAGCAGCGGAAAGAACAAGCCATGACCTGAATTAATAGTACACGACCAGACATCCCACATGACTATGTGCCATAAGGTCTGTACATCCTGAAATGGCCTCATCAGCCATCTTTGGACTCAGGGAAACAATCATTCTTGCCTGTGAGGGATAGCCAATAATAATATAGTGACATGAGGAAAAATGTTTTCATGCAGCAAGTGATTAAGGTCTGGAATGCCCTGCCTGAGAAGGTGGTGGAGGCAGGTTTAATTGAAGCATTCAAATTGGAATTAGACAGTTATATGAAAAGGAAGAATGTGCAGGGTTAGGGGAGAAGGCAGGGCAATAGAACTGAGGGAATTACTGTTTCAGTGCAGACGCGATGAGTCGAATGGCCTCCTTCTACACTGCAATAATTCTGTGTTAGACCGCCCCCCCATAGTGACATTAGTGTGAGACCCCTCATTGTGACAGCTGTGAAATACCCCATACTGACAGCTGTGTGAGATCCCCCCTATAATGACAGCTGTGTGAGACCCACCCATAGTGACTGATGTGTGAGACCCCCTACAGTGACATCAGTATGTGAACCCCCATCTATAGTGGCATCAGTGTGGGATCCCACTGTAATGACATCAGTGTGAGATACCCATAGTGACAGCTGTGTTTATACTTTTATTCTTTCATGGGATGTGAGTGTCACTGGCAAGGCAGTCATTTGTTGTCCATCCCTATTTAACCTTGGGCAGGTGGTGGTGAATCCCCTTTTTGAAGCACTGCAGTCCATATGGTGTATGTACACCCACAGTGCTTATAGGAAAAAGATTCCAGGGTTTTGACCCCGCAACAGTGAAGCAACGGTGATACAGATCCAAATCAGGATGATATGTAACTTGGAGGGGAACTTGCAGGTGGTGGTGTTCCCATGCATCCTCTGCTTTTGTCCTTCTATGTGGTAGAGGTCGTTGGTGTGGAAGGTCCTGTCAAAGGAGCCTTGGCGAAGTGCTGCAGTGCGTCTTGTATATAGTACCCACTGCTGCCACTGTGCATTGCTGGCGTGATATCAAGAAACGACTGAAGGCACTGGATACTGCAAAGGCTAAAGGCACTGTCAATATTCTGGCAGTAGTACTGAAGACCTGCACGTCAGAACTTGCTGCGCCTCTAGCCAAGCAATTCCAATGCAGCTACAACACTGGCATCTACCCGGCAATGTGGAAAATTGCCCTGGTATGTCCTGTATACAAAAAGCAGTACAAGTCCAACCTGGCCAATTACCGCCCCATCAGTCTACTCTCAATCATCAGTAAAATGATGGAAGGTGTCATCAACAGTGCTATCAAGCAGCACTTGCTTAACAATAGCCTGCTCAGTGATGCTCAGTTTTGGTTCCGCCAAGGCCACTTAGCTCCTGACCTCAAACATGGACAAAAGAGCTGAACTCAAGAGGTGAAGTGAGAGTAACTGCCCTTGACATAAAGGCAGCATTTGACCGAGTAAGTCAACAGCAATCAGGGGAAAATTCTCTGCTGGTTGGAATCATACCTAGCGCAAAGGAAGATGGCTGTGGTTGTTGGAGGTCAATCATCTCAGCTCCAGGCCATCACTGCAGGAATTCCTCAGGGTAATGTCCTCGGCCCAACCAACTTTAGCTGCTTCATCAATGACCTTCGTTCAATCATAAGGTCAGAAGTGGGGACATTCTCTGGTGACTGCACAATGTTCAACACCATTTGCAACTCCTGAGATACTGAAGCAGTCCATGTAGAAATGCAACAAAGCCTGCTCAGCATCCAGGCTTGGGCTGATAAGTGGCAAGTAACATTTGCACCACACAAGTGCCAGGCAATGACCATCTCCAACAAAATAAAATCTAACCATCTCTCCTTGACATTCAATGGCATTACAATTGCTGAATCCCCCAATATCAACATCCTAGGGGTTACCACTGACCAGAAACTGAACTGGAGTAGCCGTATAAATCCCATGGCTACAAGAGCAGGTCAGAGGCTATGAATCCTGCGGCAAATATCTCACCTCCTGACTCCCCAAAGCCTGTCCACCATCTACAAGGCACAAGTCAGGAGTGTGATGGAATACTCTCCACTTGCCTGGATGGGTGCAGTTCCAACAGCACTCAAGAAGCTCGACACCATCCCAGCTTTCTATGTTTCTATGTATGGGGAGAAATTGGGCACAGGATACTGAGCTGGATGATCAGCCATGATCATAATGAATGGCGGAGCAGGCTCGAAGGGCCATATGGCCTACTCCTGCTCCTATTTTCTATGCTTCTAAGACAAAGCAGCCCGCTTGATTGGCATTCCATCCACAAACATTCATTCCCTCCACTATCAACACAGAGTGGCAGCAGTGTGTACCATCTACAAGATGCACTGCAGCAACTCACCAAGTCTCTTTAGACATCACCTTCCAAACCCGCGACCTTTACCACCTAGAAGGACAAGGGCAGCAAATGCTGCATGGGAACACCGCCACCTGCGAGTTCTCCTCCAAGTCACACACCATTCTGACTTGGTACTATATCGCCGTTCCTTCACTGTCACTGGGTCAATGTCCTGGAACTCCCTTCCTAACAACACTTTGGGTTTACCTACACCACATGAACTGCAGAGGTTAAGAAGGCAGCTCACCACCATCTTCTCAAGGGCAATTAGGGATGGACAATAAATGCTGGCCGAGCCAACAACGCCCACATTCCACGAATGAATTTAAAAAAGTAAATGTTTACGGTGGTGGATGGGGTACCAATCAAGCAGGCTGCCTTGTTCTGGATGGTGTCGAGCTTCTTGAGTGTTGTTGGAGTTGCATTCATCGAGACAAGTGGAGAATATTCCATCACACTCCTGACTTGTGCCTTGTAGATGTGGCACAGGCTTTTGGGAATCAGGAGGTGAGTTACTCGCTGCAGGATTCCCAGCCTCTGACCTGCTCTTGTAGCCATACTATTTATATGGCTGGTCCTGTTGCGTTTCTGGTCAATAGCAAGCCCCCAGGATGTTGATGGTTGGGTATTCAGCAACAATATGCTGTTGAAATGTCGAGGAGATGGTTAGATTCTCTTTTGTTGGAAATGGTAATTTCCTGGCACTTATTTGGCACAAATGTTACTTGCCACTTATCAGCCCAAGGCTGAATATTGTCCAGGTCTTGCTTCACGTGGACACAAATGGCTTTAGTATCTGAGGAGTTGCTATTGGCACTGAACACAGTTCAATCATCAGCAAACATCACCACTTCTGACCTTATGATGGAGGAAAGGTCATTGATGAAATTGGTGAAGATGGTTGGGCCGAGGACAATGTGACATCAGTGTGAGACCCTCGATAGTGACATCAGTGTGAGATTCCCCCATAGTGATATCACTGTGAGACCGCCTATGTGATATCAGTGTGAGACTCTCTATAGTGACATCAGTGTGATACCCCCCCCATAGTGACATCAGTGTGAGACCCCCTATAGTGACATCAGTGTGAGACCCCCCATAGTGACATCAGTGTGAGACCCTCTACAGTGACATCAGTGAGAGATCCCCTCATAGTGACGTCAGTGTGAGATCCCCTATAGTGACATCAGTGTGAGACCCCCCATAGTGACATCAGTGTGAAACCCCTCCCATAGTGACATCAGTGTGAGACCCTCTATAATTACATCAGTGTGAGCCCCCCCCCATAGTGACATCAGTGTGAGACCCCCTATAGTGACATCAGTGTGAGACCCCCCATAGTGACATCAGTGTGAAACCCCTCGCATAGTGACATCAGTGTGAGACCCTCTACAGTGACATCAGTGTGAGACCCCCTCATAGTGACGTCAGTGTAAGATCCCCTATAGTGACATCAGTGTGAGACCCCCCATAGTGACGTCAGTGTGAAACCCCTCGCATAGTGACATCAGTGTGAGACCCTCTATAGTGACATCAGTGTGACCCCCCCCATAGTGACATCAGTGTGACACCCCTATAGTGACATCAGTGTGAGACCCTCGACAGTGACATCAGTGTGAGACCCCCCCCCATAGTGACATCAGTGTGAGACCCCCGATAGTGACATCAGTGTGAGACCCCCCCATAGTGACATCAGTGTGAAACCCTCCCCATAGTGGCATCAGTGTGAGACCCTCTATAGTGACATCAGTGTGAGACCCCCCATAGTGACATCAGTGTGAGACCCTCTATAGTGACATCAGTGTGAGACCCCCCCCATAGTGACATCAGTGTGAGACCCCCGATAGTCACATCAGTGTGAGACCCCCCATAGTGACATCAGTGTGAGACCCTCTATAGTGACATCAGTGTGAGCGCCCCCCCATAGTGACATCAGTGTGAGACCCCCCCCATAGTGACATCAGTGTGAACACCCCCACTAAGTGGTATCAGTGAGACCCTCTATAGTGACATTTGTGTTAAGCCCCCTCCATAGTGACATCAGTGAGACACCCAGAGTGACATCAGCTTGTGGCCCCCCCCTATAGTGACAGCTGTGTGCGGCCCCCTATAGTGACATCAATTTGAGGCCCCCTATGTTGACAGATGTGGGACACCCACTGTAATCACAGCTGTGTGAGGCCCACTACAGTGACATTAGTGTGCGACCCCCCTCCAACAGTGACAACCAAGTGAGATCCGCCTACAATAATAGATTTTGAGACTCCTTTAGTGACACCAGTGTGAGACTCCACTGTAGTAACAGCTATGTGAGACCACCCCCCCCCCCCCCCCACCCCCACCATAGTGCGTGCAGTGTGAAATGCACCCCTGGGGCTGAATTTTCTGCTCCTGACTAAGATGTGCTCGGTGGTGTGGGGGGGACGGAGAATTGCAGCGGAGTCGTCCTCTCCGAAACCCGGCGCCATGCCGCAGTATTCCGATGCTATCAAGGAAGTACTGGTACTGATGCCCTGACGTGACGGCATCGTAATTTTAAATGCCTGAAATGCTGTTTGGTATTATTTTGAATCTAATTATCTGTGATCCAACAAACCTCCCGCAATTTTGTGTGTGACGTGTGGCAATCACGTGGCAGTTTTGCAACCCTGAAAAGTTGGCGGCACCGAGTCAAAAGGTCTCGGTGCCACGAAAGGGAAGCTAACCTGACCATAGTAACATAGGGGAAGGGGGTGGTGGTGGGGGACGTGTACTATCACCATTGCCACTTTGCTAACAGTCCCCTTGGCATGTAGAGGCGCCTCCAATGGAGGCAGGCCCAAGAGGCAGCTGCGGTTCAGCCTGAAGCTCCAAGATGCAAACAGCAGCAGCCAGCAAAGCTCAGAAGGACCCAAGTACGCCAGAGCGTCTGCAGGACTCGCATCACCTACCTGCAGATGTCCGAGCGACACTGTCAGCAAAAGCTATGGCTGTCCAGGGAGGCCGTCACAGACCAATGCGGCCTTCTATAGGATGATTTGCAACCAATGGGATTTGGTGGTCACCCTATGCCTGTGGCCCTAAAGATAACCATGGCGCTCAACTTTTATGCATCGGGATCTTTCCAGGGATCCATGGAGACATGTATGGGATCTCTCAGGCTGCAGTGCACTGCTGCATCAAGGAGGTGACCAATGCCCTGTTCAAGAGGCTGGCAACTATGTGCACTACCAGAGCAACCATGACAGTTAGGCTGAGAGGGCCATCGGATTTGAGGCAATAGCTGGATTCCCACAGGTGCAAGGTGTAATTGATTGTGCGCATGTAAAGTAAGGTAATGTTTTAGAAACAATAATCAGGGAAAATATCAACGGACACTTAGAGAGGTTTGAGTTAATTAAGGATAGCCAGTATGGATTTGTAAAAGGTAGATCATGCTATTTTTTGATGAAGTAACAGAGAAGGTTGACAAACGGAATACGGTGGATGCTCTTTATATGGATTGGACGAAAGCATTTGATAAGGCACCATACAAAAGGCAGGTTAAGAAAATTGAGGCTTGGAATAGGGGGGTTAGTGTCTAATTGGATAAAAAAAATTTTGGTGAAGGACAGAAAATAGCAAATTGTACGAATTGGTTGCTTTCCAGACTGGAGGTTGGTAGATAGTGGTGTTCCCCAAGGGTCAGTGCTGGGACCACTGCTTTTTTTGCTTGAGATACATTACCTGGATTTTGGAATAAAGAGTAGAATCCCCAAATTTGCTGACAGCACCAAATTTGGAGGTGCGGCAAACAGTGAGGATGATATGAACAACCTGTAACAGGATAGGCTAGCAGAATGGGCATAGAGGTGGCAGATGGGATTTAATAGTGACAAGTGTGAGGTGGTTTATTTTGGCAGAAGGGATAGCGAGAGGCAATATATACTTAATGATAAAAGCAAAATACTGCGGATGCTGGAAATCTGAAACAAAAACAAGAAATGCTGGAATCACTCAGCAGGTCTGGCAGCATCTGTGGAAAGAGAAGCAGAGTTAACGTTTCGGGTCAGTGACCCTTCTTCCGAAGAAGGGTCACTGACCCGAAACGTTAACATATACTTAATGATACCGTTCTAAAGAGTGTGAAGGAACAAAGAGATTTGGGGATGTATGTGCATCAATCTTTGAAGGTAGCAGGACATATTGAGAGAGGGGTTAGTAAAGTATATGGGATCTTGGGCTGCATAAATTGAGTACAAAAGCACAGAAGTTATGTTGAACCTTTATAATTCTCTGGTTAGACCCCAAATGGAGTATTGCATCCAATTCTGGTCACCACCTTTCATGAAGGATGTGAGGGTCCTTGAGAGGGTGCAGAGGAGATTTACCAGAATGATTCCAGGGATGGAGGATTTTAGCTACAAGGTTGGATTGGAAAAGCTGGGTTTGTACTCCTTAGAACAAAGGAGATTAAAGGGAGATTTAATAGTAGTATATAAGATTATGACAGGCTCAGATAAATTAGACAAGGAAAAGCTGTTCCCAATAACAAATAGGACAAGGACTAGGGGACACAGATTGAAAGTTTTGGGCAAAAGATGCCAGGTGAATATGAGGAAGCACCTTTTTACGCAGCGGGTGATAATGACCTGGAACTCGCTGCCCACAAGTGTGGTGGAAGCGCAGACAATCAATGACTTCAAGAGGAAATTGGATGGCCATCTGATAGAAATAGACTTACAGGGCTACAGGGATCGAGCCGGGGAGTCGGATTGACTGCAAAATCTGTGGAGAGCTGGCATGGACTCGATGGGCTGAATGGCCTTTTTCTGTGTTGTAAATGACTCTATGACGTTAACAGCACTGTGGATGTCCTGCGCCAGATGGACTGCAGCAGTTCAAGAAGGTGACTCACCATTACCTTCTCAAGGGCAATTAGGGATGGGCAACAAATGATGGCCTTGCCAGTGATGCTCACATCCCATGAAAGAATTTAAAAAAAACTTCTTGTAAGACATGTGGGGAGTACTTCTGCTCCTCCTGGGCCACAAAGTGTCCTACCACAGATCTGCCAGGCTGTAGACAATGCAGGACTTTCCTTGAACTCAAGTTAATATTACATTGCAGTATTAATGACATCAGCAGACCACCAATATTGGGTATTAAGTAGGTCCTCAGCTGCCTTTAACGGGAGCTCATTGATTGCATGATTCAGTATCATAGAAATTATGGCTGGGATGGGATCCTGGCAAGTTGGAACAGGAAGGTAGAATTTTCAAATTTTAATCCTTTCCTCACACCCAGGTGGGGTTAGAATCTTGGTCATTAACTGTATAATGTGTGACACCTTCTTTCCATAAATATGACAAAATATTTTGAACAGATCATGCGAAAGTATTTTATTCTAGATACATAATATGGAAATCAATGTTTGTATGGCTTAAGTATAATAAATAAACCATTAATTATAAAAATAGAATCAAGTAGCATGCAATATTTAGCCACAATGTTAAATAGACTATCAGAATACATTAATAATAACATTAAAAATATACATCCATACGGCTAATTAATTTACCTCCTCTTTCACCATGCCCTGTGCAGCATCTCTCCCCTGGTAAACACAGATGCAAAGTATTTATTTAATACTTCAGCCATGCCACCTAACTCCATGTGTAAATCCCCTTTTTGGTCATTAATTGGTCCCACTCCTCTTTTCCTCACACTTTTACGATTATTATGCCTAAAGAAGACTTTTGGATTCCCTTTTGTATTAGCTGCCAGTCTCTTTTCATACTCTGTCTTTGCTTCTCTTATTTGCTTTTTCACTTCCCCTGTGAACCTTCTATATTCCGCCTGGTTCTTGGTTGTGTTATCTACCTGACATCTGTTATGGGCACATTTTTTCTTCACCTTAATCGCTATCTCTCTCGTCATTCAGGCAGCTCTGGATTTATTTGCCCTACCTTTCCCCTTCATGGGAATATACCTTGACTGTGCCCGAACTATCTCTTCTTTAAAGGCAGCCCATTGTTCAGTTACTGCTTTGCCTGCCAACCTTTGATTCCAATTTATCTGCGTCAGATCCATTCTAACCCCCTTGTGTTAGAGGAGAGCTTGCTGGACTTCAGTAACACCCTGCAAGATCCTTTGAACACTGGTATTCACAGCCATGATGGCAGCAGTCTGAGCATGCAAGACATTGATCTGAACTTCAACTGCCGAACTCTAACTGTTGGAAGTTGTTGCTTGTGCTGCATTGGAAGCTGAGGCATCAGCCATCTTTTTTTATTATTCACTCATGGGACGTGAGCATCACTGGCTAGTCCAGCATTTATTGCCCATCCCTAGAGAAGGTGGTGGCGAATTGTCTTCTTGAACCGCTGCAGTCCATGTGCTGTAGGTACACCCACAGTTCTGTTAGGGAGCAAGTTCCAGGATTTTGAGCCAGCAACAGTGAAAGGACGGCAATATAGTTCCAGTTCAGGATGGTGAGTGATTTGGAGGGGACCTTGCAGGTGGTGGTGTTCCCATGCATCTGCTGCTTTTGTCCTTCAAGGTGGTAGAGGCTGTGGGTTTAGAAGGTGCTGTTGAAGAAGCGGTGGTGCATTGCTGCAGTGTATCTTTTAGATGGTATATACTGCTGCCACTGTGTGCTGGTAGTGAAGGGAGTGCATATTTAAGATTGTGGAAGGGGTGTCAATAAAGCAGTCTGCTTTGTCCTAGATGGTAATGCAGTTGAATGCCAAGGGAAGATGGTATGATTCTCTCTTGTTCGAGATGATTATTGCCTGGCACTCAGGTGGAGCGAATGTAATTTGCCACATAACAGCCCAAGCCTAAAAGTTGTCAAGGTCTTGCCAGTGACCCTTCTTCAGAACTGACAAATATTAGAAAAGTCACAGGTTATAAGCAAGTGAGGCGGGGGTGGGGCAAGAGATAATGAAGGAGAAGGTGTAGATTAGACAAGGCCACATAGCTGACCAAAAGGTCATGGAACAAAGGCAAAAGTATGTTAATGGTGTGTTGAAAGACAAAGCGGTGATTCGGTGAGTATGACTATGATGGACTGCCACTTGACTAGTTTGACTAGGATTCCAATTTTGGCACAAGTCACCAGATATTAGTGAGGGTGACTTTGCAGGATCGACTGGACAGGGGGTTACTTTGTCATTTCTGGTGCCTAGGTCGATGCTGAGTGGTCCGTTCAGTATTATTCTTTTTTGGCTTTTCTGCAGTAGTTTGATACAACTGAGTGGCTTGCTAGGCCATTTCAGAGGGTAATTAAGAGTCAACTGCATTGCTGTGGGTCTGAAGTCACATGTAGGCCAGACTAGGTAAGGATGATGGATTTTCTCCCCTGAAGGGCATTAGTGAACCAGATGAGTTATTGTGACAATCCTGTAGTTTCATGATTATTATTAATGAGACTAGCATTTTTTTTTTATTTCAGATTTTTCATTAATTGAATTTAAATTCATCTAGCTGACATGGTGGGATTTTAACTCATGTCTCTGGAGAATTCATCCAGATCTTTGGATTACTAATCCAGTAGCATCACCATAATGCTACCCTCCCCTTATTATGGAAAGACCAAAGCCATTGTCTTGTGTCCCCACCTCAAACTCCATTCCTTAGTCACAAGTCCAAACCCTCTCTGACTATCGTTTTAGGATGAAGCAAACTGTTTGCAACCTTAGTGTCTTTTTTGACCTTGAACTCAGCTTCCACTCTCTGCTACCAAGATTACCTTTTCCAGCTGTGCCTCAACCCAATTTGCTGTTGAAACCCTCTTAGATGTCCTTGTTTCCTCCAGATATGACTATTCCAAGACACCCCTGGCCAGTCTCCCACTTTTCACCCTCCATAAATTTGAGTTCATGCAAATTCCAGCTTCCTGTATCCTAAATTGCATCAAGTCCCATTCACCCATCACTCCTGTGCTCGATGACCTACATTGGTTCTTGGTCCACTAGCACCCCGAGTTTAAAATGTTCATCTTCCTGTTCAAAATCTTCCATGGCCTTGCCCCTCCATATTTCTGTAATCTCCTGCAACCCTACGACCCTCCCAGTACTCTGTGTTCCTCCAACTCAGGGCTGTTACATATATTAATGCCCTTCGTCTCACCATTGTTGGCATGCTTTCAGCTGCCTGGTTCTAAACTCTGGAATTCCCATCTTAAATCTCTCCACATCTCTGCCTCTATCTCATCCCTTCAGGCACTTCTTTAAATCTACCCCTTTGAATTGTGCTACTGTCTCTTTATGTGGCTTGATCTCAAATATTGTCTGATAACACTCCTATGTCATGCCCTGGGACTTTTTACTATGCTAATGGCATGATATAAATGAAAGTTGTTGCTGTTATTGTTGTCTATGAATGCCTTCCTGTTTAGGTAGGCGTTTAGTGATATGCCTTGATAAACAAATAATAATTCTGTTTGGTATTTGCTTTCAGGCACAGGACTATCTTATTCTTCCATAAGATCCTAATTCAGTCTTTGAAAGCAGTGCAGCATCACATACTTTGATTAAAGATTAAAATATGAAGTAAACTTATGAAACAAGCAATACGCAAACAAATAATTTAATCACCATAATACAGAACTTTACAGTGGAAGAGCTGTTCGTCCTGAATCCAAGAATATCAACTCATTTCTTCTGAAATCTTTAAACAGTCACCTCTTATGAGATTTCCAACTGTCAATCTTCATGAGATTCTTCAACGGCTAACTGGTTACTTGAATCATTCTTTCTTTCCAGGCTGCAAAAATGACTGGAACTTCTCCAATTTTATATGCCTGACACTTCAATTTCTAAAAGGAATACTGAGTCAATTTCAAAGTGAACTTATCAAAATGTCTTTCTATATTTCAAAATCACGCGTTAGAATCTCACCTAGGATGAAAACAGGATAAAAATTGTCCCGCACAGCTCTAATTTATCATAGCAACACCATAGGAGATCTGCATTTCATAACTGAAGTACAGAAAAAGTAGAATTTACAGCTTACATTTTGATAAATTGTCCAAGGTATTATTTGATCCAACTTAATTTAAACCTGAAAAATTACTTCCTGTTTACCTGCAATATTTACCTGTTGCTTGTGCAACCTATCACCCGCCATCAACTCTTTTGCATCATCTCAAGGACACCAATTCCATTAATCATTTAACAGTAAAGATGTGAAATTTACTGCTGCAGATTAGAAGCTATTAAACAACTATATCATAATCACCTAGTCCTTGGAATTTTCAGTGATTGACAAGTAGATGAAATGCCTCATAAAGATCATGGGTATAAATTTGTCTTGGGCAGCAACATTAAGCAAGTGATAGAAAATCAGCAGCCTGTTTTACAATTCAGCCAATGTTTCTTTCTACTGAAATCAAAATTGGGCAGTGTGTAAAGTGGAGCACCAATATAAACTGTAAGAATAAAATTTATTTTGCATCAGAAACTTCTTTTTCTTCAAGGCGACACCTTGTGAATAAATCAGCATTCTCCATATATTCATTTTGCGTACTTCAGATCACAGATAGATGCATCAATTAAAGCAACTAAATGGCAATTCAACAACTTGTAAAATATAAAGTGGCATTATTACAACTGTATGTTGAGTGGCTGTTTTTCATCTAATTTCATACTGCATTTGTACTGCACCACAACACCTTTGGCAAAATTATACATACCAATCATTTTAATTTGGGTCCATTAAAAATCCCTAAAATAAAGATGATGAATACTTTGCTCACAGAAACAGTGAATATGGCCTAATTCTCATTTCCTCCCTGCCACCCCACCAACTGTTTTTCATTGAATAAGGCTGTCACAAAAAATAAGACTTTTTATGTAAGGTTTAACTTACTCATGAAGCCTTCTTGATTCAGTTATATTGGCCGGGATCTTGTGGAGACGGTGGGCCTCCCATCGCTGGGCTAAAAAGGTGGAGAGATCCCCACCCAGTCTTTTTGTGCCCCACCACGGCAATCCTCTGTTGTTCTGGAGGCGAAGTTTCCAGCACAGGGATCTCCATCCCTTTAAAGACGGGGATTCGGCCTCCAAGAGCTGCCGGCCAATCAGAGGGCCGCCAGCTCAGCAGTATAGGCAGCGCCACTGGAAGCCTTGGATCCAGGCCCACCGCTGGAATCCCAGACCTCAGGTATGTGAGGCTGAGTCACTGGGATAAGTCCAGAAGGCCCCAGAGAGGGGACGGGTGTGAAGTCTAGGGGGAAGGGGGTCCATGGAGGTGAAGGTTTTTCTGGCGGGTGTCCTCTGTGCACTACAGATTGCTCATGGAGGAGGGACCCCACCCCCAAGCCCGCAGGGAAAGCACCTCATTTCAGAAGGCGCCCTCCCTGCGTGGTGGAAACACCCCCGCCACTGGTTAGATCCCAGCGATGGCAGGAAAAGGCCCTTATGTTACTGTTAATAAGCCACTTAAGGGCCTCAGTTGGCCTCTGGGTGGGAAGACCGTCGTCAGCCTATCCCACCCTGGCAAAATTGTTTTGCGATGGGCAGACCGGCCCACCCCCCATGGGCACCCCTGCCTCCAGCTCTGCCTCATGGGGGCCCATAAAATCCAGCCTATTACATGGGATTAAAAATCAACTTCGCTCATAAAAGAATATAATGTTCCTGCTAAGCTGCATGGGTGCACTGCCATACAGCAGCCTGGAAGGTACAGTGCAGGCCTTGTTCTGTGATAAATCCTGCGCATGCGTAATCGTGCAAAAAAATTTAAAGGGACCGCGCACTGAAAATATTGACCACACAGAACAACTAAATTTTAAAAGGAACATTGATTCTAACTTGTTTTCGACAAAGTTATTGCCAATTTAATCAGTTTGTTTAAAGGAAGTGATCGACAGGAAGGACCCAAGCGTTCTGTGTGATTAGTTCATATATTTTCTTTGATCATCATTCTTTTAATTTAATTTAACAGTTATTTAAATTCTGCTGATGTCCAATCTGATGGTGTTTATCTGCCTGCTTTTTCCAGGTCAAGTGAGTCCATCTGATGCATTTGATGAGATATTATTGAGAGCCTTTACAACAAGTTAGTGAAGCCAGATAGTTTCCACAGTCAGTGAGAAAAGGAAAAAACAAACACTACATAAGAAAAAAATGCATATATTGTCATTGAGCAAAGCACTTGAACACTGGTTATTATTTTTGATTGTAATAAGGAACAGGCGAAGCTTAATGACTATTAAACATATATGTTGTATTCCTTATACTATTTCCAATATTTGTTGTGCAGTTATTGTGCTGCTTTATGAACACAAGGAGGATCCCATGGAGATACTGGATCGAACAGGATAGAAATAGAAATAACTTAAAAAATATACCTCTGTTACCAAATATACATTTTCACCTTGATACTTAGAATTAAAAGCAACAGCCAAGAGTTTCCAGCTTGGGAGCAGTCAGAAATCCAGATGCAGATAACACTCCAAATTGTTTTACTTTTAGGAAATATTTCTCAGGTTTCCTCTCAAACTTATTTGCATATCACCAAATATAAATTCTACCATGAGCCAACAAAATTGGGCAGCATTGTAGAATGTATTTGAAAAAATGGTTTTAAAAATATCCTTTGATATATTTGAGTGGTGACCAGGTGCAGTTTTATTATCATAGCTTTAAATGGGTTTATCACAAAAAACATTTTTAATAAAAGTGTCTAGTCCACCACCTGCGGACACAATTTTAAATAACTAAAAATGGCTTTAAAAAAATACAGGACCAGTTAATAGTTTCATTGGTGTGCCGTAGTCAATTTCTTAGTAAAGTAAAAAAATCAAATATTTATAACATGCCTTTTAGTGTCTTCATACCTGAAATGCTTAATTTTTACAACCTTCTCAGAGGCCTGCAAACAGGCACAATTAGTGGAAACTCCCAATAATGATTAATTTGATCAGGGCATGGTCAGTTTTGTGGGTGGAGCCTGTAATATTCAGATGATTGTACTTTTTGTACTGAATAAAGATATTAGTCTGTGGGTTAAGGTAACTGGAGTTTATTTACAAACGTCTATCAACTATGGCTTCCATTACAATGCTCCTCACACGAGGTTCTGTACAATCTGTCCATGACATCACATCTATCACATCTCTCTGTAGCATCTATCATAATTCTCTGCTTGAATTGACCACTCTCTCTCCCTCACTTTTGCCAAGTCTTCTGCACTAATTTGTGACTTTAGTATATATGGAAGTATAGGACGTTATGTCTTCAATCTTCTTCCTATTAACAATTCGCATCAGGCTAACCCATTCTGAAGTCGTATGGATCGATAGCTAAACAGTACCAGTTAAAAATCTTTGTTTTTCTACAATAGCATCTTCACAGTTCGTACACCTCTCTCTGTCTCTCCATTGGCCTCAGGGTACCTCGGTGAAATTGTGGTGACATGAACAAATCCGTATGTTTCACAACTTTCTTTCACAAATTCGACCCATTGTCATATATCACAATATATGGAATGCCCTGTGCAGCAAAAATTTATCTCAAAAATGTGATCACAGCTTCTGAACTCTGGCTATGTAGTAGCTTAACTTCAACCCATCCCGAGTAATAGTTCAACAAAAATAAGGAACATCTTCCCTTTATGCTCAAAAAGATCCATTCCTTAATGCTCTCATGGCCTGGATGGAAACAAAGATGACATGAGTGCCTCTGTTGTCTCGTGTCTGGTAGTAGCACATGTGATGCATCTGGATATCATTTATTCGGCTACCATACTGTGTTGCTCACTCTTGCTCTACATTTGGTGATTCCTAAATGACCTTGGTCTAATTTCTTCAAGATATCCAATCTTAAATCTCTTGGGATGACCAATCTTTTGTCATAGACTAGCAAATCATACACAATTCTTAGATGACTCCTTATCTCATGATATTTCCTTAAAACCGGGTTATGTGGCATATATTCTGGCCAACCATTTTGACAATATTCTCTTATTCTTTTGCATATTTTGTCTTCTTTCTGCAAATTTCTGATTTCATTCAATGTCTGAGTCGCTGCTGGTAAATTCTTGGTTATTGTTAAAGCAAAAACTTCTACTTCATCCAGATGTAAGGCATTTCCTTCTTCAGGTCTTCCAATTATCACTCTTGATAATTCATCTGCTATTATCTGCTGTTTCCCTGGAGCATATTCCCTCGTCGTATTATACCTCATTAGTTTTAGTCGAAATCTTTGTACCCTTGGAGGTAACTTTACCAGCTCTTTCAAATTCAACAACATCACAAGTGGTTTGTGGTCAGTTTCAATCTTAAACTTAAGGCCTAATACATAGTCTGAACATTCTTTGCATGCCCATGTTGCTGCCAATGCTTCCTCCTCAATGACTGCATATCTCTATTCGGTTTCAGTTAATGAATGAGAAGTAAAATACATGGGTCTACACCATCCAAACTTCTGGGCTTGAAGCAAGACTGAACCTAATCCTGTTGCTGGTGCATCTGCTGCAATTATGATCGTTAGCTCTGGATCAGAGTGCGCTAACACCTCTGATGAAGTTAACACCTGATATTAATGTTGCAGTGCAGCAGTTGTCACAAAGGCTTGTTTATAGTAGCTAAATTTGATAATAAATTCCTTACCTGATTCATGATTCCCCTGAATCTTTGTAGTTCTATTATGTTCTATGGTTCTGGGAAACCTTTTATTGCCTTCGTCTTCTGTGGATCTGCCTTGATGTCTAACCCATCAATTATATGACCAAGGAACCTCACTGTTGGCTGTGAAAATACACACTTTTCATTTAATGTAAGACCTGCTTCTTCTAATGTTTGTAATTCTGCTTTTACCCTTGTGTTGTGTTTTTTCTGGTTTGCTCCATGAATTAGGATGTCGACCATGTGACAGATTACCCCCTCTCGGCCTTCCAGGATCCTTGACATCATTCTCTGAAAGATCTCAGATACTGTCAAAATGGTAACCTGTTTGTTTCATCTTTATGTTGTTTTCTGGTTCCCAGATGTTGGAAAGAATCACACTTTAAACTTGGAAAAGGCTGGAGTCAGTCTTGTTTATTCCAGCACCATGCTCTGTGCTATAGGCCTGATTCAACTGATTCTTCTGTTACACATGGGTGTACTATCTTCAAACCTCAGTGTCGCCTCCTTCACCTCATGGTTTACTGAGATAATCTGCAGCTCTTCACAACTGCTCAACCCCAGAATAGCTGGACCATCTCTTTCTGTGACATAGAACATGCAGTTAACATCTTTTCCTTTGTGTGTCCCTCTGATTTGGGTTGTTCCTAGTTGTTGAATCTCAGTTCCCCCGAATGCTGTTCGCATGACGTTGTTTGGTTTCAGAGCACCTTTTCTTGAATAACCATTTTTTCCAAATTTTCAGGAAAGACCTTCTGGTATAGTCTGAGCGGAATGATGTTACTCTATGCTCCAGTATCAATCTTCACCTTCAGATTTATCGTTGTGGGCTTATTTCTCAGCCTCTTCCTGATCTGAATGGTTGTGTGAATTTATTTTCTCTGGAAACTGTCACATTCAGACATTTTGTGCAGTTCTATGGTTCCTATGTTTGTCATGTTCTCAAACCCATCGCTATTTTCCAGGCTATGGATGTTTTGGTTTCTTTCACTACTCATTCACCCTGTTACTCTAGCTCTGATGACTTGTCTACCACCTTTTTGCCTTGTTCTGCACATCTTTTCCCAGTGATTTGTCTTTCCACAAGCTCTGCACATTGATCGATATGTGGGACATTTCCTTCTATCCGTCAATTCATGTGGTCGTCCACAGTTCTTGCACGTCTTTCTCTCTGTTTGGTGTACGTTCTTTAGTTGTTGTTTCACTGCAATGACACTGCTGCCTGTCTCTTGGCTTAACTGAAGGCTAGCCATTTGGGAGGTCAGAGTCTTCATCTGTCTGCTCGTGGTTTCATGTGCTCTGGTAGTGTCTACAGCCTGCGATATTGTGAGCTTGTCCTGTCCGATTAGAGCTTTCTGTACTTCAGGATGTGCAGAACCCCAAATGAGCTGATCTTTCAGCCGTTCATCTGTGTTCTTAAATTTACATTTTCTGGCTGCATTTTTCAATCTTGCTATAAAATTGTCAATAGTTTCACTAGTTCCTGTCTGAGGCCTTGAAATTCATATCGGTATATCCGATGATTTGATTTTGGCTGGAGATGGGTGCTGAATCTTTCAAAAATGTTGTCTGGGTTTCTGCTGTCCTCTTTGCTTAGGTCACAGCTGTTAAATAAATGTAATCCTTTATCTCCAGTCCACAGAAGGATATAGCTGACCCTCTCCTCTTCACTAATGCCTCTTAGGGAACTGCTGAATGCCAACTTATACTTTTGTTTAAACTTCTCAAATGCCTCGACAACATCATCAGCTTCCCAATTCATGATGGGCTGTAGCAGCGCATTCATTCCTGTCCCAACTGACATTTTGTTTTGTTTTTAGAGTTTTCGCATGAGTCACTCAGTTTTTCTTTCTCTCTCTCTGGCACTAATTTGGATCACTTTGCTCAATCAGATGCTTTTTAAAATGCTCTAAGTTTATTCACAGCCACTCGCTGCTACCATGTTTCATCTTTATGTTGTTTTCTGGTTCCCAGATGTTGGAAAAAATCACACTTTAAACTTGGAAAAGGCCAGAGTCAGTCTTGTTTAATTCAGCACCATGCTCTGTGCTGTAGACCTGATTCAACTGGTTCTTATGTTACATATAACATGACTCCCCAGTGCAGCCATGAATGTGTCCCCCTACTGGAACACTTACACATAACAACTAGTTCCTAGCTAATTAGTTCCTAACACTTTACAGATAGTATAACAATATATAACATATATAACACTGTTGAAACAGAATCTTCCAAATGGTGCTATAAATGTTAACAATTTAGTCTCTTTGTCCAAAGATAACTGCCACTAAAAGTCCACTGTTTGCATCTAATCTGGAAATATGAAGCTTTTTCCCAGTTTTGCCAAACTTTCATCCACTGATGCCATTGGGTGGCTCTCTCTCCCCACTGCCTTATGAAGTTGAGTGAGGTCTACACAGATTCTTATGGATCTATGAAAGGTCACAGACCTGAAACGTTAACTTTGCTTCTCTCTCCACAGATGCTGCCAGACTTGCTGAATAATTCCAGCACTTTTTTGTTTTTATTTCTTATGGATCTATTTGGTTTCTTTATTGGAACCATACCAGAGCACCACCAGTAGGTTTAATTATTGCTGATATCACTCCTTGGTTCTGCATTACTTCTCTTTATTTTTACACCTTTTCCAGGAGTGGGTGTGGGACCTTTTTCAGTGTGAATAAACACACTAGCTCTGCCTCTTTTCTCAGAGTGATGTGATATTCTCTTTTCTATTTTCCCAATCCTCTAAATAGCTTTGGGAATTCAACCCTAAAATGTTTTGGCTGATTCTTTTGTCCCTTAATTTCTTCTACGCTTCATATCAGTTGTAGGTCGACATATGCTTTCCCGCTGAGTAATGAACAACTCTGATTCCTAATAATAAACAGTATTTCGGGAATCTCTTTATTCTTGTATTTTAAAGTCATTTTCAGTTCCCCTGTGACTTTCAGCTCTATGCCTCCAGGCCCATATATCTTCTTGTTTGTTGTTCTTAAGCTTCCCTTCTTTCGCCATGGTTCCTTATCCGATAGAATAGAAACTACTGCTCCTGTGTCTAACTTAAAGCTAGTTTTATTTTCTTGTACCGTGGTATCTTCTGTCCAGCAATTTACATTTGCTCCTTGTATTTCTCCTCAGAAAGTAGTTTGAATCATTTGCTGATCTTGTACATTGTTTATTCTCTTGTTTAAATGATTTGTTCCTTGGCTGAACTGCAGCATTTGCTTCTTGCTGTATCATGTAGTCTTGAAATGTCCCTTTTCTCTCCATAGGAAACATTCTGCCTCCCTGGCTGGGCAATTTTCTCGCCGGTGACTCTCTCGCCCACACCTACTGTAATTTAGTGCTGCTGCCTTAAGTTGCCTTTCCCACCTTTATGGCTTTTTGGCAACATACATTTCTGTTTTTTTTCACAAACTCCACTGAGTCTAATGCCTTTGAGATCAGATTCTCCCTATCGACTCGAATCATGGGTCGGTTGGAAGCGGTGTGGTTGGATTCCACTAGTCAATTCCCAACTGACCACACAGTGTTTTTGTTTAAATTAGTGTTTCAGCCCTGTGTTTAGACCAAATAAACAGACAGCGACAGGTTTTCTTGTGCAATTAAACACCAGATTAAATATTTATTGAACAATAATCATCCAAAATGTTCACAACGCCATCCAGGCACACCTTCACTCTCTCATGCACAATCAAGAAAAGTCGGATAGAAGGTAAAGGGTAAGAGGCATTAAAAGTTCAGTGTGTAAAAGTCTGCTTGTGTCAGAAGGAAAAACCTGTGAGATTCTTTTGGAAGGTGAGTTTTTAAAGTTGCAGGCCTGTTTTTTGGTTTGTCTTGACCTAGTTGGATTGCTGAAGTCTCCTGGCAGTCAACACTTCACTTCAAAGACAGTGCTGCTATTTCTTAATTCAGTTTTAACAGGTTCAAAAACCACTCTCTTATTTTCTCTGCTGCAGTTGGTTGCCAACTCATCTTAGCAGGGTTCAGATGTCTAAGCTGGAATTGATCTCTCTCAGCCTCGTGCTGGAATTGAAGATGGCTTTCAATGCTTTCTCTGTGGCTAGAGATCCCAGACTGATGTTCTGATGACTTGATGACTGATGACTTCCTTTGTTCTCCAAAACAGATAATATAGAATAAAGGGTACAATTCTAAAGGGGTTGCAGGAACAGAGGGACCGAGGTGTATATATGCATAAGTCATTGAAGGTGGCAGGATAGAGCGGTTAATAAAGCATACAGTATCCTCGGCTTTCTTAATAAGGGTACAAGAGCAGGGAAGTTATGTTGAACTTATATAAGACACTAGTTCGGCCTCAGCTGGAGAATTGCGTCCAATTCTGGGCGCCGCACTTTAGGAAAGATGTGAGGACATCAGCGAGAGTACAGAAAAGATTCACGAGAATGGTTTCAGGGATGAGGAATTACAGTTATAAAAATAGATTGGAGAAGTTAGGACTGTTTTCCTTGGAGAAGAGAAGGCTGAGAGGTGATTTGATAGAGGTATTTAAAATCATGAGGGGTCTGGATAGAGTAGATAGAGAGAAACTGTTCCCACTCGTTAAAGGATCGAGAATGAGAGAGCACAGATTTCAAGTATTTGGTAAGAGAAGCAAAAGTGACATGAGGAAAAACTTTTTCACACAGCAAGTGGTTAAGGTCTGGAATGCGCTGCCTGAGAATGTGGTGGAGGCAGGTTCAATTGAAACATTCAGAAGGGAATTAGACAGTTATATGAAAAGGAAGAATGTGCAGGGTTACGGGGAGAAGGCAGGGGAATGGAACTGAGGGAGTTGGTCTTTCAGAGAGCTGGTGCGGACATAATAATGGGCTGAATGGCCTCCTTCTGTGCTGTAACAATTCTGTGATTCTATGAAAACGGTTACCTTTAAAGGTAAATTCATAAAATGTTGGTTTCGCCCATGTGACTTAAGGCTATCAGTTCCTAAGGGGCTACACAATGGCTTCTGATCTCAGCCTATTTTGATGAGATGAGGGATATTTACACCTTATTGTAGCGATTATAGCTGGAAATGGAGCATCGGCTGATGTCTTTGTTTTAGCTCACTTTGTGAGTAGCTCACATCCATTTGTGATGAGCTGTTTAATTTCAATGCAAACGGAATTAATGAGTTTCAGTTCTAGCAGACGTGGATGCGTATTTCAGTGCAGCAGGAGGCATGTGTCATGTGACTTTGTCCTCCCTCTTGTTGAAGGCAAGCGTACCAGTCTTTTTAAATTGTTGCATTTTTCATAATTCTTCGGTTTATCTTCGTAATTCCATTGCTGCCTTTCCCGTGACCGTGACACCTGGAATACAGAAAGTGAATAGTAATTTGATTAAGGCTTTTAGGACTTTAAGAAATTGATAGGGTAGGTAGAGAGCAACATTTTTGGTTGGTGGAGGAATCCAGGGAGGGACATAGCCTTAAAATCAGAGTCAGGCCATTCAGAAGAGAAATTAGAAAACACTTCTTTAGCGAAGAGTGGTAGACGTGTGAAACAATCTCTCATCAAAACCAGAAGACCAATTAATAATTTAAATCTGAGATCGCTAGATTTTTGTTAGCCAAGGGTATTAAGGGATATAATATAATATATCATAACTCTGGAATTCCCTTCCTAAACTTTTCCACATGCCTACCTCTCCTTCCTCCTTCAAGATGCTCCTTAATCCCACTTCTTTGACAAAGCTATTGTTCATTTGTCTCAATAATTCCTTATGTGGCTCAGTGTCAAAGCTTTGTTTGATCAAGCTTCTGTGAAATGCCCTGGAATGTTTCACTACTTTAGAGATGTTATATAAATGTATTAATGCAAGTTGTTCGTGTATTGTTGATATGAACATAAGAACATAAGAAATAGGAGCAGGAGTAGGCCATTCGGCCCCTCAAGCCTGCCCCGCCATTCAATAAGATCATGGCTGATCTGCCCCAGACCTCAACTCCTCTTTCGTGCCAGCTCCTTATAGCCCTCACATCCCCAATATTTCAAAAATCTATCTACCTCCTCCTTTTATACTTTCAGTGATCTAGCCTCCACAACTTTCTGGGGTAGAGAATTCCAGACATTCACGACCCTCTGAGAGAAGAAATTCCTTTGTGTCTCAGTTTTAAATGAGTGTCCCCTTATTCTGTAACTATATCCCCTAGTTTGAGATTCCCCCACTAGTGGAAACATCTTCTCAAAATCTACCCTGTCAAGCCCCCTCAGAATCTTGTAATTTCAATAAGATCACCCCTCATTCTTCTAAACACTAATGAATAAAGGCCTAACCTGTTTAGCGGTTCTTGATAAGTCAACCCCTTCATCCCAGGAATCAGCCTAGTGAATCCTCCTCCAATGCCAGTATATCATTTCTTAAATACGGGGACCAAAACTGTACAGAGTAATCCAGCTGCAGCCTCACCAACACCCTGCACAGTTGTAACAAGACTTCCCTATTTTTAAACTCCAACCCCATAGCAATAAAGGCCAAAATTCTATTTGCCTTCTTAATTACTTGCTGCACCTGCATGCTAACTTTTTGTGTTTCATGCACAAGAACACCCAGATCCCTCTGTGCTGCACGTTTTTGAAGTCTCTCTCCATTTAAATAATAGTCTGCCTTTTGATTCTTCCTACCAAGTGCATGACCTCGCACTTTCCTACATTAAACTCCATCTGCCAAGTTTTTGCCCACTCACTCAACCTATCTATATCCCCTTGCGGATTCCTTATGTTGTCATCACAACATGCCCTCCCACCTATTTTTGTATCGTCAGCAAATTTGGATATATTACACTCTGCCCCCTCCTCCAAGTCATTAATATAGATAGTAAATAATTGAGGCCCAAGGACTGATCCTTGTGGCACCCCACTAGTTTTGTCTTTCCAACCTGAAGAAGACCCATTAATCCCAACTCTCTGTCTTCTGTAAGTTAACCAATCCTCAATCCATGTTAATACATTACCCCAATACCGTGAGCTCCTATCTTGTGGAGTAATCTTTTATGTGGCACCTTATCGAATGCCTTCTGGAACTCCAAATACACTACATCTATCGGTTCCCCTTTATCAACTCTGCTTGTTATATCCTCAAAAAACTCTAGCAAATTTGTCAAACATGATTTCTCTTTCACAAAACCATGTTGACTCTGTTTGATTGTGTTAAGCTTTTCGAAATGTCCTGCTACTTCTTCCTTAATAATGGACTCCAGCATTTTCCCAACGACCGATGTTAGGCTGACTGGCCAAAAGTTTCCTGCTTTTTGTCTCCCTCTCTTCTTGAGCAGGGGCATAACATTAACGGTTTTCCAATCCACTGGGACCCTCTCGGAATCCAGTAAAGCCAAGGCCGGTGGATGGAGTTAAGATATGGATCAGCCATGAGCTCACTGAATTGTGATATATGCTCGAGGGGCTGATAGCCTTCTCCTGTTCATTCGTTGTGATGTTCCTATGAGTGTTTTGGAGCAGCAGTATTTGAGATGTATAGCTTTTTAAAGCTATGTTCAATCATTAAGCTTGATCAACCTTGGGTTCATTTAAATCAGATGAAAAGAAATGCTGGAACATGGCCAATCTTATAATTTCTAGCACATACCCATTGTTACGAACAGTTGAAAAAGGTGTCTAGGGGTCTCTTTCAGCCTTCACCTGGACTTATTGTAACAGAATTTAATTTTTAAACACACTGTTTTGAGCTCCCCTTTGGCGAATCCTTGTTCACCGCTTTCCAAACATGAGGCAAAGAAATGCGCACAAACAGGCCTTCTTAGGCTTAAAGAAGAAAATTTAAATTTATTAAAACTTAAACTCTAATTTGGTTAATGCCTACGGATACATGCCGCGCCCCACGCTAGCATGCATACGCGATAAGCACATGCAAATAGAGACAGAAATGAGCAGAAGAAAAATAGTGGAGAGGTTTGAAGCAATCTCTGAAGAGGGGTTTTCGTTACTGTGCTTCGAGCTCGCTGTAGTCTTTGCTTGTAGGTAGATCTTGCTTTTCATTGGGGCCCAGTATTCTTCTTAAACCTTGTTCACTGTGGAAGACTTTTCTCTCTCGGGGTTCATATCTCTTCAATGGATTTCGAAGCTGGTGAGAATGAGATGAGAGCAGACAGGAGAGAGGTCTTTTCCAGTCCAAAAGCAAACAGCTTTCTGTCTCAGTTCAAAACTCTGTGGCAAGTTCAAATTCCTGCAACAGCCAGTTAGTCATGTGACTAAACTGGTCTGACCACATCTTCTGTGTATTGAGGAAGCAGGGACTGGTTCCTTTGTTCCAACACTGTCTGCTGGTATGCAAAAAAATGTCTTTGCAGTCAGGGGCTTGTAATAGGCCTTCTTTTCTTCCCAGCATCAATTTTAAAATTTAATGTCCACATGGCAAAATATATGTGCCTTATTCTTAGCTGGTGGGGGCCTACATGACACCATCAGTGATGGAACATAATCTGTAAATGTATAAACTGTGCTTTATTATATTTCCATACTTGGACAGCAAAACAAAACACCCTGACTAGATTGCTTTAGTTCAATTTTAAGTCACTTGCTTTAGTTTCCGTCTAATAAGTTTACACCATCACCCAATGGTAATATGCAGAAACAGAAACAGAAAAATGCATAGCACCCTTAATGAAACAAAGTGCCATTAATGATAAGAGGATGCAAGATACTAAAAGTGACTATCGACAGAGCACATATACTAATTCCTTTTCTGCTGATGAAGGGAGAAAATTAAAATTGAAACTAGTGCAAACTTATATAATAGCCATGAAATGTGGTTAATTTCAACAAGACAAAATTCTATCAAGAGGTAAAAGAAGTATGTGCATTTAAAAAGGAAGGTGAAAATAATGAAATAATCAAGAATTAGGAGAGTTCAGATTGAATGTTGAACATATGGTATCAGATCATCTTTCATTTCTGCATGGAAGTTGTACTAATTCAGAATAAAAGATGAAACTAGTCGCATTATGTGGTTTTCCTGAGAATAGAAAGACATTCTTTTTATTCTTTCATGGGATATGGGCATTGCTGACAAGGCCAGCAGTTATTGCCCATCTCTAATTGTCCTCGAGAAGGTGGTGGTGAACCACCTTCTTGAATTGCTGCAATCTATCTTGTGCAGGTACACCCGCTGTGCTGTAGGAAGGGAGTTCCAGGATTTTGATCCCGTGACAGTGATGGGACAGTAATTGGCCAAATTGGATTTGTCCTGCTTTTTGTGGACTGGACATACCTGGGACATTTTTCACATTTTCAGGTAGATGCCAGTGTTGTAGCTGTACTGGAATTGCTTGCCCCGGAGTATGGCTAGTTCCGGAGCACAAGTCTTCAGTACTATTGCCGGGATGTTGTCAGGGCCCTGAGACTTTCCAGTATCCAGTGCCTTCAGTCATTTCTTGATATCACGTGGAGTGAATCGAATTGGCTGAAGATTGGCATCTGTGATGCTGGGGACTTCAGAAGGAGGCCAAGATGTATCATCCACTCGGCACTTCTGGCTGAAGATGCTTGCAAATGCTTCAGCCTTGTCTTTTGCACTAATGTGCTGGGCTCCCCATCATAGAAAATGGGCATATTAGTGGAGCCTCTTCCTCCTGTTAGTTGTTTAATTGTCCACCACCATTTATGACTGGATATGGCAGGAGTGCAGAGTTTTGATCTGATCTGTTGGTTGTGGAAATACTTAGCTCTTGATATCACATGCTGCTTCTGCTGTTTGACATGCAAGTAGTCCTGTGCTGTAGCTTTACCTGATTGATACCTCAAGTTAGGTATGCTAGATGCTGCTCCTGGCATGCCCTCCTGCACTCTTTGAACCAAGACTGAGCCCTTGGCTTGACAGTAATGGTAGAATGAGGGATATGCCAGACTATGAGGTTACAGATTGTGCTTGAATACAATTCTGCTGCTGATGGACCACAGTGCCTCATGGATGCCCAGTTTTGAGCTGCTAGGTCTGTTTTGAATCCACCCCATTTAGCACGGCGGTAGTGCCATACAACACAATGGAGGGTATGCTCAATGTGAAGACGGGACTGTGTGTGATCGCTCCTACCTACACTGTCATGGAAAGATGCATTTGTGACATGTAGGTTGGTGAGGACGAGGTTTAGTAGGTTTTTCCCTGTTGTTTGTTCTGTCACCACCTGTCGCAGGCCCAGTCTGGCAGATATGTTCTTCAGGCCAACTCAGTCAGTAGTGTATTCCATATATTACTAAACTAATATATAAGGGGCCTGATTATAAATACATACACTTGTAGATGAAAAGAGAAAAATAGCCACCAGTTGCATTCTCTATCGAAATAAACCCATTTTTTATCTCATCAAGATTCTAATTGACCTTTCTTCAATGATCAATATTAATAACATATAACAAATTACAATTTCACAAGTTATTTTCATCAACTGATTCTTATCAAATTATATAAAATTAGAAAAACTATATTTTATTAAGGTAACCATCGTGATAACTCTGCTGATGGTTTAAAGAGTTTTTCTTCAGAGTAGCTGAGCCATACAACAAAGTGTATTTCATATAGTACTTCTCAGGTAAAAAGAAGCTCAGAACACCTTACAATTAGATACTGAACTAGAAAGGAATGCAGGTAGTGGAGGGGGTTGTGGGGGTGGAAGTAGATGTTGGGGAGAAGGTTGGAAGTTTGTGTGAAAGATGGTGGGTGGTGAGGATTGCGGGGTTTGCCGTGCAGGGTTAGGCCGAAGACTTGGTTAAATAGATGGACTTTTAAGAAGTTCTTGCTGGAAGGGACAGAGGTAGCAAGCAAGGGAATCACAGAGATCAGGGCACATCTACCAAAATCTCAGTCATTGATGGTAAGGTGGAGGGAGTAGGGAACATTTTGTAGTCAGGAAACAATAATGTGGAATGGGACTTATGGCTTGACAAAGTTACCCAGCTTGTATTGTGTTAGGTCATAAAAGACTTGTAAACAAGGACAAAGATAATAAAATCAAATTGCTGGACACAAGAAATCAGTGGAGGTTGGCAACGTAGTGGGAGAAAGGCATGTAGAACTTTGTGCAGGAGAGGATTCATACAGTAGATTTCCGAAGTTCTGAGTGGTGGAGTTGTCTACAAATAGTTTTTTAGTTAGAAAACATTTCCAATAATTACACATAGGAAGGTACTTGATCAAAGCTAGGCATTATACGTTTTATTTGGACCACTGCCATCGCATATTGGAAAAATTGGAGAAGTACAGTCATGTGCTAAATTGGTGTACTGGCAAACTATATTATTGTCTAATTGGACATGAATAATGCCTATGAATTCCCAATGTTGTTTTTGTTGTCCTGGAAAAATGCTAAGTGGTTGGAACAAAAAATGGTAGACAAGTAACTGGAGTCTGTTGTTATATGCCAGGTAGTGTCTGATTATAGGGTAATATGCGTTGAGATCCAGGAGCAATTTGGAAAATTAAAAGGCATCTACTTTAATACACAACTTTAGTGTCTTTTTTGTAATCTACAAAAGGGCTTTTGACAAAACATAGGTAATGCATCTTATTAAAGTAACTGACAACTATCCCTTCCCCACAATCATGGCAAGGCATGTCTGGAGAATAACATTTGGCTCTTTGAGGGAATTCCTCCACACAGTAACACAGCTGTCTTCTTCCTCTGCAGTTGCATCACTCCAGGCTTGGTGTGAGTCTCAAAAGTGCAGAAGATTTTATAAATGCTAACATATATATTTATGATGTCATTTTTTTCAGAGTGATATCGGGGACTACTTTGAACAGAAAGCAAACAGTTTGAACTTCTCTTTATCTTTTCTTGATAATGATTATCCATGCCTTTCATCAGTTCTTTATCATCAGGAATGTTTTCATGCCCAATAATACACAGTTCAGTTTCTGCATTCTGCAATCAACAAAGCTGGGGGCTTTCTTGTAGTTCAACAGTGCAATGCGCTTAGCGGCTTTGACAGGTTCCAGCTCTTCATTATGAGGTTGAAACCAGTCTGCATTTCTCCTCGCACTTTTGCCATAGGTGGTCAAAGCTGACTCATAGATGGCATCTCTGATGTGGGCCCACTTGGTCTCAGCATCCCCTGTGGGATATGTAGGAGTTAGTTTATTCTCATATGACTATGGTTTTTGCTTTCATTTTTTCATATAAATGGCTGGGGATTTGCATTGTAGCTAGAAATGCTGAAATTGTTAATGCTGCTCATTTCCATGGTGCTTTATGGTTTAATGTGTCAGGGTACAATTTAGTTGACTCTGCTGTTAACTATTGTTTGGGTGTATAATGTGGCTTGCAGAATGTATGATTCAAACCTGTTGACTGATTTTTTGTCACCACATTCTGAAACAAAATAGCCAAGGCAGTCTTGAGATAGGAATTGGATAATAGGCCAGGCTGGTAAACAAGTTGGCATAGAGTGATACAGCACTGAAACAGGCCCTTCGGCCCACTGAGTCTGTGCTGACCATCAACCACCCATTTATACAAATTCTACATTACCACCATTCTCCTACCTACACTAGGGGAAATTTACAATGGCCAATTTACCTATCAACCTGCAAGTCGTGGCTGTGGGAGGAAACCAGAGCACCCGGCGGAAACCCACGCAGTCACAGGGAGAACTTGCAAACTCCGCACAGGCAGTACACAGAACCAAACCTGGGTCGCTGGAGCTGTGAGGTTGCGGTGCTAACCACTTCTGACATTTTGTAGGAGCTGTATCATTTCAGGGGTCATGTTCACAATATCCGTTATCAGGATATGGTGACTCATCTAGGGTGTGTGACTAGAGTCCTATAAAGGTCTTGAGCATTCTTTAACAGGTTATGGAGAGAATAAAGATCAAAAGGATCAATGAACATTATAGGCTGCATTTTACCAGCTCGCCACAGACCTCGGCGACGAGCTGCAAAGATGGCGGGGCACATGTGCAGGATTTACTCTGTGGAGCCGCTGTGCTATTAAACACGGCGGCTCTTTTACATGGCCGGGACGGACTGCCCTCTTCTCCCCCCCCCGATGACATGGAGGGGGCGGGCGATCCGTCCCCAGCAACAGTGTCTGGTACCTGCCATTTTTAAAGGGCTTAGAGCCGTAAATGACAATCTAAATTTTTAAAGCCACAGTGGATTTAGAAGTAATATAAATAATTAAATAAATCTTTTCAACTTCTCTCCCACCCATCCTGCTCCAATAGCCTTCCATTTCATTCCTTTCCCTCTCCCTCCACTCCCAAAATACTTACCTTCTGTACCTGATCTTACTCAGAAACTTTTAACTTTACCCCTTTCCATCATCACTCAACTAAGCAGGTAAGTTTGACCCCGCTCCCCTCTCCCACACTGAAATACTTTCCTCCTCTCCCCTCCCCACCAGTGTCCCGCATCAGATCTCCGGATGTAGATCCGAAGGCGTGGGAGTGCCAGCCACCAACCGTAATATCGTAGCGGGATGGCCGGCGGAATGAGGTAAGTAATTATTTGTTCATTTAAATTCATTGACATATTGAAATTTCTGCCGCGTCGCCAAGTGGCATCGGGGGAGGGGTGGGGAGTGCCACGAGGCCTCCCACCACCGGTGATATGGGACAGGTCTTCTTGGAGGCATTTTGCAGGCCCCCCTGCCATGACCCCCCGACATCGGGGTGGGGGGTGCTGGTAAAATTCAGCCCGATATCTCTACCCAGGGAAAACAATGGAGTATTTGCATTTATTTCTCTGTGTGTCTAGTAAAGACATTGCTTGTGTCTAGACTTGGTCAAACGCAATCCAAAGATTACATTGCAACCATATTTGGTTTGTCAGATTTGAATTGTCCTGCAATTGGCAAATGGAACAGGACCTGACTAGCAGCATTCCTGATTGTGTGCCACCAAGCTCTGAGGATGTTCTGGATTTGTACAGAACTAAATTTTATTTAGGCAGGAACTTGTTGCAGCAAATGCGTGGGATTATCCCTCTAGTAGTTCGAATAACCATGGCGAGTGTTAGGTAAGCTGTCCAAAAGAAGCATATAGATGTAGCTGGTAGTGAAGTGTTGGTCATCGTAATGACTGAAACAGATGAGCTGTCAGTAATGGTGATGAACCACATAGAGGCAATGGTGAATGAGAAAAAGCTGACATTAAAAACAGAAAACTGTTTGTCAGGATATGCAACTCACTTTTGCACATATATAGGTAAACTAGAGTAAGTGATGTGCAAGAGAAAGCAGAGAGTGAGGCAACACATCAACAATAATTGAATGATGTGTCAGTCATGCTGACTCAGTCACAACTGGCAGTTACCTCCATGACAGCCTAAGGGTTAGGGAGTCAGCATGCAGTGCAAGAACGGGATAGTTTATAAACAGATAACAGGAGATTGAAACAGGAGTTAGAAAATGCTAGTGGAGTCTTTTGTGAGCTTATAAATCAGTCAATGGGATCAGTGGGTCACTTGCAATGTAAATTAAAAATTTATGCTTCTAACTTCTGTGTGGAGAGAACTGCAAATGATGTGGCCAAGGTACAGTGGCATGTGGAAAAATTCTCATTAGAGAATGAGATAGTCTGGAACAAGGTAAAATTTTGTTGGAACAAGGTGGGTCAGATACAGTCAATAGCTTGACAGCCGATGAAGATCTTAAAGGGAATAAGCAGGGACAGCTAGAAATAGAAGTACAGGAGAAAGCAATTCATAAATTGAAAGACATGATTGCTTACCAACATGCAGTAGTGGTTGGTTCAGATGACATTCATGTTTCTGTAAAAAGGAACCATTTTAAAACTGAGCGTGAAAAGGGACATTTAGTCTTTTTGTAGCAAACAAAGGTTGTAAAGCAGTTCTGTAGCAAATCCTTTGTTAGATATGAGAAGTGTAAGAACAGATTTTAGAAGAGAAAGAAATTGAAAGCCCATAGCAAATAACAGAAATTGAAATTATTATGAGAAAGCAGGATTGAAGGAACAGTCAGCATACTTCCTTTTGTGTTTCAAGTACTTTAATTTAAATGTGTGTTCTGTTTTCTTGTGTTAAATGTTGTGCAGTTTGCAGATCCAAATGCAGTTTAACCCTTTGTCATGCTGTTGCTGCTATTAACAGTAATGCAAGAATTTTGATCATTATCTTTTCTATGAACATTTGCTGACTTATGTTTGTTCATTGTTTTATCTATATTTGTATACAAATCTGCTGTTTTTTGTAATATTATGTTCTTCTGGTTTTGGGTTTGAAAACTGAGTGTCTGATCAAATTATCAAATTATGAATAATGGTTTTCTGTGGATGACCACGACAGACAGTTAGTTATTTAAACTATGTTAGTATTCCTTGTGTGTACAACTTGGGATTGTGATATAAAATTTGGCACTTTTGAATCAATCAATCCATAACAATAAGCTGGATGAAAACCAATAACGTTTGAAAGATTAAATGTGATTAAGGCACCTGCAGTTGTTGTGACTGTGTGAATGTTGTTAAACATAATGACAGCAAAATTGGATAACCCCGAAAATAGGCGCAGGGTTCGCGACGAGCGATTAACCCATGCCTATTGCTTCCAATGCAGGCAGCACACAAGCATTGTGCTGCCTGCTCATTTAAATGATTGCAGCATGCAGCCTGTACTAAGTGCATGCATGACTGAGGAGGGGGATGCAAAATTGTGAAAGGATAGAATGAGTTCAAGCAAGTCTGTACTACTTAAAGTCAGCCTGAATCTCTTAAAGGGGAGGTGCATTTTGGCTGCAGTAGGTACTGGAAGTCATTGTAAAGGTGAATTTGATCTGGGAAAGACACAAGAATGGCAACATGGCAGAGAGCAGGCTCTAAGATTTTCCAACACTGCATTGGAGGCCTTGGTACAAGAGGTAGAGAGCACGAGAGATGTCATCTATCTGCAGGGGCCCTCCAGATAAATGTTGTGAAGACAGTATGACTAGATAGCCATGGTGACCAATGCAAGGATTCTACTCCCAAGGACCTGGATCTAGTGTCACAAGATCTTCAATGACCTCACCCGAGTGGTCAAAGTCAATCAATGTATCTTCAAATGCCATATTCCACCAAATGCACCGCTAGCCTCACACACTACTCAATGTACCATACCCTCATCTCTCATCTAGCAACAATCTCTTTTAATCATGACACTGACCTAATATTCATAGCTTGACTCACCCTCTCACAATTAGCACTGTAGCAAGCCTCACATCCATTTCTCACAGTTTGAACACACTGCCTGCTATTCAACCATAGCCACATCACCCAAACACATCACATTACAATCTCTGACGCACTTCCCTCTCTCTTGCAAAACAAGGTGGCACATAACCAGAGGCAGCAGCACCTAACCGGTGGGGGCAGACATGGCTGCCTGTCCTTACCCCCACAGAGGAGCCTGTGCTCACCATCATTGGAGCAGTGGTGACTGTGGCTAGTGGCAGGATTGAACCCATCGAAGATGATGTTACGCTCAGACTTAATTCTTCTCACATTCCACTCCCTATCATTCCACAATCTCTTCTGCTTTACAAAATGCAAATGGTGTCGACATGCTCTTCTTCCTTTTCCTCCCTCCTCTCACCACAACCCTAGCCTTGTACCTTTCTCCTTTCAGATACCCATGAACTGCAACCTGGCCAGACAGTGGCAGAAGAGAAAGAGGTGGAATAGCAGAAAGACAGGGAGGAGGAAGAAACACCGTCACTCTCTCTCATATTCACAACCACAAGCTCTGATTCTATCACCATGTGTAATTTAGAAGAGAGATTAGAGGTAATATCTCCACATGGTGAGACACCGGGCATGGGTGGGCTGCACCCAGGACAGGAGACAAGGATAGTACAGTTGCCAGCTTGCCGGAGGGCAAGGTCACACATGAGTTTTGATGCAGGCGACACCGATGAAGATTTTGATGGGGCAGAGTACAGAAGAAGGCTGATGAACATGCTCACTGAAATGCTTGGCGCATTGGTTGGCCTGCCAGAAAGCCTGTGTTCAATGTCAAGGAGCATGGAGAGGCATCAGCTTGGCACTGGACTTTGCACAGAGTTTGGAGCCCATCCTCTCCATTGTGAAATTGGTGGCATAACCCTTACTCTACCATTACCATGAAGCCAGGGGACCAATTCTGGTTCAATGAGGAATGTAGGAAGGCATGCCAGGAACAACACCAGGCATACCTAAAAATGAGAAGTCAACCTGGTGAAGCTACAGCACAGGATTACATGTTTGCCAAACAGCAGAAGCAGCATGCCATAGGCAAATATAAGAGATACCACAACTCACTGATCAGATCAAAGCTCAGCAGTCCTGCCACATCCAGTTGTAAATGGTGGTGGAAAATTCAACAACTAACCGGACAAGGAGGTTCCGCAAACATCCCCGTCCTCAGTGATGGGGGAACCCAGCAGGTCAGTGTAAAAGACAAGGCAGAAGCAATTGCAACCATCTTCAGCTAGAAGTGCCAAATGGATGATCCATCTCGGCCTCCTCCTGAGGTCCCGATCATTACAGATGCCAGTCTTCAACCAACTTAATTCACTCCACGTGATATCAAGGCACTGGATACAGCACAGGCTACGGGCTTTGACAACGTCCTGGCTGTAGTACTGAAGACTTGTGCTCTAGAACTAGCCATGCCCCTAGCCAAACTGTTCCAGTACAGCTACAACACTGGCAGATACTTCCTATCCACAAAAAGCAGGTCTAATCCAATCCAGCCAATTACCACATCATCCGTCTACTCTCAATCAGAAGCAAACTAATGGATGGTATAACTGACAGTGTTATCAAACGGCACTTCCTCAGCAATAACCTGCTCACCGATGCTCAGGTTGAGTTCCGTCAGTCCCACTCGACTCCAGACCTCATTAAAGCCTTGGTCCAAATATGGACAGAAGAGCTGAATTCCAGAGGTGAGGTGAGAGTGACTGCCCTTGTCATAAAGGCAGCATTTGATGAAGTGTAGCATCAAGGCACCCTGGCAAAATTGAAGTCAATGGGAACCGGGGGAAAACTCTCCACTGGTTGTAGTTATACCTAGCATAAAGAAAGGTGGTTGTGATTGTTGGAGGCCCATCATCTCATCCCTGGGATATCGCTGCAGGAGTTCCTCAGGGTAGTATACCAGGCCCAACCATCTTTAGCTGCTTCATCAATGAGTATCCCTCCAACCTAAAGTCATAAGTGGGGATGTTTGCTGATGATTGTACAATGCTCAGCATCATTCACAACTCCTCAGATCCTGAAGCAGTTCGTGCCACACAAGTACCAGGCAAATGACCACCTCCAACAAGCCAGAAGCTAACAATCTCCCCTTGATGTTCAATGGCATTGCCATTGCTGAATCGCCCACCATCAACATCCTTGGAGTTATCATTGACCAGAAACTGAACTGGAGCAGCCAGATAAATACTATGGCTACAAGAGCAGGGCAGAGTCTTGAATTTTGTGGCGAGTAACTCATCTGACTCCCCAAAGACTGTCCACCATCTACAAGGCACTAATTAGAAGTGTGATGGAATATTTTCCACTTGTCCCTGGATGAATGTGGCTCCAACAACAACAAAGCAGCTCAACACCATCCAGGACAAAACAGCCCGCTTGATCGGTATCCCATCCACCACCTTAAACATTCACTCCCTTTACCACTGGTGCACAGTTGCAGCAGTGTGGACCATATACACGATGCAATGCAGCAACTCACCAAGGCTTCTTCAACAGCACCTTTCAAACCCACAGCCTCTACCACCTAGAAGAACAAGGGCAGCAGATGCATGGGAACACAACCACTTGCAAGCTCCATTCCATGCAACACACCGTCCTGACTTGGAACTATATCACCGCTCCTACACTGTCACTGGGTCCAAATCCTGGAAATCCCTCCCTAACAGCACTTGGATGTACCTACACCACATTGATTGTAGCAATTCAAGAAGGAGAATCACCACTGTCTTCTCAACGACACATGAGCTATGTGGTCTACGGATAGCACTTATTGCCCAGTAACCACTCTCTAGTTTGTCGTGGTGTCTCAAATGTAGCTGGCACAGCAAAATGCCACAGAAAGAAGGCATTATGCCTACTGCCAGGATTCTGGCCATTGACCTGCATGATACGCTGAATACGTTTGCACACCAGCTAGATATTGAGGGAGTTTTGGTACATTTTAGATTTGCCATATGGCGCCTGCAAAGCAACGTGCATGCAGTCACTGCAGCATGGGGTCACCTGTAATCCTTGCAAAGCCTTGTTCTCACTCCACCTGCTTTTCTCTGGCAAAAGGGAATGGGATGTATTCAGCTCTCTTGGAATAAAAAGCCACAGTGACCTCCCTTATGCAACAGTGGATGGCAAACTCCTCCCTGTTTGCCATCCACTGTTGTGTAAGGGAGGTCACTGAATCTTCAATTTAAGATTGTGCCCCCAAAGAATTGAAAGAATTAAGAAAGTCTTCGTGCTTTCAGAAAAAGTGAGCTAAAGGTATGGATTTATCTTGACTGGATATTATATCACACGACTGTTGAAATGTGCAGAATTTTTTTATGGAAAAAAATAAAAGCGGCTTTGGAGAATTACAAAGTTGCATTTTGAACATTTTCAATTTTTTGATTGACTTAGCAGCACATCTGAAACAGCTACTGTGTTGGATGGCTCCTCCCTGAAACCCAATGGGCTGAATTTTCCAGAAAATCTCGAGGTCCCACCGCCAGGACCGGAAGTGGGAGCTGTTGCTGCTTGGGCCGGTGGGGAGGCGGGGGTTGAGGGGGGGTGCGGTCGCTGCTTGCTGGAATCTGCAATTCAGTCACAGCTGGTCAATTAACTGCCAGGAGGCAGAGGTGCCGTCCACTCAGGCAGCACGGGTGGCATGAGATCATGCTGATGGAAGTGCTGGCGCCATATTTAACGGGCTGCCAGCACTCTGTTAACTCAATCTAACCACAAAGGCAGCAGATATTGAAGTCCTGAAGAAGAAAGGGACACTAGGAATGGCTGAGAAAGATTCAAGATGGCCCTATTGCTCAGTGATGCCTTCCTGCAGGTTGTCCTCCAGGCTGCTCAGGCAAAGAGGAAGGCCCTCCTCCCTTGGGATGGGAAGAGCAGACTGGCCTATCAGATTAAGCAAGTCTGGACCAAGATTGCAGTGGAGGTCAGTAGCCGTAGGATCATTCCTTAAACCTGGCTGCAGTGCCACAACTGTGTTATGACCTCATGCTATCCACCAAGGTCAGTATACCACACATTGTTTGCCTTACAACCTGACATGTGGCTAGGTGTGAGGGTGAGATTGGTAGAAAGGGAATGCCAACCCAGTCACTGGGAATGGCCTGGCAGCAACATTGACTGTCAGAGGCATGTCAGCCTCTCTGTGAAGCACCCCAGTCAGTCAAAGTTGACTCCTGCACTGCAGTTCTGTGTGGCCGCATGCAGAAGACATTCCTGTGGCACCATCATGGACAGTCAGACTGCCACCAGCATAGGCATTCTGTTTGTTTTTGGCAGGTGCATAAAAATGAATATTTATATGCTTACAGCAGAAGACTGTGCATAATGCAAAAAAAAAATGCCAAGGCGGGCAGCCGGGTCCTTTACTTCGCCATTCTGAGTCAGATGGAGGAAGAGGCTCTGGAGATTTGTGGTCTGAAAACCGGCCAGTCCAGAGCTGATGGTGAGACAAATTATAGCTCCGGGAAAGTGAGTGGCCTGATGGACGGACACAAGAGAGCTCCTGGTGAACAAAAGGATAGCATTTGTGTGTCCACCACTGGCCACATGGAGCTCCACATGAAGAGTGCTGTGTAGGATGTGATGAAGTGCACATTACCCTCTAATCATTCTTCTCTCTTACTGAAGTCAAAGACAAGAGCAGCCAGCTGCCATGACCGGGTGACAGCCATCCACCTCTGAGGATGAGGTAGGGACCTCAGAGGGTGCACCGTCACATCATTCCCCCGCACCCTTCACCATGCAGATACTCTCACATCGATGGGTATCTGTGCATGCGTGGTTTTGGGATCAAAATCTGGTGAACACAGCACAGATACATCCAAGCAGCTGATGGAGGCTGTGTCAGCCGAGGCCACCTACACTCGAGGACTGTGGGAGGCCAGGGCAATGTTGAGCTTCAGGCTGATAACATGCCTCTGGAGTCGGTAACAAGGTGGCAGAAGCTGGAGCTGCAGCATGAGGTGTTGGAGCATCTGGAGGAGCTTCCAGAGGCTAAACGCACCCATGCACGGATGGCGGAAGAGCCATCCAGGCTAGAGTGCCGCCATATCTCTGGCGGGTACGCGCTTGACTCCCTCCATGGAGAGAATGGCAACCGTCTTGGAGAGCCATATCCAGCAGATCATTCGGTGTTTGCTGGAGACGCATGTAGACCTGCAAGACATCACCACCACCATGAGTTCTGTTGAGCAATGGCTGGGCAAGGATTGGGGGCTGTGGTGAGGTTCATTGCTAGGTCTTCAGACTCCTCGGGTGAGCAAGGAGGGACAAGTATGCCCTGAAAGGCTGAAGGATCGGCTGTCTGATGCATCTGGGAGCTCCCCTCAAGAGTGCTCCTGGTGTGAATAGTGACTCTTCCGCCCCTCTGTCAATGAAACCGGCGCCTTACATAGCCACGATGACAGAGGTGGCTCCTGTACCTGTGCAGGAGAACCTCAGTCTGCCAGAGCCATTAAGGCCCCAGGCAGACAGAGGATGACTGCCAAGCTGTTGAAAGTCACAGGCACCAAGGTCAGCAACCTGTTTCCACCTCAGCTGGCAGCACCACGTGGGAGCGCAGGTAAGAGAATTAAAAAGAACATCTATCTGCACTTGGAGTTCACGGGTTTATTTTTTGTTAATGCATGCTGCCTTGCAACCTTTTTGTTTCCAAATAAATATGCAATGTTGCAAGGCAAGAGGAATCTTTCCATGTCTTGTGGGCTACTGGGCCTTCAACAGAACCCTGACTTTGTGTCATCAGCAAATTTACCATGATGCTGTCTAATATATTAATAGGTGCAGATAAATGGTAAGGGCAATAAAGAAAATGGTAACAGGTCTGCAAAAGCTGTGGGTTTGTTAGATTTCATGGGTTTGTCATTAAAGATCATCTGAAACATTCCTGTATTAACACGTCGCGAGCCTTCTTTCATGTATGTCGTTGCACCTTGCCTGCAGTCCCTGGAGTTCTTCATCAGTCAGTGCCTGGTCAACATCTTCCTCCATATCCTCATCCTCAGAGGAGGCATCATGCTGCATGATGTTCTCATTGTTCAAAACCTCTCCCCTTTGTAGCACCAGGTTGTGCAGAGCACAGCACACCGCCAAGATATGCAAGATCCTTGCTGGAGTACATTGAAGGGCTCCACTGAATCGATCTGGGCATCTGAACTGCATCATCAGAAGACCTATGTGCTGCTCGATGATAGCTTGAGTTGTCCCATGGCAGGTGTTGTACACCTCCTCTGCATCAGTGCTTGGGTTCCACACAAGAGTCATTAGCCATGCCTTTAGTGGGTAATCCTTATCATCCAGTATCCATCCATAAAGGTGTACAGCAATGTTGTCTGACCTTTTTGTGCGGGGGACCACATTACAATTTTTGTCTTAAGTAGGGGGCCAGTGAGACAATTTCAGAAAGATAAAGGCATTAAAATAATTATCTTACTATTGATCTAAACAACAACAAATGTGCATTTTTGTGAAGAAGCTTTAAAAGAGAAGATTAAATTGTTGACTTACTTTCTCATCACTATTTTGGACACTGATTTAGTGAGATGCCCGGCATTTTTTTTCTTGCACAAGTACTCAATGTCTACTCGCACACTTGTAGCAATGCAAAGTATTCTGGATAGATGACGATCTGTCAGGAGTGATTTTGATCGCTTTCTCTCCTTCCTCTCTCTGTTTATCTCTCTGACCCCCCTCTATATTGTAGCCCCCCCATGTTGTCCCCCATCTGTGTTTTTGCCCCATCTCTATACCGTCCATGCTCTTTGTGTCCCCCCTCTCTGTCCCCTTCTTTCTCTCTCTGTCTCCCCTTTCTCTCTCTGTCCCCCTCCTTTCTCTGTCCCCACTCCCTCTCTCTCTCTCGCTCTCTCTCTCTCTCTGTCCCCCCTCGTACTCTCGCTCTGCCCCCTCCCGGCAATCTCTCTCTCTCTAGCCACCCTTATTTCTCTCTCGGTCCCCCTTTTTTCTCTCCGTCCCCCCTCTCTTTCTCTCTCTGTCCCCCATTTCTGTCTCTGTCCCCTTCTCTCTCTCTGTCTCCCCCTCTTTTTCTCTGTGTTCCCTCTCCCTCTCTTTCTCTGTGTCTCCATCTCTCTGTCTCTCTGCCCCACTCTCTCTCTCTGTCCCCCCTTTCACTCTGTGCCCCCTTTCTTTCTCTCTCTGTCCCTCTCTCTATTTCTCTGCCCCCTCTCTCTCTGTCTCTCCTTCTTTCTCTGCCCCCTTTCTGTCTGTCTCTTTCCCCCATCTCTTTCTGCCCCCCGCAACTCTCTGATCCCATCTCTCTCTCTCTGTCTCCCCTCTTTCTCGCTCTGTCCCCTCTCCCTCACTCTCTCTCTGTGTCCCCCTTCTATCTCTGTCTCTATCCCCCTCCCCCTCGCTCTCTGTTCCCCTCACACTCTCTCTCTGTCCCACTCTCTCTTTGCCGTCTCTCTCTGTACTCCCCTCTTTCTCTCTCTGTTCCCCCTCTCTTTCTCTCTCTGTCCTCATCTCTCTCTGTCCCCCTCTCTCTCTGGCCCCCTCTCTGTTTCTGTCCCCCACTCTGTCTCTCTCTGTCCCCCCTCTCTCTTTCTGTCTCCCCCTCTTTCTCTGTCTCTATCCCCCTCCTCCTCTCTCTGTCTATCCCCCTCGCACTCTCTCATTCCCCCCTCTCTCTTCCCTCTCTCTCTGTACACCTCTTTTTCTCTCTCTGTCTCTCTCTCTCTGTCTCCCCCTTTTTCTCTCTCTGTCCCCTCTCCCCTCTCCCTCTCTCTCTCTTTCTGTCTCCCTCTCTCTCTCTCTACCCCACTCTCTCTCTCTGTCCCCCCTCTTTCTCTGTCTCTATCACCCTCCCTCTCTGTCTCTATCGTCCTCGCACTCTTTCTTCCAGCAGATTCCAACTCTTTTTTTAAAGCCTGTCCGAAGTTCAGAAACTGCTGTTCCTGCTGTCAGTACCTGTCAGCTATGAAACTGACAATGCAATTTTTTAAAAAGCTGGTCTGAAAGAAGACAGTGGAAAATTTTTCATCTCTGAAATACATCCACGGGCCAGATGGAAACCTTTGGCAGGCCGGATCCTGGCCCACGGGCCATATGTTGGACAACCTTGGTGTACAGGGAGTCTGATCAGGTCTGGCACCTGGGACTGCCTTCGAACATAGACATCGTGGTCGCTTCCCGGGAGCCTTTCACAGATCTGAAGGATGTGTTTGTGATGGTCGCTGACCAGTTGTACATTGAGTGTGTGGAAGCCCTTCCTGTTGATGACGGCTTCTGCCTGGTCTGTGGAAGCCTTGATGGTCACATGCATGCAGTTGGTGACAGCCAGCAGCTGGGAGAATCCTGTGATGGCCCCGAATCCAATGGCCCTCTCAGCTTGACTTTCCAGGTTGGTACGAAAGTGCAGTATTGGCTGGCCCTCCTGAAGATGCCTTTGTGACCATCTTGATGCATCGATAAGCCACAGACTGGGAGATCCCACACATATCGCCAAATGATCCCTGGAATATATATTCGTATGGCTGGGGAAACTGACATAGTTCGATGTCAAGGTTGACAATCCATTCAATGGCTTCAGCTAATGCAGTTTGAATGGTTCTGATGCCACCAGAAATGGATTTCTCAGGTCAAAAGTTCAATATGTGGACGATGGCCTGACTTGGATGGCCACAGTCATAATTTGAGCCTGTCCTCATGTTCCACTTGTGGAGCAAGTAGACACATCTTCCCTGGCTCGTCCTCAAGTCGGCGAGGGTTGTCCAGATTTTCCATGGGAGACTGAAACCTGGAACTTCACCGCTCAGGTCAGTTGCCAGGTTATGGTTTGTGATGTTAGCAGTCAACCAGGCGATGCACCATTCAAGAGGTGGGGCATTCATCGGTTTGTAGGGTGTGAAGTGCGTTTTTTTTTAGGTCCCGTATCAGTGTGAGTGCTTCATTAGCTGTCAGCCCTGAAGCGATCCTGAGGAGTAAAACTTCAGTGCCACGGTGACTGATAGCGACACAGGCATTGGGTGGCCACCATTTCCCAAAGGGCGCAACTCATCCTGCATCATGACACATAGCTCTGTGATGGCCTCTGTGCAGAGGCACAGTCTTCGGGGACACTGCTGCTCCGACATTAGCAGGAAGCTGAGCCTCTGACGGTAAATCTTCTCTAATGGGTAACCTCTTCTGCGCACGAGGCTGATTGCATGCCCCTCTGTGACCTCCTTCTCCTTCTGCCCCTGAGCCTGAAGCTGTTGCTGTCCTACTGCCTGCAGCTACAGCTCTCCCCCTCTCTGATGCTGTTCCTCCCTTGTGGTCTCAAAGCCTGACTGAATGAGGGCTGTAGCAGATAGCTGCACTCAATTTCCTCAGCCTCTCACTGCCCCTCCTGCTCGAATCACACAGCTGCCATTTCTGAGATGGCTCTCAAGTGGTATGCCCTCACTCTGCTGGCAAGTTTATCCCTGCTCCTAACTACCATGGCCAATGCCAATGCTGTTGCACCCTGATTGTCAAACCACACTAGCATTCCCAATAGACATCACCTGGAGCCCTCCAATCCACCATCTCCTTATACTGGCGAGGCTCTGAAATCTCTTAATTCCCTTGCATTCATTGTAAAATTCAAAATCCCTGGTAAAATATCAGTTAATTGCCTGTTAAACAAGCTTAATTACCATCCCATTATGCTTCAGCGCGAGTTCCCCCTGCCGTGCTGGCCTCCTTATGGAAAATCTGGCAGCGACATCCCTCCCGACGCACTTTGTTGTGCTATGAGGACTGCTCCCACCTTCCAGCCCGTCGCTATAGGGCTGGTAAAATCCAGTCCTTTTTTTCAGGTGAAAGTCATTAAATACTTACTTCTATTTGTTGCATGACATTGCTAAATGTAAAGTCATCCTATATTTTTTGAAGTATCTGCTTAAAGTGATACAAACATGCTTTCTACTGTAAATGCCTTGACCTTGCCATTTCACATGGTATTGCTATTCGCATCTTATCAATGACAGATAAGGCCATCTCTGATCACTTCCTTGTATCACAGTCCATCCACATCCCCCTTCCATGCCCCAACCCTACCTCCTTCCGTGTCCACCTGTGGGGAAAAAATACCCCCCAGTTCACTTACAATTGCACTTTCAAAAACCCAACTGTCTGGCCTTTGGTGCTTCATTCCCCACGACATTTCTGCAGCGACCGATTTGCTCAACCATACCCTCACCTCTACCTTTGAAGCCCTAGTCCCCAAAAAAGCTATTACTCTCTCTCACCCTGGCCATTATTGTCCCAGTACAGCCCTCATCTCTGCTCCCTTAAATCTCAGGCACACAGACCTTAAAGGATATGGTGGACCATTGGCTTACCCTTCCGACACCAGATCTGGCTGGACCACATAAAACATTATTGGGTCCTGCTGTCATCTACTAAAACAGCTCACTATTCCAGGATCATCTGAAATCCAAAGATAACCTCTGGCTTATTTTCTCTACTGCAAATCTTCTTCTTAGATTCCTTTCCCCCTATCCCCTCCTCCCTCGCTTCCAAGAATAAATGCGAGGAGCTCATGGACTTTTTTGTCACTTAGATTGAGACCAACCGATCAGCCCCTGCTGCTTCCCTCCCTTCCACTAGTCCACCTGGCCAAACCAACTTTCTAATGCACCCCCTGCCCTAGCCCTGAACTCACATCTTTCTCTAGTTTTTCTCTTGTCTCCCCTCATGCCCTCTCCAAGCTCATCATGTCCATGAGACCCATCGCCTGCTCCCTTGACACTATTCCCACTAAACTGCTGACCACCCAACTTCCCCTCCTGGTCTCCATGTTGGCTGATAGTATAAATGGTTCTCCCTCTACAGGTGTTGTCCCTCTTTCCTTTAAGTCTGCTGTCATCACCGCTCACCTCAAAAAAACCCACTGTACTTGCAAACATGCAAAACACCCCTTTTCCAATCGCCCTTTGCCCTCCAAAGTCCTTGAACATGTTGTTGCAACCCAAATCCATTCCCGTCGCTCGTGGAATTCCATGTTTGAATCCCTCCAATCAGGTTTCCGCCCCTTCCACAGTACCAAAACAGTTCTTATCAAAGTCGCAAAAATATTCTATGGGCTGAATTTTACGTAGCCCGAGTGGGTCAGAGGGTGGCCTGGGGGCGGCGTAAAACTGAGCGGGAGGCTCCGGGAAGCCTACCCGCCTCCGGTCGACTTTACAGTGGTCGGGCGGGGGGGTGGGGGGGGGTGGTGGGCGGAAATGGCCCACCCGTCTGAGGCTAATCAAAGCCCTTAGGTGACCACAACAGCCACTTAAGGACCCTTGCCCACTTCCACGGGTATTTTACCCTTGGCAAGCGGGCGTGCTGGGCACGTGAAAGGCCGCCCAGGGATAGCTGCCGGCCTTTCCGCGCCCCAGGGGGAGGGGACATGGCAGTCGGGCACAGGATGCCTGATTGAGGGCCTCCCCCGCCTCCCAACCCACCTCCGGGAACCAAGACGCCCACCCCCCCACCCCAAACAACCACTCCAGCCTCACCAGGGAAGGACCGATCCCCCTGGTGAGGCATGCCCAATTAACCTTCCCTTATGGATCCATCTGGTCAGCTGGGCTGCAGTCCCAGCAGTGGCCACAGCTCCCAGTGGCGCTGCTGGGACTAAGAGCTGCCAGCCCGCTGATTGGCCGGCAACTCACTGAGGCGGGACATCCTCTCTCAGGTGGGTGGAAGCCCCGCCTCGGGACAATTAAAACCCAGGGACCCGTAAAATGCGGGATGGATCCCCGGGCCGGGCGGAAGTGGGTTCGCCACCGACTTCTACGTCGGTGGCAAATTCCCGTCCACCTAAGGTAAAATCCAGCCCTATGTGACTGTGACAAAGGTAAACTTTCTCTCCTCGTCCTTCTCAACCTGTCTGCAGCCATTGACATGGTTGACCACACCATCCACCTCCAATGCCTCTCCACTGTCATCCAGCTGGGTGAACAAAGAACAAAGAAGAACAAAGAAAATTACAGCACAGGAACAGGCCCTTCGGCCCTCCAAGCCTGCGCCGATCCAGATCCTCTATCTAAACATGTCGCCTATTTTCTAAGGGTCTGTATCTCTTTGCTTCCTGCCCATTCATGTATCTGTCTAGATACATCTTAAAAGACGCTATCGTGCCCACGTCTACCACCTCCGCTGGCAACGCGTTCTAGGCACCCACCACCCTCTGCGTAAAGAACTTTCCACGCATATCCCCCCTAAACTTTTCCCCTCTCACTTTGAACTCGTGACCCCTCGTAATTGAATCCCCCACTCTGGGAAAAAGCTTCTTGCGATCCACCCTGTCTGTACCTCTCATGATTTTGTACACCTCAATCAGGTCCCCCCTCAACCTCCGTCTTTCTAATGAGAATAATCCTAATCTACTCAATCTCTCTTCATAGCTAGCACCCTCCATACCAGGCAACATCCTGGTGAACCTCCTCTGCACCCTCTCCAAAGCATCTACATCCTTTTGGTAATGTGGCGACCAGAACTGCACGCAGTATTCCAAATGTGGCCGAACCAAAGTCTTATACAATTGTAACATGACCTGCTAATCCTTGTACTCAATACCCCGTCCGATGAAGGAAAGCATGCCGTATGCCTTCTTGACCACTCTATTGACCTGCGTTGCTACCTTCAGGGAACAATGGGACTGCTCTCACCTGATTCCATTCTTACCTGTCTAATCATAGCCAGAGAATCATCTGCAATGGCTTCTTTTCCTGCTCCTGCACCATTACCTCTGTTGTCCTCCAAGGATCTATCCTTGACCCCCTCCTATTTCTCATCGACATGCTACCCCTTGGTGACCTTATTCAAAAGCATAGCATTAGTTTTCACATATACTCTGACCACCTTCAGCTCTACCTCAACTCCCTCACTTTGTTACATTATCAGACTGCTTATCTGACATCCAGTACTGGATGAGTAGAAATTTCCTCTAAATTAATATTGGGAAGACTGAAGCCCTCCTTTTTGGTCTCCGCTCCAAACTCTGTTCCTTAGCTACTGACTCTATCCCTCTACCTGGCAACAGTCTGAGACTAAACCAGACTGTTTGAAACCTCGGGGTCATATTTGACCCCTGGATGAGCTTCCGACCACATATTTGCGCTATCGCGAAGAACTGCCTGTTTCCACCTTTGTAACTTCACAAGACTTCGTCCCTCTACTGAAACCCTAATTTCTGCCTTTGGTACCTCCAGACTTGATTATTTCAATGTACTACTGACTGACCCCACATTCCACCCTCTGTAAACTTGCGGTCATCTGAAATTCTGCTGCCCACATTTTAACTCGCACCAAGTCCCATTCACCTATCACCCCTGTGCTCGTTCACCTACAGTCAAGCAACGTCATGATTTTAAAATTCTCAAGCTTCTTTTCAAATCCGTCCATGGCCTTTCCCCTGTCTCTGTAATCTCCTCGAGCTGCACAACCTTCTGAGATACCAGTGCTCATCTAATTCTAGCCTCTTGAGCATCCTTGATTTTAATCACTCCACCATTAGTGGCCACGCATTTAATTGCCTAGGTCTTAAGCTCTGGAGTATGCTCCCTGCACCTCTCCGCCTCTGCACCTCACTTTCCTCCTTTAAGACACTCCTCAAAACCCACCCATTTGACCAAGCTTTTGGCCATCTGGCCTAATATCTCTTTATGTGGCTCAGTATTATGTTATGTTTTGTAACGCTCCTGTGAAGAACCTTGGGATGTTTTATTATGTTAAAGGCATTGGTTAAATATAAATTGTTGTTGTATGTGTGAAACAAGGTGTTTCAAGGTTTGGGTGGGGTGAGAATCAGGATAAACTTTATTGATGATAAAGCATGAATTGTGGTCTAGTTCATGAAAAAAGTGTACTACGGGTAAATAGAACGGTTAAAACTATGTTGAAGAAAGTAGTCAGTGAGTCTGAGTGAGACTATGATCTTAAAATACCGTGGATTTCAATGGTAATTAGAGGAAATGTGTTTAAGAGGGCTTTGAGTTTTAAAGTCTCATCAGGTTAGGAACGAGCATCTCTGACGCACCTCATGCTGCCTCAGTGACTGTTAAAACAAGCCATTGCCAGTGAACATTTTAGGGATACTGACCTTTCAAAGTCCTTCGCAGGAGCATTACAAAACGTAACATAATACCGAGCCACATAAAGAGATATTAGGCCAGATAACCATAAGCTTGGTCAAATGGGTAATATTATATGGTGGCAACAGTGGGATTTATCTTTCTGAAGACCAACAAATATTATGTTGTGGCTTATATATTCTAGTTTAAAGTATAATTTAAAAAAGTGTTTGATTTGGAAATTACTTATAGTCCTGTGAGTCTTGCAATAGTTCACATACCAAAGAAACAAGTAATATTATATGGTGGCAGCAGTGGGATTTATCTTTCTGAAGACCAACAAATATTATGTTGTGGCAAAGTTTTATTTTTCTGAAGAACACACCAAGAGAGAATAAGGAACAGCAAGTTGCTTACCTGGAGTAGCTGAAGACCCCACAATAATGCAGCAAGATAGGACTGCAAACAGGACTCTGGAAGATGTTGAAACTCTGTGAGTACAGCAGACAATTTGCCAAGGGATCAGAGCTTTCAACTAATCTGGCAGTGGGTCAAAAAAATTAAAAAGTCATACAGCCATTACTGTTTTTGCTTTCCCTTTTTGATTTGTGGATAGGGCCTAAGCCAAAAAGGGCGGAAAATGCTCCACAGCACCACTAGAGGTCCAGCACAAAGTAAAAAGGTGGGTTGTGGCAGCTACCAGTACTGTAAATTGAAGCCCTCTTAAAAACAGCTGTCAGTTTAAATAAAATCAAATAAGCTGTGTAAACAAAGAACTGCTCTCTCAGTTTTTTTTGAAAGCTATGTAAACAAAGCAGCTGTAGCCTCTCACTCTTAAAAAGGGCAGACCTGCAAAAAAGCATACCAGTCTAAAAAAAGGTAACAGAATGAAGTGTGCCTGTGAAAAAGAAAACCTGTGAAAAAGCCTGTATTTGTGAAACAGCAAAATCATCCAGAAAATAGCTTTCAGGTATCCAGTTATGGACTGGAAGCGTTGGACATAGTGTCTGAATTTAAACTATTTCAAAAACTGTTGGAAGTGTGCTTCCTGGATGAAGAAGTGAGCAAACCAGAGAGACAAGCTATAACATTTAAGATCACACTGGGCACGTAGGCCTGCAATAGATTAGTACTTCAGGATTGTCAGCTGATGATCAGTAGGACCCTAGAAAGATATGGACATTCCTGGAAGAGAAACTCAAGGTAAAGTTAAATTTCCGAGTACATAGGCTTGAGCTCATGACCTAGCATCAAAGGCAAGATGAGACCATTGACCAGTTTGTTGCAAGATGCCGAGACCAATCTCAAGAATGAGACTTTGCAGCTATTGAATTGTCAGAACAGATGATAGAGCAGGTAATTGTATCTACCCCAATAGAGGTCTTTCGAAAAGACCTGCTAGAAAAAAAGAAAGGCACACAATAGGATGCACCAATTAATGATAGAGGAAATTTGAAGCCATCATGACTGGCTGCCAACAGTTACAAGTGATGGGGGTGGCTATGATATTGTAACCAAGGTTCAGAAGCCTGCTAGGCCTTGTGGCAAATGTGGCCTGACTCACCTAATTCACAGTTGTCTAGTGTATCACGAACAGTGCAAAGCTTGTGGCATGCAAGTGCATTTGGCAAGGCCGTGCAGAAGGCCGAGCTCAGATACTGCACGCAGGAATGGTGGCAGTTCACATGCAGAGAGAATGTTTGCATGATAGGATGGCAAATGCAACAAAAGGTATGCCAACACATAACAAACGCCCAAGCAGGTGCATCAGGTCAGCAGATTATTAGGAGGACATGGGTGAAGAATGCACTCATGCGAATAGCAAGTAAGCATTTCACACAGTTAATTTGCATCAACATGTCAACGCTATTACTTAATCTGAGGCATTTGCCATGATTGGGATTATATGTCCACAGAAGTGTGGCAGGCATAAGCTCAGAGTAAAAATTGACACCGAAGCAAGTGCAAATAATCTGCCCATCCATGTACAGAAGCACATGTAACTAAAGAAATGGGAATTTATGGTATGACCCAGAGAGTGAGGCTGACTGCGTACAATGGTTCATCAATCAAGTGCATTGGAACGATAACATTGCAGTGCAGCAATGGGAGCTTTGAATGGCTACCACAAATGTTTTATATTGCAGACACTACTGGACCAGCTGTCGCAGGACTTCCAGTATGCCAAAGTCTACAAATTGTCACAATACATGAAGTAAGTAATGGACCAAAGATGTTAGAAAATATCCAGGATGAGTGTATTGGGTTGGTCCATGTAAAGGATGATACAAAGGCTGGGAGTCTTGATGTGAAGAAGTGATATGACTGGGAGTCTCTCCTTGGGCTACAGTTCCTTGCAGCAAGTACCCAGAGGCCAGAAGGGTTGCTGGTGATTGATGAAGTTGCCAATCATCATTTTTTTTAGCTTTCCAACCAAGGGCTGAAAGCATTGTACGACAGGCGAGCAGAACCAGAATTAGCTCAATTGTAGGTAGGATCAGAGTCCTCAATCGTGCACAGGGAAATTCTATCCTGCAGAAGTTTCTAGGATATGCGACCAGCCCAGATCATACGAGGTCCAGACACCCAATGGTGTGATTCTCAGATGGAATCGCAATCAACTCAGAGAACTGTACGACAACACTACATGTGACAACCCCATGGCATTGTGGCCACGTTCAAAAACAAAGTATGAAGATGAATCTACAGAGGCTATGAGCACAGAGGAAGAACAAGCTAACCAGAGTTCTGAGTCAGCAGAATCTCAGACGAGTGATCAAAACGAGCTCTGCTCTGGGAAAAGGTTTATGATAACAAGATCGGGATGAGTAAGCAAACCTCCTCTACATTTTAGAGAGTGTTAAACTTGCTTACTTATAAATAACGTTTTGTTTTAATCATTTATAGTTAGTCTGAACCGCAACATCATTGCATATTGTACATATGTTTTTTTATCTTTGGAAAAAAGGGGATGTCATGGGACAACCTTAAGAGATCACCTTAAGAAGTTGCAAGTGAAGATCACCAGAGGAAGTGATGCCACATGACACATGACCAGGGAGTAGTGGGTGTAGCCCGACAGAATGAGATGTGTATTGATATGCTCCTGCAATAATTAAAACCCACATTTGCTTTGGATATTACTTGTAGTCCTGTGAGTCTTACAATAGTTCACATACCTAAGGAACAAGTAATATTACATTGTGCACATATACCCCCAGGTCTCTCAATTTCTGCACCCCCTTTAGAATTGTATCCTTTACTTTATATTGCCTCTCCTCATTCTTCCTACCAAAATGTATCACTTATCATAGTCCTGTAGTTTCTTTTCAGAATATGCGGTTTGCCTTTAAGGCTTGCAAGGGATCAGTATTGCTTTAAGAGCCGGCAAGTCTTAGGAGTTATAGAAAGATGTATTTTCATTGCCTTAGAAACAGCCATTTGGTGTCTGTGATTCAAAGGGTGCATTCTCGTAACTATAGAGCTAGCCACTGGGAGTGAGCCTGATGCGATACATTTGTTACAATTCAGTTTTGAACTGGCTTATGAGTTGAATACAGTTTGTCCTAACTGAACACAGACACAGAAGACACAGCTGTGATGAGCACAGCTGAAAAGAGCTCTCAACCATTTAAACTGAAGGAATAGGATTTGCGACTGTTTTAATTATTATCTCTCAAAATTCTAAAACATCAAGCCAAGACAGAGATCTCTGGTAATTTAAATTGAAGTTAGACTGTGACAATCTTTTATCCCTCAAAACCTCTAAAGTCAGATTGATTCGATCGAAAGTGTTCGCAAGTTGAAATTCATCGCTGAAGAAGGAAGCATCTCCCACTGCTGAAGTTAGACTACAGACTGTTCCTAAGTGGAAGAACTTTTTCCCCATCGGACGGCTGTGAGGACTTTGAACAACATCCTGTGAGGACTTCGAGCAACATTGGACTGTAAATTTGCAAGGACTCTATTTTTTTCTATTTTAAATGTTGTTTATATCTTCATAGTGTTTAAGAATTTAGTTCTCCAAATTAAAGAGTTAATTTGTTGATTTAAAGACATCTGGTTTGGTTAGCCTCATTCAGGGGTTAATAGATGGTACAATTTGGCTAGGTCTTTCTTTAATTTGGAAAGTTTTTAAATGATATGTTAGCCAATCTGTGGAACGACGGGATTGAATTGACAGTGCGTTGGTCCCACCACAATCAGAATCGTATATTTTGATTGGGGGCTTTGACAGGAGCAGTCGGTCATCACACACTTCACACTTCTCTGCATTAAATTTCTTCTTCCGTGTGTGTGCCCATTCCACCAGCCTGTCTGTGTCAAATCAAGGCTGACACTGAGAGAGTGCTGCACTGTGTAATGGGCCATCTCTTGGATGAGATGTTAAACCAAGCACTGTTTATCCCTCTCTGGTGGATATAAATATTCTCTTATTACTATTCATAGTAGTGGAGGGGAGTTCTGCCAGGTGTCTTGGCCAATGTTGATCCCTCAGTCAACATCACTAAAACACATTATCTTGTCATTATCACATTACTGTTTGTGGGACCTTGCTGTGTACAATTTCGCTGCCACATTTCTGACATTACAACAGGGTCTACACTTTAAAATATACTTCATTGTATGCTTTTGGGGTTTTGATGTCATGAAAGACGCAATATATGCAAGTTCCTTTTTTACTTTTCTTCTTCCACTTTGTTCTCTCGTAGAGAGTGCTGAGGCACTACCAGAGGAATGCAGCATTGGGTCCATGGCAGTGACATTTGCTGCCCTATCTCAGGATGACAGCATACCTGCTACCTCACCAGTGCTGTTGCTGGTGCCATTCATCCAGCTGACCAGACTGCTGTCATCCACACCAAGTCTGCAGATGAACCCTTAAGGCCCAGAGCTGCTTGTCCTGCAAGGCTATCTGAAGTGTCCTCAAGATAAGATCAGCACCCTTCCACCTCTCAGCAGTAGTCACTGGGGAAGGACCTAGTAGGAGCACTGGAATAGGAAAGTAAGTACACAAGACAGACACTAAGGGCTTAAGCAAGTGTGATTAGCCAATTCTTTGTCAATGCTGACATGATTTATCTTATTCATTGGATCAGGATTTGTTATTGGGATTTGTGCTTTTAGTGAAGTCAGGGCAAGGCTAATAAGTCTGGAATGAAGGAAGACAATTGGATGATTGTTGTCTGAATAGTGGTACTAATTGTGGCTGTTGATAAATGTGGAATGCAAGAGCTGACTCAGTTGAAATGTTCCTCAATGAGCTGATCTCTGCGAGCTCAGTCAGATGGGGGCTCTGGTGGTCACTGTCTCTCGTTCTCTGCTTCCTCTTTCCCCTCTTCCTGCTCCTGTTCCTCTACTTGTTGGCTCCCACCTGTTGGTTAGGGCTGGTACCTCATGATAGCAAAGTGTGGAGCATGCAGGAGATGACCACTTCAGGATTCATCTAAAATGGTCCAGGCGGCAGAAGCATGTCTAAACATGCTGACTGGTTGCTTGATGATATTGCTTGTGGCAGCATGGCTCTCGTAACAGGCGTCCTCTGTAGTTGGGCAAGGGTTACTGACAGGAGTTATGAGCTATAACCAAAGGGGATAGCTCTTGTTGCCCAATAGCTAGTCTGTAACTTGATGTCCTAGTTGTATTTAAGGCAGCACAGAAGACTAGCCTATGATGGAAGAGACATAGCTTTTATTTGATCATGTGGGCATCGCAGGCTAGGCCACCATCTATTGCACATCCCTTATTGCCCTTGAGAAGGTAGTGGTGAACTGCCTTCTTGAACCACTGCAGTCCATGTACACCAACAGTGCTGTTACGAAGGGAGTTCCAGGATTTTGACCCAGCGGTGGCGCAGTGGTTAGCACTGCAGCCTCACAGCTCCAGGGACCCGGGTTTGATTCTGGGTACTGCCTGTGCGGAGTTTGCAAGTTCGCCCTGCGACTGTGTGGGTTTTTGCCAGGTGCTCCGGTTTCTTCACCCAGCCAAAGAGTTGCAGGTTGATAAGTAAATTGGCCATTGTAAAGTGCCCCTAGTGTAGGTAGGTAGGGATTATGGGATTACTGTAGGGTTAGTATAAATGGGTGGTTGTTGGTCGGCACAGACTCAGTGGGCCGAAGGGCCTGTTTCAGTGTTGTATCTCTAAATAAATAGCTCCAAGTCAGGATGGTGTGTGGCTTGGAGGGGAACTTGTAGGGAGTGGTGTTCCCATTAATAAACGAATCAATGCCTTCCCTTTTCTCTGGGTGTGCTTATTAAACTTTTCCCATTTCGCAATAATATTTTTCCTGATCTTGAAATATCTTTCTAAAGCTTTTATCACTTCCGTATAAGTAATTTGCTTCTCATCGATTCCTTGAGTTATGAGAATGCCATCTGCCCATGGCATACAACAATGTACTGACCTGCTCCTTGTCTGGTCTCTGTGCTAAGCCTGACACAGAATGGTACCTCTCGAACCTCTGGACCCATTTTGGCCATGCCTCGGCTTGGTTTGGGCCTGGTACACTCTCGAAGTTCTCTGGCAAGGGCAATGATTTTTCCATCTTTTTATCGATGATTTGTTTCTTCTCTTCGACAACCACTTTTCCACTACCACCATGTAATATCTGGGTTGCTATACTCTTTGTACCGAATGAAGCTATTAATCTGTGGGTTAAGGTAACGAGTTTATTTGCAAACGTCTAGCATCTATAGCTCCCACTCCAATCCATGCCATCACATCCTGTAATGATGCTTACAGTCTATTTACATAATCTACCCAGCAACAACCTACATCACATTTTACTACATAAATGGGCTAACTGTGCAAGAGAGCTGAATCACATGCAATTGCATCACTTCCTATGATGACATACATGTTAGAATAAACATATATTTAGATAATTATATTTAACATATTGACAAATACACTATCACAATAGGAGGAAGCTACTGTGGAGCATAAATACTACAACAGTCCTGTCAGGCTAAATAGCTTGTTTCTGTGTTAACGTTTGAGTAAGCTCTTTAATACCATTTCTATATAATTCTGTATAATTGCCCAGATTGCAGAATCTAACTGCATCTCACAAAGCCATTACTCAAAGTAAAAATATTAATTCAAAGTCTAAGCTCTTTGGGAAGGCTATGTCCTTCAAATAAAAATGTTATTAAAGGTATTGAAAGACACAGAAGGCAATTCAGTAGATAAAAATATCACATTAATCTGCAATATTTACTTTACATCTGTAATAGCACCTGTCACTGCTCTTGCTTATGCCTACCTGCTGCTGACACCCTCATCCAAGCTTTTTTTACATCCAGACTAGACGATTCCAATGCTCTCTTGGATGACCTCTAGCCGTGCATCCTCTGTAAACTTTATCTCATTCAAAATTCTGTTGCCCATATCTTAACTCACACTAACTCCCATGCATCTATTATCATGGTGCTCAGTCACTTCCATTGGTTTGTTGTCCAGCAAGGCCTCAAATTTTAAAAATTCTCATCCTTGTGTTCAATCCCTTCTTAACCATACTGTTTCCTAATTCTGTAACCTTCTCCTGCTCTACAACTACCCCCCCCCCCACACTCCCCTCCACCCTCATGAACTCTGCTCTTGTAAAGTAGCCAGGAGTAGAGGCTATAAGGAAGCAGGTCACAGACCCTGTAAAGAAAGGATCCAAAAACTGACCCAATCCTTGTCCAGAGCCAGAGGTATGGCCTGTTTAATGTTACCGGGGGAACCCGCGGTAGACTGGGACAAGGATGGTCAGGAGCCTGATGACAGAGCTCAGGACAGTGAAGCCTGAAGTGCCACCGAGACCGATGTGTCCTCTGCGACAGCAGAAATTTGGTCCACCCGCACCAACCGGTGACCAGGGCTCGCTGCAGAGCTATTACATGGTTCCGTACACAACCCCTCTGCTGCAAGCCATGCTAGCAGGGACGCCCAAGCTCAAACGGGACACATGCAGAGAGGAGACACTGAGGTGTCCTTCCTCTACAGCTGCACAGGAGGAAATGGACCCAATGTAACACGATGGGTAGGACAGGGGACACAGACAGGATGGCTTCTTACTTCCACGAGGGAAGGTGGCGGTGGTGGTTGGGTTCGAATTCGACTAGATACTCCAACCACACCGGTTTCACATTTGGGGACGCATCCATACTGCATCCCAAGTTGCCGATCACAGCCACACGGGTTAGGGTGACCGAGGGGAAGCGCGTTTGTTTAAAATGTGAGGGGCACATTCCCTTGGAACGGTGGTGGTGGTTCAGAAAGCTGGACCAGGCCAAGGGTAACAGATCTGCGGACTGGGAGAGACTGGGGGATGACATGCACCAACAGATTACAGGGACAAAGTGGGGGGGGGGGCGTGGAAATATGCTGGAACATGTGGTGAAAGGAGGAGCAGGACATTTACGTACGTGTGGGGGTCGGAATGGATCTGCCCGACGGGTGTGTCGATTGCCTTTTCGTGGCAATGCAGGATTCCGGGGCCAGGATCGGATGGGATCAGAGTTTGGACTCCTGCGTGATCCCAGACGCTGCCAACACAGTAAATGCCACAGAACTTGTTACACAGAAGAGGAAGCCCCTGCCCACAGCCTCACAGGTACAGGGAACAGAGATTAGGTGTCCCGCCACCACACCGGGACCGAGAAATGGGTTAGTGTTGGTCCCGACCGGAAAGATCTTGTATCATGATGTACGTTATGAGGTAGCATCGGTCATTTTAAATTTAACCCGAGTGCAGCTGCCCCGGTGGTGTCCGGTAGAAACAGAAAGACTTTACGAGCCTTGTTGAGAGAAATGTTCCGCCGGTTTTACGAGCTACGTTACGGGGATGAGAGTCTGGAAAGTTATCCTGTAAAAAGAGAAGAAAAACACTCCAAAATCATTGGGAGGCCCTAATGAAAGGGTAACCAGGAGTTTTACTGTCTGTAAATATGTTGAATTGAGTTGTTTGTATGGCATAAGAAACGGGACCCCAGGTGTAATTGATAAGTAATATACGGTTTGGTTGAGATCCAGACAGATCACCTGAGTCAATACATCGATCAGTATTGGCTGGAGAAAAGGTGATGGGTTTTGGATATATATGGAGCCGGTGTTGGCTCTTCTCTCTTCTCCTCGGCATCAATCTACAGCGAGTCTCCCGAGTGGGGCTCGGCTCGATTCAATGGAACACCACCAGAAGATGAGTGCTGCTCTTCATCCCTTATCAATGGACCTCGACTCAAACTGGAACTTGGATACTGCGTCGGGAGAACAGAACCAGGAGCGAGAGGTACAGGAAGAAACTGCAAGCAAGACAACGGGCAATCAGGGTGAGCATATTGTCTCCGCCTATACATCCACAAAACCACTTAGCTGTGTGAGGGGGTGATTGTAAGTCCCAACCAAACGTTAGAGGAGTTTAGTGCTGGGGGTCCTGTGTTAGTTTATTTCACGGGAGGTTCTTTTATTCGGCCATGGTAATTTAGCACGGTAGGGCTTGTTGGACAAGCCAGGGTTGTACTGTTTTGTACTGTTTACGAATGTTATTGTTAATCTTATTAAACACAACATGGTTGAGCCCGGAAAACGTGGGTCCGAGTCTGATCTGTCCATATAATCCCTACTTGTCGTAAGAGGTGTGTTTTCGGTACGCCAGAGAACACCACTTACAGTAAAGAGGTCAATAACCAGGGTGAATAATTTTATATGGTGAAAGGACAAGAGGGGAATTGAGGATCGTTTTTTTACTGCAGAGGAGTCTGTAACACATTGCCCGAAAGGATGATAGAGGCAGACATCCTGATTGCATTTTAAAAAGTACTTAAAGTGCTGTAAGGTGGAATGTGGAATTCAGCTAGAGAGATCTCTTTCAGTTGACACAGACATGATGGTCTGAATGCTCTCCTTCTGTACTGTAAATTTCTCTGTTGCTATGACTTTATGATGCTGTGCATATTTTTAAATCATCCAAAGGTTTGAGTATGGTTCTGTTTAGCCCTATTTCGTATAATTAATTAAAATGATGAACGGCAATGCACAAAGGGATTCCGCTCATAATCAGAGCCCAATCAGATCTACTCCCATTAATGAGAACTCTCTGTGTATGTTATTGCAACTAGCTACCTGTCCAACATAATAATGGTATATAATCCCATAAGATCAAACTTTTTCTATCAGCTGCCGATGTGATACTTTCCCAAATGCTTTTTGGAAGTCAAGATATACAACATTAACTGGACTGTCCTCTTCCACCATTCTGTTCACTTTCTCTAAGAACTCAATCAAGTTTGTGAGGTAGGACCTACCTTTTGTGGGGCGGAACAGTGGCGCAGTGGTTAGCACTGCAGCCTCACAGCTCCAGCGACCCAGGTTCAATTCTGGGTACTGCCTGTGTGGAGTTTGCAAGTTCTCCCTGTGTCTGCGTGGGTTTTCTCCGGGTGCTCCGGTTTCCCCCCACAAGCCAAAAGACTTGCAAGTTGATAGGTAAATTGGCCATTATAAATTGCCCCTCGTATCGGTAGGTGGTTAGGAAATATAGGGACAGGTGGGGATGTGGTAGGGAACATGGGATTAGTGTAGGATTAGTATAAATGGGTGGTTGATGGTCGGCACAGACTCGGTGGGCCGAAGGGCCTGTTTCAGTGCTGTATCTCTAAACTAAACAAAACTAAACTAAATAGTTTATAAACCTTCCAAACTCTGCAAGTGACCATACATCACATCCCTTATAATGTTTTCCAGCAGCCTCCCTTTGCTGAAGTTGAACAGATAGGCCTGCAATTTTCAGGGTTCAGAGTTTTCCTTTTTAAGTAATAGGATCACGAGTCACCAGCTGATCCATGAAAACCCCTCAGAGCCTCAATGAGCTATTGAATATATGAAGTAATGATTCACATATGACCTCTCCCATTTTCTTAAACATTCTGGGTGCTGCAGTGCTCTCAATCTTAAACTCATGGATCTTAGCTGTAGCTATTTCTACAGGTCTAATGAAGAAATTTTAGCTACAGATTATCATGTAATACAGGCAAAATGTCATTGTGGTTCATTAGCTCATTAGCTGTGTCTTTTCGACTTTACCTGCATGATAAATCTCTCAGATTGAATTCAGCCTTTAATTATTCACTGAGTTCCAACATAACTGGTAAAAAAATCCTTCCCATCTCTAGTGCAATTGTTCACTATCTGTTTTTGTCTGTTACCTTAGTATTCCCAATTTAATTATTCATGGGTGCTTTTTATATTTGTCCCTACTTTCTTAATAATGTATTTTTTATACATAGTGATATTTTATAGATTAATTTCTCTAATGTAGCTATTTAACTATTATAGCTTTACTTTACCTTGAACATTTCATCTTTTCCTTGGAATATATAATGCTTCAGTAATTGAAAATAATCCATCTTTCCTCTGCACAACAATCATTATGACCAAGCACCATACCCTAATCAACCTTCCAAAAATCATTTTGCATTATTGAAAAGTTAGCCATCCTGAAATTAATTACAAACATATTATTTGCAGTATTAAGTCACCTCAGCAATTGAAACACAGTAATAGTGATCATTGTTGTCTAGATAGTACTATATGATAGTACAGTGGTCATACTATAGCAACCCAAAGATCATGAATCAGAGATGTGGGCATCGCTGGCTGGGCGAGTATTTACTGCTATTCCCTAATTGCTTTTGTGAAGGTGGTAGTGAGCTGCTTTCATGAACCACTACAGTCCTTGTAGCAGTTTGATATAACTGAGTGGCTTGCAAGGCCATTCAAGAGTCAACCACATTGCTGTGGAGCTGGAGTCACATGTGGCCAGACAAGAACAGCAGATTTCCTTCCCTAAAGGACATAGTGAACCAGATAGGTTTTTCACAACAATTGGCAATGGTTTCATGACCACCACTAGACTAGCCTTTTAATTCCAGATTTATTAATTGAGTACAAATTCCATCATCTGCTAGGATGGGATTCGAACCCATGCCCCCAGAGCATTAGCCTAGGACTCCAGGTTACTAGACATTACCAGTGACATTACCATTATGCCACCACCTCCCCTAATATGACACAGCCCCCTAAACATGCCAAAGCAAGTTATGAAATTGAACTGGCTAAACCTGCTCATTGTGGATTAACACCAATGAAAGCTGCTGGATTATCTGAAAATCCAAATAGTTCATTAATATCCTTCAGGGAAGGGAACCAGACTACCTGGTCTGACGCCGACATCTCCTCAGCCCGATGGAGGAAATGGCTCTCAGCATCACGGTACCAACTGCAACAAAGCCAGTAGCATCTGGCATCATTAAGAACATTGAGGATGATGGAGGAAGAGAGAAAACAATGGCACAGGAACAATGAAGAGGGCCCATTACTTGGTCTGACACTCGCAGTCACCAGCACTGTGGGGGTGCATTGGCTGGTCTACTATCAGTGTCAAGGAGCATGGAGGAGACCGGCACCAAGTTGGCAGAGTGCATAGTGCGGAGCGTGTTCTAATCACAGACTGTGCTTCATTTCCTTGTTATGCTGCCAACCCAGAGACACTGCCACTGCTTCCTCCATACCTGTTACAGCCTATTCTGTGTACAGTTCACCTACTCCTCTGCTTTCCCTGTGAGAATGCAGCAACACTTCCTGACAAATAGAAAATCACTATAACAGCTCCAAAAACACCCCAGAGTACTTCCAGACACTTTACAACAGCAGTTCCAAAAAATTAGCTTCTGTGCAATTTGGATGCCTGGTCCTTTAAATAACATCCATCTTGCTGGTCAGTGGTTGCTGTTTTCAGAGTGGTGCGCAAATTGGTTGTCTGGATCTGCATGGTGTAAATTAAGTGTGCATCAAAGACCTCCTTCTATTCTGTAACCATTCAATGATTCTATGATTCTGTCAGCCAGTCAGACTGTAAAAGGTTAGGATATCGCTCCTTCACAGGTTTCCAGTGTATGCTGGAGACGCCCATACGAACACCCTTCTCAAGTATGTATGCAGCATGGGCCACACTGGGAACAGCTGGCAATGTAGCGTGCCCTATCAAAAAAGCGCTTGGCCTCCGTAGTGCCACTGGAGATCAAATTTAACTGCCTTGATGTAATGTGACTGAATTTAAATAATAGACAGTAAGGCTAAATAACAATAGACCATATTGTTGATGCTCTTGAATACAAACTAATTTACACATAGATAAGGAGAACCTTATGAAATTAAGAGGTTGTTAGTCAGGCAAAATGTCTCTGAGCAGACATTTTTTTTTATTCCTTCATGGGATGTGGGCGTCACTGGCCAGGCCAGCATTTATTGCCCATCCCTAATTGCCCTTGTGAAGGTGGTGGTGAGCTGCCTTCTTGAACTGCTGCAGTCCATTTGGAGTAGGTACACCCACAGTGCTGTTAGGAAGGGAGTTCCAGGATTTTGACCCAGCGACAGTGAAGGAATGGCGATACAGTTCCAAGTCAGGATGGTGTGTGACTTGGAGGGGAACTTGCAGGTGGTGGTGTTCCCATGTATTTGCTGCCCTTGCCCTTCTAGTTGGTAGAGGCCACAGGTTTGGAAGGTGCTGTCGAAGGAGCCTTGGTTCTTTGCTGCAGTGCATCTTGTAGATGGTACACACTGCTGCCACTGTGTGTCGGTGGTGGAGGGAGTGAATGTTTGTAGATGGGGATGGGGTGCCAATCAAGCGGGCTGCTTTGTCCTGGATGGTGTCGAGCTTCTTGAGTGTTGTTGGAGCTGCACCCATCCAGGCAAGTGGAGAGTATTCCATCACACTCCTGACTTGTGCCGTGTAGATGGTGGACAGGCTTTGGGGAGTCAGGAGGTGAATTACTTGCCTCAGGATTCCTAGCCTCTGACCTGCTCTTGTAGCCACGGTATCTATATGGCTACTCCAGTTCAGTTTCTGGTCAATGGTATCCCCTGGGATGTTGATAGTGGGGGATTCAGCGATGGTAATGCTGTTGAATGTCAAGGGGAGATGGTTAGATTCTGTTTTGTTGGAGATGGTCATTGCCTGGCACTTGTGTGGCGCGAATGTTACTTACCACTTATCAGCCCAAGCCTGGATATTGTTCAGGTCTTGCTGCATTTCTACATGGACTGCTTCAGTATCTGAGGAGTCACAAATGGTGCTGAACATTGTGCAATCATCAGTGAACATCCCCACTTCTGACCTTATGATTGAAGGAAGGTCATTGATGAAGCAGCTGAAGATGGTTGGGCCTAGGACACTACCCTGAGGAACTCATTTTGCAGCACAATGATCATATCTTTTAAAGATCAATGCATAACATATTGTAAACAAAACTGCAGATCCCAAATATTTTTATTTTACTATTATTCATTCTCAGGATATGGGTATCTCGAGCCAGGCCAGCATTCATTACCATCCCTAATTGCCCTTGAGAAGGTAGTAGGGAGCTTTTTTGTACCACTGCTGTGGAATTTCCAGTACTTTGACCCAGTGATGATGAAGCAATGGCTATGTATATCCAAGTTGGAATGGTGTGCGACTCGAAGGAAAAATTGGAGATGATAGCGTACCCATGCAACTGCAGCCTTTGTCTTTCTAGCTAGTGGAGCTGACGAGTTTGCGAGGTGCTGTCAACAAGCCTTGGTGAGTTGCTCCAGTGCATCCTATGTATAGTACATACTGTAGCCATGCTGCAGCAGTGGTGGAGGGAATGATGTTTGAGGTGGTGAATGGACTGCGATCAAGTGAACAGGCTTATCTTAGACAGTGTCCAACTTCTTAATTGCTAATGCAGCTGCACCCATCCAGACAATTGGAGAGTATTCCATCATACTCCTGATCTGTGCCTGATAGGTGATGGAGAGGCTGTGGCTCACCTCCTGACTCCTGAAATGTGATATAGGATATGAGGGATGAGGTGAAATTTCATGAATTTGCAAGAAAATTTGTTACCTGTTACCTGGCTTTAGCTGTGTTTTTATTTTGCAATTTGTGACAGTTTCCAAGATTATAAATTACATCTTTTATTGTATATTGAGATATATTTGTAGGAAATCTACCAAGCACTGTAGCGGTATTTTCAACCTGAGCTCCACTGGCAGACTAGGAATTTCGGTGGAAGTTTGTCTGAAATTTCTGAGTTTCCACCGAACCTCCTCCAAAGTTGCATGGAGGAGCAGAAGGAGCCCCAAGGAAATTCATGACCTTATTGTCTTTGAGGTGCTTTGAGCAGAATAGTTCTGCCCTCTTGGCTTTGGTGTGCGACTGCTTTTAGTTATGTGGGTCCTTCTCACTGATTGAAATTCAAGATAATTCCATAATCTGTTACTCCCATTTTAAGGGATGAAAATCAAAGGCTGCAAGCCCTCAAATTCTTGAGTTGCATTCTTTGCAATTGTTATTCACCATTAGAAGGGCAAAATCACAGAGACATCTCTTACTACTTTCTTTTGCTATCTTCTTCATATTGCAGAACCATTTTTGTATCTCACTCAGGCATTCTTGCTGGTAAGAGAAATGACCTGTCAACAAATAACAGCAGAATTTCTGGCATGCCCTCCTTCTCCATCAAATATTCTTGAAAGGTAATCTGGGCTTCCTTGAGTTTTGTTTAGTAATGTGCACTATTCTCCTATCAGTTCTATTGTCAGCATTGAAGCTTTGTTACTTATTGTGATCAGGGATCCTCACAACTAGCTTCATTAGGTGCTGAACTATGATTATTTTTGCTCTTTGATGAATGAGATAATTAACTTTCTACCAGGACAAAGTAGATATCTGGTGAATTGGAAATAAGAAATGATTGGCAATTATTGCCATAAAACTGTCAAAACTGTTTTAAGCTGACCCACAAAAAAGTGTTAAATCCCAATTTTTCATGCATTTTGGTAATACAGAACAAATTCTAAATCTGATCCCTATTTTAATTTGTTTGGCTAAATGACAATGTTTTGGGTGAGAACAAGAATTAACAAAAGTTCTTAGCCATTAAACGTAAGCACGATTACCCTCACCATTATTTTGACAGCAAAATCTGGCCTGTTGCTTTTAAAGTACATATAATTCATGTTGTTCCCTTTCTGCATATGGGCATTATTGTCATAGCAACATTTCAGTCCTGTTGCACTATCGTAACACTATTTGAAATTAAAATATTATCAATAATTACTAAATTTGAGTCTACAATATACAATTTTACCTACTGAATTATTTGGGGATATTATTGCTAATTACTGAATCCATCTTTGTCACTTGCCTGGAAGTAATTTCTGTTTAGGGCAGTTCAAAAAAAGATCAATATACTTTAATAGCAGCTGACATGCTCAGAGATTTCCATAGCAACATTAGTATTCCTATTTATTTACTTTCTGAGCCAAAAGCATGGAATGTTATTATGTCCTTTTCAAAGAGAATCAGGCAGTAATGTCAGTGGGTTACAGACAATGTAAAGGATGCAAATATGTGTGCCTGACAAGAAAAATTTACACATAGTAGAGAAAATCTAAATTACACTAGCAATAAATACAGTCAACAAAGATACAACATTACCAGTTATAATATTAGACAAAGGAGAATACAGTTTTGAAAATAAGAACTCCTGCAGGAATGAATATGGGCCAAAAATCCAAGCTAATGTCAATTTGCTTGATTAATTCGGGTTAGTCCAAGACGTTGGGGGAGTAGCTCCAACAACACTCCAGAAGCTTGATGCCATGCAGAACAAAGCCGCTCACTTGATCAGCACCCCATCCACCACCTTAAACATACACTGCCACCACCACTGGTGCACAGTGGCAGCAGAGTGTACCATCTACAAGATGAACTGTTTTCAAGGCTCCTTCAACAGCATCTTACAAACCTGCAACTTCTACCATCTAGACGAATAAGAGCAGCAGACGCATGGGAACACTGCCACCTGCAAGTTCCCCTCCAAGTCGCACACTGTCCTGAATTGGAACTATGTTGCTGCTCCTTCACTGTCACTGGGTTAAAACCCTGGAACTCCCTATCTAACAGCACTGTGGGTGTACCTACACAACATGGACTGTGGCAGTTCAAGAAGACAGTTCACCACCACCTTTCTCAAGGGCGGTTAGGGGTGAGCAATAAATGCTGGCCTTGCCAGCGATGCCCACATTCTATGATCAAACAAAAAAAATTAATGCCCAAAAATTATGATTCCCTTTTGTGTCAGTGCAGACATAAAAACAGTATTTTTCTTTTATGATCTTTTCTCCAAAGATCCTAACCAATTTAATAACATTGAAAAATACATCTTCATTGAATTTATAGTTATTACAGCAAGGCTTTTAAGAAAGGAGTTGTTGAAGGGAATGGAACTGTTTGGTGTGAAACAGGAAACTGAGCTTTTTGAAGGCAACATTAGCAAAGGAGAGGATGTGAAAGTGATGCCAAGATTATTGATATATGAAGAAGAACTAAAGGAAAAGCGATCAATTGTAACAACTGATAACTCAAGCTAGACTTATGAGAGACATGAAAAAAACCGAGAGGCGAAATTTTCACATTCGGTAACGGGTTTCTGCTATCTCCATCTGATGGCAGGAGAGCCATTTCAAGGTTGGACCTCAAACACATGATATCGGCAAACTGCCAATTTTTTGTCAAGGTGAAATTCATGGATCAGAGATTCAGCCATTGATTGGTGATATGAGTGGAGGTGGTGTGCATTGCATTGTGTAACCTGAAGCAAATTGTTGAAGGTAGAGTGGAATCATCCGCAAGATAATTATTAAATGGTGAGGGGAGAATATACTTGATGTGTAGAAAGTA